>NC_083756.1:8949062-9262500 GCF_033458585.1 Syngnathus typhle
CGCAGCGTAGGCTCACGCTGCCGCCGAGCTTCTGCACCACCGAGCTGGGCTCCTCTGTGAACTCTGGGACTTCATCTATGGGGTTAGGGTTACACAAATAAGTCTTCATTCCAGTTCATCAGCTATTCACCATTGACACGCAATTTCGAGCAAAATTGCATTCTCTAGTTCCAAGCAAATTGCAGCTGCCAGACGCGCCCACCCTGCCAGTCGGAATATTTGGTCCTTGGCAAAGCTTACTCGGCCGGCGCCAGGTGTTTGGAAAAACTCCGAAAAAAAGGCATCCTTGTACTCCTAACATACACCAACGTAAAGATCTACTCACCAGAGACAGAGGCGCTGCTCTGAAGGCAACATAGCAGTAGGGCGCCCAGAGCGCACAATACGGGAGTGCTTCTTTTTCTCATCCATGTAGTCCAGTCACGTTTTCCAGACATCTTCCATGCAACACTCCTCTGAAACACACGGGAGAAAAACAAAAACACAGTCAGTAACTGCCATACATTTCCCCCAAGTGGTCTGGGATGCATATTACAATGTTTTAAATCATCTTTGCAGAGATACGAAGAACACAAATGATATGCGACTTTCCATTCCGACTGCACATAAAGCAACAGGCGGCCATTAGGGAGGCATCCTCAGAGGCAAGCGCACAAATGAAGTCTTTCTTTGCTGACCCCGTCCACCTGCACCCCCTATCCAGCCGCCTCCTCTTACCTCCAGCCCATCAAAAAGGCTCCCTCCTCATTCTGTAACACGATGCCGTCCTGCTCAGGTGTAACTGATACAGGGAGGGAGGGAGGGAGGGACGGGAAAAAAAAGAAAAGAAATACAAGAAGGTCCATTGACGGGTGGGAAGAAGTCAAGCGAATAAATACTAAAAAATATGATGGGGGGAAAAAAAATGAAGTAAAGGCAACCACCAAGAGACCTAAATACTAAATTCAACTAAATATTTCTAATTAACTGAAAGTAACAAGAAACAGCAAGACTTCAAGCTAACAACTAATAGACTTTAACACATCAGGCCTGATAACTACAAGCAAACCAAAAGACTAAATCAAATGAATAAAGGCTAAGAAAACCACCAAGAGAACCAAAATCAAGTCACAAAAACACCAATAGCTCCAAAGACGTCACCCTAACCACCGCTAATAAAAGCTACCTAGAAGAACTAAGGGTAACATTTTACTACTAAAACCATCTAAAAAAAAAAAGATGCTAACTATGCTAAGCTAACACAAATACCCTGCCTTTTAATGGTTAATGCAGAGAGAGCGTGCATCTCTTCTCCCTCGTTGCTCGCTGCCAAGTTTCCTGAATTCTTTCCTGTCAGGTTAAACTAACAACTTCCCGTCAGGATGAGGAGGGTGGTCCCGCGCCTCTCAAACCTCCCATTCTCCCCCCGGTACCAAACATGCGTAATATTCATACTGGGCTCCGTGTTCATCCGCATATCTGTGATTAACCAGGCCGCTGGGAGTCAAAAAACAAAGAGCGGGGTGAGGGAGGGAGGGAGGGAGGAAAGAGGATGGAAAGGCTAAAGTTAAAATGAAGAGCTGATGGAAAAACTGTTGTTAATGAAAGCCAATAACTCTGACAGATGAGCACAGGACCACACACTGAACGCTGTCAATGAGAGAGAGAGAGTGCAAGAGAGAGAGAGAGAGCGAGAGCAATATTGGATTAGCAACCACCCTCCAACAGACCCACAAAAAAAAAAAAACACACGCTGTAATAATCACATCATTTATCCAGCCTGCTTTCACTTTTCTTCCCACAAATGTTCATTTTTCTGCAGTTACCAGCATCTTACAGCGATGCTGCTAATGCCTTGCTAATGCTATCCCAGCCAAAAACAACAAACACAACTCACTTTAGCTTCTTGTCATCCTACTGGTGTCATTTTGTATTATTTAGTCAACCACTGTTGTAAATACAAATGGGATTGTTATAAGTGAAAGTCTTTTTTTTTTTTTCTCTCTCAATTAATTACTCATTTATGATACGAGAAGTCATCACTTTTATTGGACCTTCATTAGCATGTACAGGTGTACTGGAAAACAAGATGGCGCATCTCCCTGGCAAATATTTACCTGTTGGAATGGCGGCCATGTTAAGTACATAAACAACCTGCAGCGTGATCACACACGCTACTCTTACATTTACAGGCTCGGGGAGGCCATTTAGTGGCGAGCGCACACGGTAAACAAACAAAGTGTGCGAGCCAGCGTGAAGGCCCTGCGGCTTTTGAGGCCGAAGCTGCGACAGCTGCTCAGAAAAAGAGGCAAGCGTATGCGAGCATCCAGCACCTGTGCCCACAAGCGGGCTTACCACCACATTTCTTTGCTAACAGAGGACTTTGATTTGGTGGGCAAAAAGAAAACATCGTCGGACAAATTAAAATGGTTTCGTTTCGGGCTTGATGGGTGGGTGGGAAGAGTCAACTATTACGTCTCCAAAAGTCACACTGTCGAGAAGAAGGGAGGACAGGCCAGACAGGAGACGAATGGTTGTTAAAACGGCAGTAATACGTCAGCCGTGCCTTAAAAACAACCTTCCTACCCTACCCCGGGCCGGCCGGCCCAAAATGATTCATTAGTCAGCTGGCCCTGGTGTTTGCTTAGCGGATGGATACCCTGCCTCCAGATGAAAAGTTGCCCTGACATCTCTGTCCAACTTTTTCCATCCAGGAAAAAAAGTCAATAGCAGCATCCAAGCTGATGGAAACCAGAACAGTGGCCCCCGCCACAAATCTATACATGCTCACCAGCAGCCGTAAAAACTCTTAGCGTACATGACAACAAGTGGCGCCTTCTATGTCCAAGGTATTTGTGGTCACGTGACAGGACACCCCCATTGCCCCCCCCCCCCCTTTCTCATTGTGGTGCCAGCAGGGCGGATAAATTCATTTTGACAACCTTGCTAATTGAACAAAACCAGGCTGGAGCCTCCTCCCGGAGTGCTCACATTCCATCTGCTTTCTGGCATGAAGACGACGACAAGGAGGAGGAAGGGGCCGTGGTGAGGATGGGGGGCTTGCTCGTAACCCCCCCCAACCACCCACCCCACTCTGTTGCATATTTATCACTCGCCTACCCTACCTCCCCCAACTTTTACGTCTTCTTACGCCCCTCCCTCCTTCCCTCCTTCCCTCCCTTACTCTCTTTCCTCCCCTTTAGATAAACACATGCGGTGTCAAGTGTGAGGAGTGGCGGCGTTTCAACAGGCCGCCACGGCCCACAATGCATAGCTGCGGCGCGGGAGGCCGGTTGCCCCGGGCGACGCTAACAGGCAGAACGCACCTTAATAGAGTGGAGAGTCATTGTAAAGCAGTGAGCCGACGCCCGGACAAAGACCCCCGCGGACCCCTGGAGAAAGGGGAGACGCTGCTCTGAAGGGCCCGGGGAAGAGCTGATGGGCCACGCTCAATGACCAAAGAGGGGGGGGGGGGGTGTAAAGGGAGAGGAGGGGGGTCCTCAATGACTAAGTAGGAGTGAGTGGAGGGTTTTACGGATTGATGGAGGACGGTGACTCCCACCAAAAGAGTGGACGAGCCCTTCAACGACACAATGTGCCAACATATTTCCACCAAGCTGCTTGCCGGCCTCCGGGGCCCGTGCCACGGACGGGCGGGTTACGAGGTGCTTTGGGGGGGTGGGTTGGCTGGTTGGCGAAGGTCCGCGCTCTGCTTAACAAGCAAGCCAGTCAACATAAACAAGTAGAGGCTACGTATGGTTATGTTCCCAATTCCCAGGCAACAGGTGGAGAAGGACTGCTTCTCACATGCCATTCAATTCCGTACAAAAAGCTATCAGAGCATTGCTAACGAGAAACCCCCCCCCCCCCCCCCCATCTTTCAATCTAATAATGAGCTATACGTCGGTCCAAATCCGCAGCTCGGTCCCTGCGAACCGACACTAACGAGCTACACGGCGTCTTGGGGGGATTAGCCAGGGAGATCTGGACAGAATTAAAAGCTGGCTGCCTGGCGGACGGGCGTTCAAATCAATGAGGCGGCGGCGACCAATTTGCATGATTTAGATAACCGAGCCGAATTAACCGCGGTGGGCTAATTACAGCTCACAGACGGACGCATTCCTGCACTTGCCGTGAAGCGGCGGGGCCATGAGAACAGGACGCAATTTTAAAGAAGGGCGAGAAGCCAATCACATGAGAGGGAGGAAAATTGACAATGGGACTAAGGTAGCTAGCTAGCTCAAGCTAGCCAATCAATCAAAGTGGTGCTGCAAAAGCTAACCAAAACAAATATCTTTAGTTAGTTTTCAAATCATTCCATGGAGTGACAATAAAAACAACTCTCCATTTCTCTTGTATAATCAACTACGTGAGGAAAAATTGAGTGTTGTGGCGATTCGGGCATCCAAACACGCACGCTGAGAAAGCGAACATAATAGTGGTGGCAATTTTGCAGCACTCATCACACACAAGCACTTACATATTTTGCGTGGCCACAAGTATGTTTTCTCTGCCCGCGCATACGCGAGCAATCACACACACGTCCCCATTACATGGTAAAAGTATACTCACAAAAATGCAAACCTCAGGATATTTCTCGCTTTTTCCAATACACATAAAATCAGCTGCCAATTAGATGCTAGAGCGTGTGACCGTGAGCAACATAAGGCACGTGGGCCATGTGCAGATCCTTTTGGTGTTCAATCCGGCCCATCCAGAGTCTTTTCATTTGTTAAAAATACGTAGGTGAACTCACAAATATGCCATTTTAAAAATGAAATCCCATCGTTCTGTACTAACTGGACTTTTCAAACTTCATGAGGCACGCGCAGATATATTTATTTGCTGAGTCTACTCATGTGTGTTCCTGCATTGGAGAAAGAAAGTAAGGAGGAAAAGGAAACTGGGAAGGAGTGGAGGGAACTTTCTCGCAGACTGAATGGAACCAATTATAAATCAAGAGCAATTTCTGCCTATTATTCAGCAGGAACCCGGGGAAGGATCCGCCGCCCGGCTCGGCAAGTCTCAGCGGGGGTGCGGGGGGGGCTCAAATGTTATATGAAAAACAGACATTGGGAACTTGAGATAAGACCCGGCCGTAGAGTCACAAGCCTCGTGTATAGGAAAAGCAGAAAAAGGAGGAGGCGGGAAACTGAAGTGAGAGCTTCCTGAGAGGAGAACCAGCTGGACTAAGATTCTGGAGGTGGTTAGTCTTTTTTTGTTCCTTTTTTAAAGCAAAGCCGCCATTTGTCCTGTCACTCACAACCCTGCTTGTGTTTTCTCCCAGCCGGAGGAAGGGCCGGCTGGAAGAAGTCGAAAATAGAGTAGAATCGCTAAGAGGTCAAGGGATGGGATCAAATCAAATCTCAAGAAAAATGCACAGCCAAAAGGAACGGCTTGCTGAGCTGAAGTCTCGCTCTCACGCTTGATGCTGTCCGGCTGACAGGAGAGGACGGTGGAAAATTCCAGCCCTCCATAACCCCGAGGCACCGGTGGGCTGGGCCGGGCCGGGCTGGGCCGGGCTGAAGGGACAAGCATCACTCTACCAGCCAAAATCAAGCCCTGCCAGCCTACAAGTGATTATCGCTTAACGTCCTTGGAACGGCGCCCGGGTTCCCGAGTGGGAAAGTCGATATGCCGGCATTTTTTAACACAATAATTCATCCAAGACGACAAGGTTAAACAAATGTGTGTGAATGAGCTATTAGCGTGTCGCTAACAACACCCTGTAATCTCTGTCCAAACATCTACTACACACACACACACACACTCCTATTGGAGTGGATCAGTGAGCAAACAAGCACTTAGACTTCACAATGTGTGTGTGAGAGGGCTGACTTCATTAGCGCAGGGTTTCTCAAACATTCTGGGGCCAGGGAGCCTTTTTTCAGGGGACAATTTTGTTCCAAGGACCCCTGACAGGAATGAAACCAAACTGCCATGTGAGCCCAGTCATACGGTTTTCAAGAAGAAATATTACTGAGGAATAACAGATAGGTAACCGGTTCATTTAGCAAGCTAACAGGATTCAGAAAGAAAGAAAAAAGACGCGTGGGAAAAGGTTGCACATGCCGCTAAGAGGCACCTGAAGCGGAAAGGGATTTCGTGCCGTTTGATGGCGGCATGTTTAATTGGCCCCAGAACTCCCTTTTTTTTCTTTTTTTTAACTCTCACATTCCAACCCCTCAATGCTGTCCTGGTTGACAGCAAGGATCAGAAGTGGAGTTGGGGGGCACTTGCTTGGCCAGGTGTCCTTCTATGGATAGACAGAGAAAGAGAAGCCCAGATCCCTCCCATCAATCAGTACAGAGACAGACAAGAAAGAACGCTTCACATTTGGTTCAAACGAGTTACAAGCGTAAAACGAAGGGAAAAGTAAGAGGCCGGCTCTCTATTTCTTCCCGTTCAGAAGGACCACACAGGTGAGGCCCTCGACCGCCCCCGAAAAAACCTCTGTTATGGCTGCACCAGCGTCCCGCTGTCACAGATGAAAGCGTGCCCTCGAGGATGGAGATTTCATTCTTCCCCTTCTCTTTTGTCACCAACAGGGGTGGGCGACCTTGAGCCCGCGGGCTGGATACTAAAAACAACTCAAAGTCGACAAGGACTGGTCAAAAAGCACCATCGATTATCATAATGCTAACCTAAAACAAACTAGCGAGTAATCGAGGGCTTCAGCATTCAATCAATAAACAAATAGGTTCTCAGATTAGACCCTGCACTCGAGTCGATTTCCGTTTTTACATGCTGGCCCGCAAACGCACCACACAAGCTTATGGCACACTTGGCATATACATTTGGGCAACCACAGCACCAAAATACACTCCTTGACGGGTGCTAAACATGCTAATGCTAACAGACCACAGAACATACTTGCAACTCCTTTTATCATGAATTCATTTTACATCGCAGTCTGCTCAGCTTTGGCAACTTGAGTATAAAAAAAAGTCAACTTAACCTGAAGACTGTAATACAAGCAGCAGTGATAAAAAAAAAAAAAAAAATCTCTTCTTTTTAGCGTATTGGTCAATGGGGCTGGTAAACGAGCAGATGATCAGAACCGGAGCCAATTAGTTCAATTCAGGCCCGTTGCACTTGTCAGAACTGATCAAGAACAAGACAAAGAGTTTCTCCATTTGCATCCAAGCATTTTTCAAAGAGCTTGTGCTCATTAGTTGCGGGTGAGCTGGATCCTATCCCACCTGAATTCAGGCCCGGACTCCTCGGCGGAAAATCGCAGGGCACACTCATTAACAAACATTCAATTTAGCGTATACAATCTCAACTCCTTTGATTTTCTCCATTTTTAATCCGAGTGACACTTATGTCTGTCACTGAGCTTTCTCATCAGGCCTAAAAAAAAATCCAAACAATAAAACCAACACCTGTGCTGAGGAAACTTGAGACCACCCTTTTCCCCCCACGACCATCACAGTCATTAGCAGGAAAGCTTATGTCATCATTTTCTCCTCATTAAGCAGGAATGGGATGCTGCAAACTCACCATCAATCGTTTGATAGAAAGCACGTGACCCAAAGAGCACTGTTATGATTGGCCAACATCTAAAGACAGTCAAGTAAACGCTCCCACGCATACAGTACATGCAAAACACACACACACACACACACATATCTTCGCAATCTCTGCAGGAGAATGATGCGTTCCATGTACGCTGGGCAAAACACTTCACCACAGAGGTCCAGCAAACATTGTTGCTGTGGGGGTACGTCAACGTAGCAGAGCCCCGATGTGTTTATGTTCCCCGCAATGGTGGAAACTACGTTGGCTGCATGCGGCCCGTACAACGTGTAATAGCGTTAAATAAACACGAACGCCAACCGCAAAAACTCACGCAACGTGTTACTTTCTGGTTTAAAATACGCTCAAGCGGGTTAAACGTGATTAAAGTAGAGTGAAAAAACAAAGAGACCCTCACAAAGTAGTCCCGTCGTCGTGCGTCCACATGCCGAATTCACTTTTTGGGTAAAGCGCAAGACGCGCATTTCAGGTCCGATTAAAACGACATTTTGTGTCGTTTCTCCTAAATCTCCATCGATAGGGTGCACTTCAAAACTTCACGCATGCTACCACGCTAACATGCGTGACCAAGTAGCAACACGCGAACATCACTTTTGGACTTTTCTTGGTCGAAATAATCACAAGTTTGGCATCTATGCAGTGTCGATTTGATTTCAAAGTAGGGAGCGCGGAGGATTGAAACTCACCCAAACTGCTCGATTTAGCGCTTGCTCCTCGCTCGTTTTTTCTCAGCAAAGCGATCTTCAGATGGACTTTCCCACCCCAGTAGTCCCTGTCTCCAACAACAAGAAGAACGAGGGGGAAAAAACTTTTCTTCCTTCTTATTCTTCTCGTTTTGCCTTTTTATTTACTGCTGCGGCGGCGGCGGCGGCGGTGGCGACATTTTCTCTGCGTGCTCCCCCGAAAAAGGTTCTCACACTGAAAGGAGATTTTTGGATGACTGAGCTCTCAAACAATTCCCCCCACTCTCCTCCCTCCTCCTTTTTTTTTAGCGACGCCTTCCCAGTCCTCCCATTTCCCAAAGCAGGAGGAGGGACCTTAACAATGCGGGGACTGGATCCTAGATACCCGAAAAAAAAAACCCACCGCAAACACACACATGACAGCACTACTGCTTTGCATGCCGCAAACTGCAACCAAAAAGTCCATCTCGCTGTTCAACACTTAATTTTAACATTTAAAAAAAAAAAAGAAGCTAATTTCCAAAGCTACAATGTGCTGTAAGGGGCAATAAATACCCCCCCCCCCCCCTGTTGCTTCCCTCCTCCTGATTTGGTATGCGCAGTTTGTATTGACCCCCCCCCCTCCTTTTTTTGTGGCCTGCAGGCCCTCCAGTGCAGCTCAGGTTTTTTTTTTTAACTGTACAATACACGCACACTTTCATACTACACTGATCCCAGCTTCCCCGCTCCTCTCACTTCCTTCTTTAGGAATTCTCGACTTCACTCAGCACATTTCTGGGGAAATGGAGGCAATCATTCCTGCTCTGTTCAGTAATCAATGGTCTGTGTGTATGTGGTCAAGTGTCATGGGTATAATCCTGTGTTCAAAGTACACAATCGTTTTTTATGTTTGACCGCACAATAATGGGCTCGGTTTTCCACAGGGTCTTGGAAAACATTGGCCGGATAATGAGAGACAGAATCATCATGACAAATTTGATACAAGAAGAGAATAAGGGCAGCAAAAAAGTGGGCTGCTGCAGCCAAGAATAAACAAGTGAAAAGGAAAAAATGGTATCGCTGAATTTTACCCAAGGGAAGACCACGGGCAGCGAGAAAAGGGTCCGCTGCAGCAAAGTGGAGACTGAGGACTATATTCTCACCAGTAGGGCTTATTGGTACAAGGACGAGGACATCCAGAGGACATCCAGAGGACATCCAGAGGACACTGTGGGTCGCAAGTGGAACGTAACGCTCCATCCATCAATGATGGAAGTGACACAGCTGTTGAGGCAAAGAGGAGTTGGTCGTCACGGTAACCAAGTCAACAATGAGCCATGGGGACATCTGACGTGTCATCGCTCCAGACCCTTGAGGGACAAATCCAAGCAGAGCGCTGCATGCTAGGATTGCATCCCTGCTGGGAGAGGGGCATTCGAGGGGAAGGAAGCGAAAGAGAGAGAGAGAGGGGGGGGGGGTCCCACAGGGCAGGGCCTCAGGGGGATGCGGCATGTTTAATGGGCCTTTCATGGCCGGCCCACAAAGCCCTTTGTCCCACGCTAATTCATCCTGCCCGGCATGGACAGCGAGAGCAGGGATGGGGGGAGGGGCGCTTTCACCGGGGAGCCGCGGGCCTTCCTCTTGCTGGGTCGTACATGTAAACAGCATTGGCAATGTGGAAACGACCTGGTCAGCCAAGGTTCAATGTTACACGCCTCATTCTCCGCTTTTTTGCACAAAGTTGGTCTCATCACTGAGAAGTAAAGAAAGAAAAAAACTACTCCTGTTGGTTAGACTCTTAAGGGTGCCTCTTAGTCTCCCCTTGGATTAAATATGAAGATATTGTCAAAATCCTGAAAAAGCACGTGAGAAAATTTCTATTTTCTTTCCCACTGTACCCAAACAGCCACGAAAACAAAATCTTGTCGTTGGTCATTAATCTTTGGTTGAGGCTTACATTACATCTCTGAGTCATAGAAAAATTAGTGGCTTTTATTACATCTTTATTTTTTTTCCTCATGCTGCGACTTGAAAACGCCACGCGTGGTTTATGCGGGTTGACGACATGTCTGTACGTGCACGTCGCTGCGTCGTATTTCTTCCCGGCTAACGTCGCTAACGTACGCCTTTTATGCGGCGGCGGCGGCGACGTCAATTAATGGAAGGAACCGCAAGTCAGCTTCGCCTATGACTATCTGGGAGCGGAGTCATTAACTCCAGATTTGATCTGAGGGGAGACTAAGGGCAGCAAGGAAATGGAGCACCTACAGCATCGTCGAGAATGTGGAGCATATGACCAAAAAAAGATGCAACGGTCCCCCCCCCTTGCGTCTCCCGTGTTTACGTCTTCACTTCTCGGTAAGGAAGCAGATATTGCCCCAGAGGGCCGAGCGAGTACGGCGACGGGAAGACTTGGGCAAATATAAAGTTGAACGAGCGGAGCCGCAAAAAGCGCTCGCTCGGTCGCGGTTCAAATCCCGACAATAAACGAGACACTTAAACAACAGGTGTCATTCTGCGTGTCGCTCAGAATAAGCGCCATTAATGAAGCGTGATGGGAGGTACGAGTTTGCAGTATAGCGGCCCGAGCGCCGCCGCTTCCCGCGTACGCCTAAAAATAAACCCAGACGAGCTGGAAAAGCGTAGATGTCGGGAAAATATCTTCCGCTCTTTATGGCATCGTCTTTTAGACAATGTAGGCTAATCAATCAGAATCACTTCAAATCTAAATGTGGATTGTCTATTTTTTGCCAGCTTTATAAGTTCAATACGCTTTTCACAAAAATCCATTTCAGATGGCAATATTGTGTAGCATAGGCCGGGCGGATATTGCACGGAGCTTCTGCGGCCGCTGCCTTGCGCAACAAGCTTAAAGGATGCAAGAAGGATTCATTCCAGTTATGAATTTTTGGGACGTGGACGTTGGCGAGCGCTAGTATAAGAGTCGAAAGGAACGTTGGCCAAACAAAATGACATCCCGTCGTCTCCATGGGCAGAAAAACAACAACACGGAGTCATAGGGAGACACACACACACACACACACACACACACTCACTAACTCACCCTGAGGTCCGACCCCACCTGAAGTTGGATGTGTGCCTCAGCAGCACAATCACCCTGGAATGAAAACACACACACACACACACACTGAGTAAGCTTTAATAATGGAATGAAAAAAAACAATAAAACCTCCGGATATGAAAAGTTCCCGAGGCGATGACACACGGCTAAACTCAAACTAGCTTCACATGCGTAAAAGTCTCCGAGTGTTTTTTTTTTTTGTGTGCATGAATATGTGCTGTCGCTAGATCCATCTAGAATAAGAAAAACAGTCAATCTTGATGAATAGAATTGTTTCTGAAAGTGGAAACAGCAAATACAATAAAAACAATTGAACCCTGTGGAAGGAACACCATACAACAAGGAAACTGCTTAATGTGCTCTGTGGAGTGGTTAAGAAGAGATTTAATCAAAGTATTGAATCACAAATTGACTTAAGGCATGAATGGTGTCAGCTTTATTCCGAATGATTCTCGTTTGTACGTTCAAAACAAACCGTTGTGGCGCTTTGACAGTAAGAGCCGCGAGCCTCGCGAGCCTCGCTCCCTCCGTCTGGTGTCGGAGTCCCACACGTCATCAAGTGTCGTCGTCTGAAAATCTTGTGAATTTATATCCCTAATGGCGCGTCGTGCGGTGCCGTGCCGTGCGGTGCCGTGCGCTTCGCCTCTCTAACTGTGTCCAGATGCAGCAGACACTGCTAATTGGACCTGGAGCCAGTCAAATCCCAGGCCAGCTCCAGCTCCAGCTCCAGCTCGCCACCGCAGC
Organism: Syngnathus typhle; assembly: GCF_033458585.1. NCBI lineage: Eukaryota > Metazoa > Chordata > Actinopteri > Syngnathiformes > Syngnathidae > Syngnathus > Syngnathus typhle. The sequence continues at coordinate 8,961,069 of NC_083756.1, forward strand.
TGCTCGGCCCACTTTTTCACTTTTAGGCCTGTGTTATAAGTCACTTTTTTTTTTTTTTTTTTTTAAATTCAAGCTCAGTGTGTGTGCTAGGTGATGTTTGGTGTCAAGCTAGGCTCGGGGTCGGCCGGGGGGGGGGGGGGACAAATGGATGGCAGAAGAGGGCCAGACGGTAATGTGAAGTTACGAGCGCAAGCTGGTTTTGCTGGTCTAAGAGGGAGGGTCAAAAGGTGGAAAAGCGGAGAACGCGGCTCGGCCTGGAATGCAGAAATAATCACCCCCACGTGAGTTTTGACTAATTGAACATGCTTTTGATGCACAATGCACCAAATAGAAGAGCTGCATTCCCAAAGGTGAGCTAAACTGGGATGAAGACAGGAAAACGCACCTGGTTTTGCCATCCAAACTCTACTTGGATGTCTCCATTCGCCCTCCCTCCCTCCCTCCCTCTGCTATCATCTATCTACCATCCCTCCCTCCTTCCCTCTTTCCATCGCTCCCTTTTGGACTTCCTGCTTTCCAGGCTGCCAGACGGTCGTAATTAACGAGGAAAACGATAGTCCCCCCCCCGGCCCTCGGGAGCCCTCCACACTGGCCTGAGTGTGTCTTTCGCTATGCATACGTATGTGTGTGTGTGTGTGTGTGTGTACCTCCAGAATTGGCCAACGGTCCCACTTCACTCAATGCGTCTTTATGTTGGAAGCATGAGCTCACCCGCTCCAAGAAATACACCCAATGACTTGCAGGCAACAGAGCCGCCTGGTATCCAAGAGAAATAACACACACGCACACGCGCACACACACACACGATGGCAAGATGGCTGTGTAAGCTCCACATACAACGTTTGCGTGTTCTCCGTACCCTCTCGGGCTGCGGGGGCCGATCACAGGGAGCAGCCGATAAAGAGCCACGATACACCGATGCTATCTGTCAGTCACAGCCAGAGGGCGGGACTCTGGGTCCGGATGGGGTCAGAGGGCCCTTTCTGCTTCGGTCCCTCGGCACTTGGAACCCCCACCCCCCCTCCTCCTTCCTTATCTAAACAAACAAACAAAGGCTCCTCGAGAGGCGCACGGAAAAAAACTGATTATGCAACATCAAAGAGCAAGTAGACACACAGTCTAACGGCCGCAATTGACTATTTTACCCCAAAAGCACATGAAAAATATGATAGCAAGAAAGCCACATTGTTAGATTTCACTCAATTGTCAGCTAGCTAGCTTAGCAGTTTTCTTGTACAGTCTTGTATGTAAACATTCAACTGATGCTTGACGCTAAAAAAAAAAATATTGATCTATTTTCACCGACTCCTTCTATAAGGACTCGAGCAAAGTGTTGTTTGTTTGTAAAAAGAAGCGTCTGCGGAAAAAAAGCCACGCTGTTAATTTTCAGTTGCGAAGCCACAATGTTTCTCCAACTGAGAGTGGAGACGCTCCTTTTAGGGCGGTGGCAAACATTGGCCGGTGCCCAACGTCAGCGTTGGGCTTTGACAAGGTCACGCTGACAGTCGCCTGCTTTTTTTTTTTTAAGCTCCCCGACGACAAATCATACGTGTCGACAATCTTCCAAAGCATGTGGAAAACATTAAGGTTCATTTCACCCCCCCCCCCCCCCTCCTCCTCACCTCCTTTTTTGCTTCAGTCAGTGATTTCTCCTATTGGGGAATTCACGAGCACATCCATCAGCACATCATCACTGCAAACGAGAACGGTCGAGTTGCTGATATCGCAATACTGACACCATCATTGGAAGAAAACATGTCATTGTCACAACAGCTCATGGAAAGGAAAAAAGTTAAACAGCTGAATCCTAATAAAGATTGAAAAGTTGTGCCAAAACAAATGGTTTTCAAGAAAAACTGAACTGAACTCGGTCATTCATTCCCGTACCGCTAGAGGGCGCACATCAGCACGTTACACATTGTTATATCGACTTACAAATAAATCGGATGGGGATATAATCGTGAAAAAACGTCAGTCGGATAGGACTCGCGATTTAATCATTTTGTGATTTTAAATGCTAGTACCGATTTCCTCCTGATACGGCCAGAATCGCACCACCGCTAACGCGTCCCAGCTCCAGTGCGAGTCCAATGTGTGCGTGCGCATGTGCGTTGGTGTAAATATTGTGTTGCGCTCCAGTAGCAGCTCTCGCAGTAGCCGCACGCTTTGGCTGTTTATTTTCTTTCCTGACGGACGACTTCTTATCAAATAAGCACATGGCGCCCTGCGCAGGAAGAACCCCCTCCCCACCTCGCGGCTAATTAATGACTGACAGCGTGTCGGACCACAGATGTGGATGGCAGATGCTGAGGTTTGTCTTGTGACTGCTATGTCTGCGCTTGGATGAAGATAAGACCTTCACAATGCACCCGAAAGGAGTTGATGTGGGTTTCGGGAGTCACAACACAAAGGAGAGGGAGGATGAATTGAGCCAATCAGATGCTTAAAACGCATAAGCATGTTTGTTGTCGTTTGTGGCGGCCATTTTGGGAAGGGATACTAAATAACATCAGATGGCGACGAAGCCGAAACGTGACTTGGAATCTTGACATATTTTGCAGCTCCGCTTACCTTGCAGCTCTGATCTGACATGAACGAAGGCCCTCTTCTCTTTAAAGTTCAATGTTAGTCCACTGAAAGGCCACGATAATTCCATTGAACCAACTTTGGCGGCAAGAAGCTTTCAAAACTAAAACAACAATCAGAACGTCTTGACTCTTTTCAGCTGTTCCCGCCAGCCACCAAAAACTCCAGCCTACCTGACTAAGAAAATACATTTATTTGGATTTTTCGTCCCTAACTCAAACCACCTGGCCATTATGAGACCCCCTCCAACTACGATGTCCGCGGCTTCATGTTTACGTCCACATGTGAGCGATGACGTCGACATCACGGTGCGTTTGTGTGTTGGCGAAAGTGCGTGCGTGTGCGAGTTGTGAGAATAAACAAACACGGCGTGAAGGGGACTCACGTGGCGCTATTATCAGAGCTTGGAGAGAAGACAAACTGTTTTTTTTTCTCCGCTGCTTTGATTCCAAGCGGCCTCTGCTGGCTTTCTCCTCGCTTTCTGTGACCACACACACGCGCACACACAAAACACACACCATCAATTCAACATGTGGCTCGAATCAGCACATTATTTTTAGATATTTTAATCACTCGTGATTTTGTTTTCACCATCCACGCACTAAAGAGCCTTGTCAATGAAGCTTTCCCATCCTCTGACCTCTGAGGTCAAAGGTCACCACTCTTTTTTTGCTAAATTGATTGCAATCAACGGTGACTTCTGGTGAAACGGGCAAATCCGATCCAGTTTCTACCGCGAAGAAAATCCGCAAAATAAAAAGTTTGGTTTGGAGGCCGCACATCAACCCACCTCCGACACAAACACACACGCTTGCTTGTACAGTCAGCATGCACACACACGCACACACAATTTGTGGTGTGGTGTGGTGAGGCATTCATCCTCCCTTCTTTTTTCCTCTCTCGCTTTCTCTCATACGCACACACACACACTGACATACACTCATTAATCTGGACCGACTCAGGAAACCGCTCCAGTAAGCTGGCCGGAGGCCCGGCAAGGGAGGGAGACTGATTTTGGAGCAGGGGAAGGGGCGGGTGGGGGGGGCTGTCATGAAAGCCGGCAAGCAACATGCAATAGAAAGACGAAAGACTCAAAAGAGAATGGAAAAGAAAATGTATTTTTTGCAGTGGAGAAAAAGAAACAAGTTATTCCGATTTTCATGACATTGGCATCTCGCATACACATGTAGAATTTTAGTCCCTTTTGTTGCGCGATTGAAAATAAAGAAACATTTTATTTTCTATTCAATGTAACTGAAAACAGAATTGCCCTCGTAGTGGCATTAATAAAAGCTTGTTCCATTCTATTCGACTAATAGATCCCCTCCAGCCCCCCTCAAGTCTTACAGGACAGAAAAAAAAAACCCAAAACAAAACAATAAAAGGTTCTAGCAGAGCGGACGTGTGGGGGTCACCTACCGCAGAATGCACCAACCCGCCCCTCCTCCTGACTAGTTTCTCAAATATACGTACAGTAAAAGGGAACATTTACGTTACAAGTGGCACATGTTGCTTCTTAGACGCTCCAAATGCAAACTCGGAAAGCTTGCCGTGTCCGCCGCGAACCCCTCGCTCTGATTAGGTTGAAAAAAAAAAACCCAGAATGAACAGCCAGATTTCTGGGTGGTTTTGGAGCCTTCTATTATCCAACACTGGATCCCTTTCAGGAAGAATGAGTTGTTCTATTTTTTTGTGTGCCTTTGGTCAAATAGTATTGCGGGAACCAACCATTTCTCGCCTCAAATATTTCATCTAGGTATTGGAATTGAGATTTGAACCTGCGCTGTGCATGGGCAATATAAAACATTGTGTCTTTTGTTTTTGTTTGTCGATGGTTATTTGCACTCAAGGTTTTTTTGCTTCTTTCAAGCGGGTGAATCAATTGCTCTCCTCCCTTTGAGGAGCTTGTATCATCCACCGACACATCGCGATGCGCGGCGGGCCGTAGCCTGAGCCCAAGTGCCCATTACGGTGCCGCAAAGGCCCTTATTAAATGTATATATAGTCACGCTTCAGACCGTGAGACAGCAAGCTCTCGGGGAGGGACGGCAACGGGCCCAATCCAAAGCGGCCCCGACCAGCGTGGGCGGGCGGGCGGGCGGCGAGGCCGCGTCGGGTTTCACGGCATCCGTGCCAGCAACACACATACACGCACACAAAAACACACACAATGACTCCTCCTCCTAGCCAGCTCTCATTAGGAACATCTCACTTTAGGCCAGCGGTGTTATTTCAGTGTTTGTAGTTTGTTATGGGAGTGTGTGTGTGTGTGTGTGTGTGTGTGTGTGTGGAGTGGGGTGGGGAGGGGAGGGGAGGGGGGTGCAGAGTGTGATTCCAGATGTATTTTTTATGGTCCTGGCAGGGATGACAGACCTTGTAAAAAAAAAAATATATATATATCTACGAGGAGGGATGTAAGAAGGGGAGGGGTGTGTAGGTGTGGGGGTGTCATAGTGTTCAGAGGTTTTGGGAGACGTCAGTACACGGGCAGGCTTTAAGGCCTGGGGGAGTGAAATGGAAAGGCGGCAGGATGGAAGGAATGAGATTGCTTTTCCTGGCAAAATAACACTCGGCTTTATTGGCTCAGGTGTGCCGAGCTGTGATCAAGTGTGTGTGTGGGTGTTTATGATTGTGCATGGTGCGTAGTTGCAGTGTGTGTGTGTGAGACGAGAAGCACATCAACAAACAAAAACAAGACTAGATTAAAATTGAGGAAGCAGGGGGAATTGGCGACTTGTTTGTAAAATGTGATTATAACCATAGAACTGAAAGAGAACTTATAGCAAAGTAGTAGAGGGTCAGATGACCGTTCACATTCTCAATCACAATTTCTCCATCGCGCTACCTACGCTAGCGTCATCGGCGAAAAAACATGGCCGACCGACATAAGGCCGACGCGGCTCCTGCTGTAGCTCATTAGCTCCGCTCGTTAATATGCGTCTGTTTTACGGTCCGGCTTCAAAGATCGACTCCACGTTTCATCTGCGGCCTACCTTCTGGAAGGCGGAGAAGAATTGGTCAAGGTTGAGGGGAGCGAAAACAGCTGCCAGGTCACCACCGAGTCCTGTCCGGTGCCGGAAAACGACGTTTGGTTGCTTCTTCACTACGAAATAGAAAAAAAAGCACAATATTATTCAGTTATTTCCCAAAAAAGAAACCTACGAATAAGTCATGCTACCAAGGGTGCTAATGCAATAATATACATACTATAGCTCAGCATGTTCTTCGTATTCCTAGCGCTGCCTTTTTGTTATGTTCTGCTTGTGATCAAAGATGGCCGTAGCTCACTCGCCCTCACGTACTACCTCGAGCCTCGACAGGCAGGTCTGGAACGCAAAGCATTCTGGGGGATCACAAACAGATGTGCGCTTCTTTTCTCAACACGCACGCTGGCAGCGGTTCAGAACCGGCGGCACCGGCCGGAGGCGACGGCCATGCGTGACCCTGAGCTTGACCTGGTCCAGCGGCACCTCAGACAGGAAAGGGCCGCAATTGCCTTCAGCTGTGACCCCAGCAACCTCGCTTTCTCATTAAGACAAACTGTTTTCAAAGGCAACGCCGCTTTCACTACCACTAAAGCCAACACCCCTGCAGCTCCGAAGGGGAGGGGGGAGAAATATGGAGGGACGGGGAATGGAATGAGAAACAAGTCAAAAGTGGAGCCGAGGGAGGGAGGGAGGGAGGGAGGGAGAGAGAGAGAGAACAAAAGATCAAGATGAAGGAGAAAGTGAGACAGAAAAAGGGCAAAGTGTAAGAAAATCCAGATTGGGGAAGGATCGGGCAGGAGGAGGGGGGAATAAAAAGCAGCCATATCACTTGCAGCTGTTGCACGCTTCCCACAATGCACTGCAACTTGGCACGCTGTACTTTTAATAAGACAGGGTGGTGTCATGGTTACGTTCGTGTCGAAGCATCCGCTAGGGCAGTGGCGAAGGGGAGGGGGGAAAAGCGATGACTGCGATGATAATGACAGATGGAGCCACGTCATCAGAAACATTCATTGCGAAATTATGACCCGACCAACTCGGGGTCGCGGCAAGAGACTCATTGCATCATACCCATAAAAAATATAATAAATAATAATTATGTAAAAAATGAAAAAAATATTGGAGAGCTGCACAACCCTACATTACGTTTAATCAGGTTGAAGTTTGAGAAAAAAAAAAGGAAAAAAAACTGAATGGAAAGTGTCTGCCATTGAGTCTCTCCCAGTGCCCCAATTTGCACAATTCATGTTGCAAAGCCAAAGAAAACAAACTCAAGAGAGAGCGGCAGGGCATGCTGAGTCTAATGTGGGGGGCTAGGGGCTTTTCGGGGCTGACTGATGTGCATCCCAAATTGATTTATGAAAACGGCCTTTAATCAATTAAGTGTGGGGAAAGAGGGAGAAAGAGCACATCTCAGTGGCAGGGGGGGAGGGGGAGGAGACCGTGTGTGAATGATGCTCTCTTTTTTTGAGAGGGGGCTGGGGATATGGGGTGCATGTGACGGATGCCAGAGCGGGCCACAGGTGTCCGACACGCTGGATGGCGTGTTTTGTCCCGTGGTAAAAACACTCCAAACATTCAATGGAGCTGATCCGAGCATCCATCATGGACTGCGAGTGTTGTGCATAAAGGGGGGGGGGGGGGGGGGGGACTTCTGAAACGGGACTTTCTGGGCTACCGTTTGAAAAAGTGACAATAAAACCCTCGGAAAGATTTCTCGCTGGACTCAAAAGGTTTGAGGATTGCCGATGTAAAAGGGCGTGGTGTTAGAGGGGCAACTTTTGTGCCGTCGTCATTTCCGATCGCCTTAAATGGTGATTGTGTAAAATTGGAGTTGAAGGTAATACAAGTTTTCATCCATGCATGGCGACAAGGGGAGTTGTTTAAAAAGCCCTTTCCTTGCTCGCCCCATTGTCTTTGAGACAGGCATGTGGATGTGTGTGTCAGGAAGAAGGGGGGCGGGGGGGGGGGGGGGGGGATCATGCTGAGAGATCGTTTCTCCTGGCTGTCAGAACTCTATCTGGGATCCAGCCGGAACTAATCAACTCCAAAAGGCCTCCCCCGTTACCCAGAGTGCAATGGGCCACGGGTCGGGGGCTGGCCGGTGGGAAACAGATACTACGCCCCTCCCTAACCCAAAAGGCCGGCCCTACACACACTAACACGCACACACACACAAGTAGAGTCCCCGCACATACAACACTCCCACTGTTTCACGCCAAAGTAATAATAAACATTTGCGATAATATTTTCACAGCAAGCAATGGGCCGCTTCAGATCAGAACATTGCGCAGCTGCAGGAGACACGCCTGCGCACACAGGCACACGCGTACAAATAGCAACCCAAACACGCGCGCTCGCGCACACTCTCCACAAAACATTCCATTCAGAGTCCAACTTTGAAATATTCCCAAACAGTCCCTTTAAGAATCCCGTTTTTAAGATTGCGTGCAGTAACTACAATATAAAAAAGTGATATTTCTACATCTTCTTTTGCGATTTAAATCTGATTTGCAAGTTCTAAAATTGCTCCAAGAGGCCTCAAAAGCCGTTTTATTGCAATAATGTCTCCCTCTAGCGGCCATTATCTTGTATTCAATTGAAATATTGGATAAGCAACTTTACTATTTGTACATTTTCAGACTATTTTGAAATGTTTACAATGCAAACAAATATTCCAGGAGCGTGTCACAGGATAGTGGCAAAAACATCCATAAACGGAACCTTTTGCCAATGAGACGACATGCGCAATGTGTGCTTTGAACCTCGGCAACGTACGAGTGTGTGTTTTGCTGAGTGACTTGCACCTCCTTCACGGGGTTGAAGTGGGGGCACGTGGAGATGAACAGACCAATGCTACCCCCCCCCCCATTCATATCATTGCAAGGATGAGCCCGATGGAGTCTTAAATCCATATTTAATCAATGTGAATGTTATTATCTTACTTCATCATGACGCATTGGTGTGTTTATCTGTCAACAAAATGTCAATGTAAAAATAACTTTGTTTTAAGGTCAATCACATGAGAAAAGTCTTGAGTCCCCACGGTGATTGTGTGTGTGTGTGGGGGGGGGGGGGGGGGGGGGGGTGTCATTGAGAAGCACTCTGGTGGGGTTAATCCCCATTCACCCTTAACCCTTCACTTTCCTGTCCGGTCACAATGATCTCCGACCTGCCATCCACCCCCCTTTTTTTTTTTTAACTCCTGATTAAGTTACATAGAGGCTTTGGGAGTGACTCCATGTTGCCACCGACTGGCTTTGCATTGCACTGCACCGGCTCGCCTCCCGTCCCGTCCCCCTGCACACACCGGAGACCTTTCTTCGGTACTATAGCTTGTCACGGTATCAGCGAGCTGCAAAAAGTGACCACGTTAAAATGAGACAACTCGTCAACTGAATTGAGTGCAAGAAAGACAATTTATTTATTTGCGATCAAAGCAAAACATTGAAATATGTGCTTTCCTTGTCATCATACGTGTGCTGACAGAGCAAAGCAGCTGTCCTGTACTTGCTGCTTTTGTGTTTGCTGCGGAGGGACAATGACACGTTTATATGCAGGAAATGAAATGCCTGACACACATCAACTGCGTTTGTGCGTGTTTACCGGCGTGCTTCCATCCCTCTGAGCCTCTTCATAATGCCGAGAAAAAGCTTGCGAACCGGCTGATCTATAGCACGAGGATCAAACAAGGTTTTATAAAATGCCTTCTCAAATGATGATAAGTATTTAAGCTCACCGTTTGTCATCTGCTGGTTTCAAGAGGGATCCGTCCATGCTTCCACTCCCACCTAGGTGACAAGACAGCCATCACTTACGATCGATGAGATTAGAATAAAAACACAAGGTAGCCGTGCCTAACGCTCTACCTGACGTTCTCGGGCTGAAGGCCGAGGGGGGCACGGGGGAGACGGACGGAGACACTCTGGCAGAAAGGGTTCGTTTCTGCTGCTCGATCAGATCCAGCAATCGGCCTCTGGCTGCTGCGCTTTTCCTGTTGACCTCCAGGAGGCGCTGTTGCACATCGCTCACGCTGTTATTATTCAGAGTCCCCTACAAGAAAGGCAAAGAGATTTGGGCCAGTTTATGAAGTCCTTGATGAAGTTTTTGTAGTTCACCTGATGGGTCACTTGTCTGACGTGTTGACCGAGCCCTGCAGAGCTCTCAGGCCCCGGCGAAGTCCTGTCAGGAGTCACTGTGCCTGTGCCGACGGAAGCCGAGCGCTTCTGCTTCGCCGTGCCGCCGTTGCCGGGCGACCCGCCAACGCTACTCTGGGCATCGGCGATCACGTCCCTGAGGTGGCAGAGCTTGGCGATCTTGGCCTCCAAGGCGTCGGGAGAGAGTCGCAACGTCAGGGGGAGGCTGGCGAGAGGCAGGCTGACGAGACTGGACGCCGAGCTGGGGGATCGGAGTTCCTTGTAGGCAACCTGATCTGTCTCTGTGAGAAGATGATTTTTTTTTGTTAATGAACTAAGTGTCTGACTAGTGGTGGTACACAAATTGAGGTTACCAGGAACTGGCTGCAAGGCATCTCCCTGTCCAGGTGAGGAGAGTCGGATGGCGGGAGATACGGAAACTGGCGGTCGCTCGGCAACGGGCTGTGGAACTGGACAACACAAGGCCACTAAAGAGCAAAATTCCTGACTCTTGTGATTCTTCAAAAGTTCTCCAAAGGCCATTAGTGGTACGTTGGCGTCCTCTAGTGGTATGCAAATGAATCACAGTCCAGACAAAGTTAATATGTATGAACCTGGAGCGATGACATCCGAGCCTCGTGGTTGGTTGATGTGCGTCGCCATTGCCGACACCACAGAGTCCAGCTTCCTCTCCAGGTCGGCTGTCCGCTGCTGCAACTCTGCCTATAGACAAAAGAATTCTCCAACAAACAGCTCGTGCAAGACAGGAAATGGAAAGTCTACAAACAGCGGTGTGTGTGGGGGGGGGGGGGGGGGGGGAGTCCAGCCCACCACATCTCACCTTCAGTGAGAATGTCTCCTCTCTCAAAATCATGGTCTCTGCAGTGAGAGCGTCAATCAAGCTTCGTTGCTCTTTCAGCTTCTCCTCGAGCTTTTGTTTCTCCTCAATGGCAGTCTGTGCGTCATTTTCTCGCTGAGGAACACAATTTCATCTCTGAGAAATGCTCAGCATGTTATCCGTGAGGCCTTTTCAGACATTACGTTTTTGAGCAGCTGAACCAGGCGTGCGAGATTGGAGACCAAAGCTACGGAAAAGCCAGTGAAGCCTTGTGCTGAGCGTTGGCGACTCTGTGTCGATGTTTGCGGGCTCAAGGAATCCAAGTCGAGCTCCACTTGGGCCAGCATGGTCTGCAGCAGACCCAAGCCGGACGGTTCCGTGCCGAGAGAGGCCTCGGAGGACCCGTTCGGCTCTGGCGTCTTGCAGGCGCGCTTCCTGGTCCTGGCTGAGCGACAGCTGCCTACGGGATAATAACACTTTTTATATAACAAGTTTTAATAACAAGTTTTACCAAAGTCAAATTCCTTGTTTGGCACGCTCAAAGAAGGGGAATAAAAAACTCTTGAATCTTGAATAACAACATTTACGTGCCAGTGTGTTGAATATCATGATTCAAGAGGGTGTGGTAGTCTTTTGCTACCTGGGAGCCTGGGAGAAAGATCAGGGTTGAGGACTTGCGAGACCAGGAAGGAAGGATCCTCCACGGCTTCCTCCGAATGGTTGCGTCTGGACCGTAAACGCTGGACTGCTGCCGTGGCATTTAGCGCTGAAACCAAAACCAAGATAAACGTCACATGTGGATATTTTAAATCCAACATAAACACAACAAAACAATTACCAGTTTGGGCTGGTGCGCAGGGAGTTTGAGGACTTGCAAATCTGCGCTCAGAAACACCGGGACGAATTCTTTGACGCTGGGGCCCTCCCATCTTATTCTTCACCTGAATTTTACTTTTAAAAAAAAGCTACGTGAATGTGTTTGACTTGAATTGTCGGTTTAGATTCAAGTGTTTACCTCTGGAGTAGTCGTCTAGTTTCACTGTAGTAATAGTTGTCGTCGTCGTCTGGTTCAAGAACAGCCTGAAAAGTTAGGTTTTAATTTTAACACAAGAGTACGTGGTACAAGTGCAAAAACAACAGCCAAGACATTGTAGAAACAATTGCGCTACAGTCAAACACCTGTTGATCCACCATGGAGTCATTGAGAGGTGAAAGGCCGGTGGAGCTCTGGAAAAATGGAGAGTCCAAGTTTGGGGCCACCGTCACACTGGGATGTCCTTTGAAATGACACAAACATTGTGTGCATTTACATGAGAAACAAAATGTGGCCAGGACGTTAGTTATTCTACCAGTCTGCCTGCGCGGTGAGTCTCCAAACAGGTCGTTGACTACAGCCAAGGCTCTGTCGGAGCGGGCCAGCACATCCTGCAGCAGCAGCTTGTCAGAAAACACCTGCATGCAAATCCAATGCAAGTTCTTTCAAGTAGGAAAAGAACATTTGAAGAAACAAACCTTTTTGAAAATAATGCCACACCTCTCTGATGATTGTTTGACTGGCTTTATCCAGAGGACTACATCCAGCCTGCCTGAGGCGAGCTTTCAGAGCTTTCTCCCGCACCTCCCACTGAGCGGCAGCCTTGTTGTGCGACTTGCGGATCTCACGCCGATGGTCCTGAGGACACACCAGGAATCAAAGTCAGTTTTGCTTGGAGACATTTTAGAACTAAATCATTCAACGTTCGTTACCAGCTCTGCGGGGGTCAGCTTGTGCACGGACAGGTCACTGATGGTGCTCTGAAAGCAAAATATTGCTTATAAAGGTGTCAAATAAGCAAGAAATCTTTTCATGCATTATTTGAAAGTCTGCTTACTGTATGTTAGTGGCAGTTAGGCAGCGTTCCTACTTACGTACACGTTCATTTGACGTCAATAGCGTCGTAATCCGAGGACTCACTTGTTTTTTTTTTGCTTAATAAATTAGGTTCATAAACGAGCATGTACTCACCACCCACTCTCTTTTGGGAGGAGGTGCTGTCTTCTTGGGGCGAAGGGCCTTTTTCAGGCCCTTGCCATGTTGGGTCCGACATCCGCCTCGAGCAAATGACATGATGTAAAGAACAGCTATTTGACACGTTAGCGGTGTTAGCAGAAACGAAAGTTTGTGTTAGCATTAGCCACCACCCAATTTCACGTCGAGCGAGCGAACAATTGCATTTAGCGCTTACTTGGAAAAGTAAACGTAAAACTCCCCGTCGTTGGTTTAACAGCTGACGGGTTATTCTAAAAGTTCTATATGCCCCAAAATGTCAGTCGAATTGTAACATTCAAACGTGTCTTTCGTAGTTAGCTGAGAGTTTTTCAACCGTCCCGCGCCACTTGCCCGTACTTGACGTCACCTACGCGAAGAGCATGATGGGAAGTGAAGTGCTGTCGACCAGGGGTGTGCTAATTATTTTTATTTTTTTAATTGCCATGAACGGAATAATTCAGAATCTAAATATTGTTTAAGTAAACAAGTACACTGACGTGCAAAGCTATTTTTCTTTTTTGCATCTTTGCTCCGAGGGCATGATGGGAAATGTAGTACTTGGCGACAGGAAAGTATAACGTACAACCTTTTACCGTTTTACTTGAAAAACATCTGGCTTGGGCTTGAGAAAATATTGGTACACTGTCCGGTATAAAATTGGTCGTGTAAATATCCTGCCTTTTTAAAAATAATAATAATAATAATAACACGATTTCGATTCGAAGTGAAATGATTACTAATGTCCGCTAGATGGCGGTGTTACAATGCAATTGATACTGTACCTCCCTTAGCCACCACATCTAAAAAAAAAGTTACACGAGTAGCGAATGCAGACAGTGTCATTATATTTATATTCCATCTACCCATTGCCTGAATTTAATTGACAATATAACAACGAGTCACTTTGATTGTCTTTCATTGGGTAAAACCGTTTATACAGTATCATTCGCTTGCTGCTATTTTACCTGGCCAGCTGTCATTCCAGACTCTCCCCACGCCCCATTTGTGACGCAAAGTAGGATGTCTCGGGCGTACAAGCTTGGCCTGACCCAGCAGGACCTGGACTTCACTTGTGCTCTGTTCTCGTCGGTACGCCCCTGTTGCAAAATGCGAGACGCGCCACTCACGTTTGCAAGAGCCGCTCACGGGACCACACGGACACTCGCAGAATACATTGGAGAGCACTCCTCCGCCGACCGGATTTAATGCAGAAAAGTCGCATCTGGAGACTCAAGTTGAACGTCGGGAGATACTCGCGTGGGGTCCTTTTCGGAAAGGCAAATCCGCACGGGAATTGTCCAACCAACGCCAGCGCATGAGTTGTGCATGCATGACTTTTCTTAATTGCCAAGGCTGCCCTCATAGTTGCGGTGAATCCTAGCGGCGGGCCTCTCTTTCGATCGCCCCCTCGATGTGGGCCGGAGGACTCCCGGCCGCCGTGGCCGTGACCCTTCTGCTGGTCACCATCGACGTGCAGGCCAGCGGTGAGTACTGCCACGGTTGGCACGACGCCCAGGCAGGGTGGAAGGAAGGCTTCCAGTGCCCAGAGAAGATAGATGGCGTGGACGCCATTATCTGCTGCGGAAAGTGCGAGCTGCGTTACTGCTGCTCCAGCACGGACGCGCGGCTGGACCAGGGCAGTTGCGACAACGACAGGCGGGCCCTGGAACCCGGGGCCGAGGGTAGAGAGACCAAGGACTCCGATGCAGGTACGAGCAATGGGTGGAGTGTTCCGATGAAAATGTTGCTGAAATACATTTCCTAATGCAATCATGCATTGTTGTCTTGAAATCACTCTCGAACTGAGATTATTCCCACGAGGTTTTAAGATTGGATTTGGAACGGTCCCATGAAGCAATTGCGCCCCGTGGTGCCGGTGCGTACACAAAGTCATCAGGTTGGCAGCAACAGCTGCACAACAGACACCATTTGGTTGCTACGTGGGGCTCCCAAATGGTCCTAAAGTGCACTTTTAAAAATAGACTAGTGTGCGTCGGGCGCTGGTGGAATCAAGTCAGGACTCAAAGTGGATGGATCGTGGACAGTCGGCTCAGGCGCTGAAAGCTCTGGCCCGTTAAAACATACGCACCTTCTCAAATCACCTTTGATTTTGGTATCCTCCCAACTTTTAAGACCGTCATCTGCTGTCCAGGGATTCCCTCTCTGCTCAGCCACTATGACCTTCAGCATTATGGAAGTTTTAGAAATAGATTAGAACTACAGCTTGAATAACACAATATCGAGATTGAAATTTGTGCATGGGTAACATTCATGTCCAGTTTTTTATCACTGCAGGAACCGCTGTATACATTTCATCCGCTGGCTCCAGGCCAACCTTACATTTTTGACCCCCCCCCGCCCCCCAAAGGCTCAGTTGCATTTGATCCATTTTCCTACGCTTTACAGGCTATTAATCACTCAAGGCAAGGAATACACACAGCGGCTTTGATGACTAACAGGCAGGACGTTATTAATGTGCTCCGTCATGAGGAAACATGTGGCGTTCAGGTAACGGGAGAATATCCGAGCGGCCCGTGTTCCTAAAAGTGGAGCTGCGACAGGTGTGAGAAAAGAAAGGAAGCCATTCGCAAAGCCATTTGTATGTACGCCTTTTATCCCACGACGTTTATCAGCTGTGACGTGAATTTTAACCTTAGAAAGTGCTGGAAAATCTCCCTCACGGTCCAGGCATCTGTAGGTGGTTAGTCGAGCCCTGAACCGTTCCGATTTCCGGATTAGCGGGGCTACCTTGATGTGCGCAGCAGATGCATAGGGCATCAGGCCAGGCCAGGCCAGGCCAGGCCGTGCTGGCGTGCTAATGCGTCTTTTGGAATAGAAGCGCTTTGGATTGAGGATGAACACAGAGAAGATCATAGAAATCGTCGGTTTATTTTCACGAAACAAATCACAAAGAATTGCTGTTGAGAGGCCGAAAATGGCTCCAAACAACCTCAAGTACCTGAAGGCATTTTCAGGACACGCCGACGTGAAACCGTCAAAACATAAATACGACAAAACCCTGATGAAGACTACAATTGAGAGTGGGAGACAGCAGGATACTTGATGCCCATATAAGTAAGTACAAGGAAAGAGCCCAGTGACCCTTCCCTCCGAATGTGCTCCCGGCCGGGCCCGGCCGGGCCCGAGGGACATTACCCCTATATGTGTAGCCATAACAGACTTATAGAAAGAGTTCCTGTGAGAAGCTGTTTATTAGGAGCGAGGTGTCGGGTGAAATATGTTAGAAGTTGACACCTCACTTCTGCCTTTGGTGTCACCTGCCCTCCTTTTCCTCCTCCCCCTCTTCTCCATCACGCATGCCCTCCTACTTTTTAAGTCGGAAGGCTCACATGCTGTAATCTGCACTAAGACCTCTCTGCTTTTGATGGGCATGGAGGGGGGGCGGGGGGGGTGCAGACAAAGGGAAATTGGAGCTAGTCGCCCGGTTCTCCACGTTACGCCCCGTGACACTCCTTCAGAATGGAAAAGAACTGCCGAGCCGAGGGGGGCAATCAAATGGCTTGTGATGTAACCTGTTTTAGTTGCCATTGGGAGTCCACACTAGAAATGATACGGCATGGAAATGTTTCTCCTACAATTGTGATCCATTTTCACACACTGATCCCAAATTGAAGGGTGGGGCCGCCCCGCCCCGCTGCTCCGCCCCCTCTGCACGGCCCTGCTTTCATTGTACACGTCCTATTGTTCTTTTTCTGTGGATTGCTGTTAGATAAACCGAAGGACAACTACTACTCTCGCTACGAACGTTAACCATGATAATTCAATCTTGAAAGCAAACTAATGGACACTGGGCTTATTTACAAAGCTGGCCGAGGTCACTGGCTCGCTCGCTCGCTCGCTCGCTCTCCAGTTGGGATCTAAAAGTCGGCCAGACGAGACGGGCTCGCTTCTTTGATTTTCATTAAATCATTGGACGCCGAATGCCTTCTTTTCTTGAAGCGCAAGCCAAGCGCTGCAAAGTCCGGCCAGGAATAACTGGCTCAAGAATGTCCCCCTCCACTCCTAACACACATAAATACCTTGCTTACACTCGCTGGCCGCTTTATTAGGTACAAACGCATTGCAGTCTCTTTTTTTTATTTTTATATATATATATTATTTTTTTGTTCTAGCAACTGCTTTGAAAGTACACAGACCACTTTGGTATTTTTATTACGTTTGTGTTCCGGGGAGAGGGCGCTGGGCGCTGCACCAACTAACTGTCAGGATGTTGAACTGGGTGCGTAGCTTCAAAAGTTTGGGAAAGGCTGCTAGAAAACACTTTTAGGTTGGTTTTTCTTCAGGGTGTTTACGGCCCATAGGGTGTGTCCCGGTCGAAAGGGACAGCCAAAAGAATTTGGGAAAGACCCCTTTAAAGGAACCGAAAAGGTTTGTGCTGGATTTTTTTGGGGCCTGGTAGCACCAAATTTTCTTGCTTAAAACGTCTGGGACAGGCTGCAGCGTTGTGGGAGTGGTCACAGCTGAAGTGTGAAAGCTTTTGACTTTTGACTCATTCTAATACATTTGGAATCATATCAACTGTCAAGAATTCAAATACTCAGACGAGTTGTCAAAGGAAATTCGTTATTGACCAAATGACGCCAAAGTGATCCATGTCTACTTGCACACCGTGACGAGCGACACACAGTGAAGTTAGAGGGGACGCAGCAGCAGGGGGGGGGGGGGGGGGGGGCTGCGGATTAGACCAGATCAAAACAAAGTAGACAAGTGCTAATGAGAGTCTCGGGCTCCCTGCGAAGCAAATCCCGCCGCACCTTTCGCTCCGAAGGGGGCAAGCTTTTTGCGTCCTTGTCTCGGCCAATCGGCACTCAGTTGTCAAGACGGGCAGGAAGTAGCCAAGTCAAGTTGATTTGTAAAGCCCTAAATCACAAGCAGTCAGTCTCAAAGGGCTTCACATCGACAAACATTGACAATTATTCTCAAATCTAGCGTTGGTTCGGGGTTCTTACTTGACATTGTGGTGTCTCTCCGCAGTTCCCATCTACGTCCCGTTCCTCATCGTGGGTTCGGTGTTCGTGGCCTTCGTCCTGGTGGGCTCGGTGGTGGCCATGTGCTGCTGCCGCTGCCTGCGCCCCAAGCAGGAGCTGGCGTCGGCAGCGGGCGGCGGCACCGCTGCCGCCGGTGGCCGTCTCCTGGAGACCATCCCCATGATGTCCAGCTCCGGCACCTCCAGGGGCTCGTCGTCGCGCCAGTCCAGCACCGCCACGTCGTCCAGTTCCTCCGCCGCCGCCGCCAACGCCCGTCCGGGGGCCCTGGCGGTCCGAGCGCAGGCCTCCTGCTGCCTGCCGCCCGACGCCAGCGTCTTTGTCAACATGCCCACCAACTTCTCGGTTCTCAACTGCCAGCAGGCCACGCAGATCATGCCCCACCAGGGACAGTTCCTGCATCCGCAGTACATTGGCTACGCCCATCCGGTGTCCCCCGCTTTTATGGACCCCAACCAAGGCGGCTACAGACCCCTCCAGTCCCCTTGCCCTCCCCCTCAAGCCGGAGTGTCCTGTGAGCAGAAATACCCCCCTGTGACGGTGTGAGCACCCGTCAAGCTCCACCTGAGCGGCTTCCGTCCGGTGCGTTCAGAGGACTCCCGGTGTTCGGTGTGGCCAGTGAGCCGAGCTCAGCTTTCAAATGCGGGCTCCGGAATACTTGCAAGTATGAAAGATTTGTGTGTTTGTAGCAGCGATGACTGGGGTGATTTATGCCGGCGCCGCCGCCGCGCGTTAGAAAGGTGCGTGCGTGATGACAAGCGCAGACTCTCTCCCCGCGGACTATTTAAAAGCTAATGAAGTGAGCTAGGCGCACGGACCGTGACGCTCCAGAATGTTTTTCCCGACGCCGCCCCGGCGTGAGAAATCGTCTTTGGGTGACGTCGGCGCTTTGAAGACGATACCCCCCGCACGCAACCCCCCCCCCCCCTCCTCGAGGTGTGTTACTGGATTTAACACTAGCACAGTTGAGTGCGTGTGGCGAGAAAGCAAGCAGTCGCCCGTTGCCTTGGAATGTGCACTCAGCTTGTGCTGTTGGTGCCAATTTTCATATCAACATGGAACGAAATAAAAAGAAAAAGTGTCATTTTCAAGGAAGCTTGTGCATCTTACTTGCTCACTTTCACAATGAAAATAGACCAACAAATCACAGAGTTGGCGCACCCAAGCCCTGGTTCAGATGGAGCGCTAATAGCTTGTTCATCTTTTTTTTTTTTCGATCGTATTCTTAAAGCCCTTGCAAGACACTCATGACACATTGGCAGGCGGCTCCACCACCCACAGCGGATGCCGGAACAAATTGCCGTCACATCATCAGATGCTCTCGGCGGGACGGAGAAGAACGGGGGGGGGGGGGGGTGTTTGGCAAGGCGCGTACTTACAGTTAAGTAGCTCCAGGAGTGGATGGATTCTCCATACTGCGGCAGCTGCAAGTCCAGGAAGGTGGGCGGGAAAGTCATCTCCACTTGGACACCAGAGATTCGGGTGCGTTCATTCTTAAAAGGTCTTTGTAAATTGGATGCTGTAAAGCTCGGTCGGGAAAAGGAACGGATGACAACCGTACAGGAAATCAATTGTGGGGTGGAAAAAAACAACAGCTGTAAACATAAAAAAATAAGTGCAACAGCCAATGGTTCAAAATAATTTACTATACATTTTAATTTAGAAAAATAATCCAAATAAAATAAGCAATAACAACAAAATAAGTTGGCTTTTTTAAACTTTCCTAATAGCAAGACCCTGAAACGGCTCATTTCACTTTTCACAGGAGATCAGGTCGTGTAGTCAAAATAATAAAGAAATAGATTTGCCCGTCATTTTCCATTTGGCGCACATGAAAATCAATGAAGTGCTCACGCGAGAACCAACGACGCCGGGACTCGCACAAAACGGCAATTGTGAGAGCCGCCCGATGGCGTGACCGAAAAGAAGCAGCAGACACGAGGAGGCAGACGCCTTTCGGGATTGATTGGATTTAATGATTAGGACTCGGACGGACAGACGGGACAATGCGTCCCCTCTCTACAAGTCGTCATTCCTGAAGCAGAGCACCGTCCACACAGCAAGACGCCACATAAAGAAACAAAAAACCACAAACAAAATACACCAGAGCAAAAAGAACCCCTTTTTGTCGATTTGGATGCGCTCTTTCCGCCCTAGCCTACTCCTGCGCTGAATTGTCCGAGCACCACAACACGCGGGTGAGTGCGCCTCGCTCCTTCTTCAATTGAGTCAATAATTATATTAGTGCGTCGAATCTTCCTACTAGTGAGGACAAAGAGTAAAGGGACAATTCAGTGCATTAGTAGGACATCAAATAACGGCTCGCCAAAACGAGGTCAAGTCCAACATTCCTTCTGTGGGACTTTTGAGTCCAAAAGACAGACAGAAAAAAAAAAGATGGGCAAGATAGGAAGTGAGGCGATAAGGAAGATGGATGTTCCACTAGTTGGTTGGGAAAGGTGGAGAGGGCAGGGGAGGGGGGGGGGGGGGGGGGTCCGGGTGGTGGGCGGGAGTCCGAACGTTCCGCCTCAGTCGCATCCCCTGTGGCGTTTGGCAGCGCTCGGAATGGAATTCATCCGTGCATGTTTATTTGGACGTGACCCCCCCCCCCAACCCACAGTTCCCTTCTGATTTCGGCATGTGATGACTGAATTGCGAGGGGTGGGTGGGTGCTTGGGTGGTTGAGTGGGTTGGTTGACACACACACACACACACACACGCGCACACATGCACAGGCGAGTACAGCGGAACGCACCAATCAGGTTTCGCAGTCTCTGACTTGTGGTGCTTGAAAGCGTAGTCCGGAATAATCCATACGCTCAGAGTCCCCGGCCGGGGGTTAGATGCTGGGCCGTTGGCGGGTGGTGTCGTACGAGCGCACCACCTGCGATTGGGACACCACGCCGTGCTCCTCCTGGGAGAAGGCGTAGCCATCTGAGGATGGATAATTGGGGGGGGGGGGGGGGGTCACGCGGTATGGCGTGCCGGTGGAGCAGACGTTAGCGGAGCCATTTTGCTGACGGTTGGTCACCAGCACAAGGCGTACTCACGCGTGACAGGCTGCTGCAGCGAGTTGGAGCGTCCGATGCTGGACGGCGTCTTCCTAAAGACTCTTGTCAGCAGATGGGCACGTTCGTTTAGACTGCGGACAGGCGGGCAGAGAGACGGTTTCATGGTAAGGTTTAGGTTAAGGTAAAAAGGGGGGGGGAGGGGCACACACTTAAGCGCTAACTATTGACTCTACTGGGTCAACATTGATTCCGTTTACTGTTGCGGGTCGAAGAGCTTGGCGCACAACGCGGCCGTTCAACAAGAGCGTCCTTGAGGACCTCAACTGAAAAAAAATGACGTGAATATGTTTTTGTTGTTGTTGTTCAAATGTATACCGACCGCTTAAGTTGCACCAAAGTTTGGTTAAACTCGTTTTTTGACAGCAAATAAAAATGAGTCAGCTTTTCGCTCTTATCGGCGATAAACGTGCAGCACTAGCTAACATCGGAAGTTGCCTCTGACAAGGCGGGTTTTGCCAAACAGGACGTCCACAGTGGACTGGACCTTGAGCAACCAAAAGAGAAGAAGACTGGAGCCTCTGTGTGAAGACCACACGCCGTCACGGCCGCTCTCCTCTCCCCTCCCCTCCCCTCCCCTCCCCTCCCCTCCCGCCGAACAAAAATAACAAAGCGCCTGCCTCGTCATCGCCGCAACATTTGCTAAATTCGCAAAGCTGTCGTTTTCCCGAGAGAAGCGGACGAGCGAGCCCGCCGCCAAAACAAACGGCATCCGTTCAATAGCAAGCATAAAGGTTGCGCACCATTTCAACTCCTTATACCTTTGCGCTGCTTTTCCCATCCTCCCTCCAAACACAGATGTGCTGCCTCCCCCCCCCACCGGACGCTATACTGTAACTCGCCTCATTCCAGACGATGAGTGGCGAGCTTCCTCACCCCGTTTGGACCTGATGAAAGCAAGCCTCGTGGAGGCCGGGCTTCGTGCGTACGTGCGTGCATTGCCTGCGCTTGCTCTTATACATAGAAGAGCGGCTTGTGTGCGTAGAAAGAAGCATTTGAAGGGAAGGCTGCTAATTGACGTCTAAGTGCAGGAGCAATCGGCCCGGTTGACGTGTTAACGACAGACACGCTTTGGAGGCCAAATGCAAGAAACTACTGCTTACTTTCTACCACTTCTACACACACACATACACACACACACACACACACACACCGAGTGTATCTCAATACAACACACCAAGTCCGTGCAGCAGGTCAAATTGGTCCACCTACAAAGCGTTCCAATTTTTTTTTTTTTTTTTTTTTTTTGGGAAAACGAGAGGAAAAACAGAAATGATCAGCATGCAAAAACAAAGGCGGGTGAAAGGTCGGTAAAGGTCAGAGGTCACACAGCGGGACAGTTGCCACGCGGGAGCGGCTACTACCTCCGTTTCGCCTCTAGGGGACCTCGGCATGGCCTTTGGTTCTGATAATGACGATTATAGTTATCATGAACTGAACTTTACGGCTATGCATTGCTAACATTAAAAGTAAATCTATCAACTCATTTGTCGCTGACATAGAAAATATGGAAAATCGACGGCCCGATGTGGTCAAACGCGGCAGCCATGTGGTACCTGCGTCCGCTGGCGTCCCTGAGCACGGCGGCGCCCGGGTCCACGGCGCGAGCCTCCAGCTCCTGCACTTCCTCCAGCAGCGACTTCCTCACCGACCGACGCGTCCTGTCGACGAGCGTGGGGATTGGCTCCAATCAAATATCAGTGTGTGCGCGCGCGTGTGTGCGCGTGCCATGTGTACTTACGCCGCCCAAACAAAGTCCTTGAGCAAACAGACGGCGGGCACCAGGAGCAGACCTAACCAGAAGTACCAGCACTGCATCACGCTGCCAGCCTGCCAGCACAACAAGCGAAGAAGCATAGATTGAGCCGTGCTCAAAATGGCTGCTCCCGAGCATCACGGCCGACTTTCTGTTCGATTTCAGGCACGTTATGACAGATGTGTCCGCCCAATTTCATGCAGAGGTTCATTTTCTTCCCAACTTTCCAGTGGCCCTTGTGTATCCTTTTTTTATGACTAATCAATCAAACGGTCATCCGACTTTGGACGCCGTGCTCTGCTTCAAAAAATTGGCCGCGTGCGTCTCTGTCTAGCATATCCGTATGCGATTAGGGCTCGTTTGGAGCAATTCCCGAGGTGCTCAAAGTACGAGCGCTGGAAGCAGCTGCGGCCTCCGAGCAACTATAAAGTCCACGCAGATCATTCGGGGGAAGGACGGGATGCGGAAGACGCGGAAAACTAGGAGGAAATATCTCGGGCGACAGTTGGAAGCAGAAATCAGAGCAAACAGTCGGCCAACAAGGCTTTGGAGTTATTAGTCACAGTTGGGACAGAAATAAAGTTTGAACTTGGAAAGACGCAGTCATTTCTTCTTTTAGCCATGCCATTGATGTCAATGACATTCCAAAAAAAAAAAGGTCAAAGAGTGGTTGTCGCGGGGGTCGGTCTCGTCCGCCCCTTCCGCAGTCAGCCGGAGCAGCTGCTGGGATATTTGAGCGCATTCCCAATCCCTGACACAAATTGAATTAATGGGCGCCCAGCCCCGACAGTCCCTTCCGCCCCCACCCCCTCCCGCTTTATAATCCCCCCAACGACTTTCTCAAATCCCCCCGCTGTCTGTGTTCAGCAGCAGGAGCCACAGCAGCCCGGCCTCTTAAGTCAACACCTCCGCAGTAAAAAAGGTAGCGGGGGGCTCGGGTGACGGCAGGTGCAGGACGCCAGACTGCCCCCCCGGCCGACACGGAACACCCAGGAAGAGATTCTTGATGAAGAACTTCAACCCTTTTTGTGCTGCACTTATCGCTAGCGTTTACTACTCATTCATGGCTTTACCTGGCCAAGCATGTCGGGGGCCATGGGGAAGGTGGGCCAGATGGACGAGTAGACTCCAAAGAAGACCAGCCACAGGAGCATGCTCCCCCACACGGCCAGGTGGGAGAACTACGCGCAAAAAGATGACCAGGTCAAATAGCGCAAACAGTCCACGTCTCAAGCGGTGGCGTCGTAAAAGCCTCCAAAAATGGCCCTGTGTGTGTCGTGTTGCCGTTTCCACGCTCAGCTGTCGGCCGGCGTGCCTGCCTGCCAAGCTTCCGTGTCGACGGCGTTAGCCATGCTAGCGTGCGGGCGCACGGCTGTTAACAGCGCGTCAAATGTGTCATCTGTTCCACATGTCTTGCCATGCAGGAGGTGGCCTTATATTCCATGACCACAGTGTCGCTCGCTCGGTCAGGTGGTTTGTGCGTATGCGCGTGTGGAGGCTCTTACCCGGGTCCAAGCGGTGGTCTCCATTCCGGCTTTGAGACACACTGTGACCACGACGTACTGCAGACACAACAATCCACAAAAGCTCTTTAGATGGCTGCCTCGGTACACGCGTAAAAAATACCTCAGAAGTTCTCCCGGGATGCCAGGGAGGAACATTTTGACGGTGCGCGTCAGACGGAGACGGGAAGAGACCCCCCCACAACAAGACGACTCACCGTGTAGACCATGTTGCCAACAAAAAGGTAGTCATTGCCTTGACCGCTTTTGAAGGGCGAGTCTGTGCAGACAAAAAAAGGGAACAATCATTTGGAAAAAAGAAACGTCATCATTTCAGAAAAAGTCTTCCCGTCCTCACCGTGCTCCAACATCTTGAGAGGAAACCAAAAGAGAATAATCGAGTGAATCAGTGCGTTGATACAGTGACCCCAGAACACCTGAAGAGACACACACACACACACACACACACGATATTGAGCACAAACTCCAGACGGCGAAAGAAAGTCTCCCTTATTCCAATCTCCCGAGGGACGCCATGGAAATGACCCAAGCCCGCCTCTTTCCGGCACTTGCGCCAAACAAATGTGAAAAATGAGCGCACCTTGGTGTTGAAGCCCTCGGCATTCTGGGTGATCCGGTAGAGTTGAGGGAAGCGCAGCATGTTCTGCTGGCTGCACGGCCGGTCGAAGATGCCCAGAGTGAACGGCGGCAGGGCCGTGAATATCTGGCAAACAAAAGCGCTGGGGTTGGCGGGGACGGGGAGCCAGCCCGCCAGCCCGCCAGCCCGCCAGCCCAGCGCTCCACGCCCGAGTTTCCTCACCACATTGTACAGGCCGATGCACCAGCGCTCAAAGAGGATCTGGCCCGAGAAGCCGTTGACGAAGGCGAACCACAACTGAGGACAGTGGAAGAGAGAAGAAAAACGTCAGGAGAACCTTGCTTGACGTTATTTACTTGCGGCTTTTGTCTCGCTGTTGTCGGTTTTGAATGGCGCCATGTTTGTTGTTGCCCCCCGACCTCGCTCGGTGTAAAGTGGAACAGCACCTGCTGGCATCTTTAATGTCACACAGCTGTCAGGGGAGACAGGCAAAGGCAGCTGACTTCACACGCATATTGCCGGTAGTAGGCAGAAGAAATAGCACAATCATTGAGCAAAAAATATGGGGAGGGAGGAAAATACAATTACATTAGCGAGAACGACACGTGCTAACCCTAACCCCCCAGAAATTGGTATCGGAACTACAAACATCAAGTATTGGCGCATTTCTCTGTAGTCATGTTTGCGTACTGGAATGTCCCAAAAAGGGACACACACACACGCAAGCACGCACACGCACACAATGCTGATTGTCGGAGCCTCAGCGGCGCCTATCTAAACATCGGACACAAAGCAGACGCCACAAGGGCACCTCGTCCATCACTGTCCCACGTGTCGGCCAACAGCTGCAAAACGTCTGCAAGCGCGTGTACCTCGATGATGTAAAGCACCACGTTCTTGTAAAAGCAGTAGAGGATGCACTTGGTCACACGGTTGTAGCTCCACGCGCCGTGCACCAGCAGCAGCTTCTCCAGGTAGCAGAACTGCCAATCACACACACCAGCATACAGATTTGCTTTCTTATTTAGTCATACATTCTCGATCCTCTGTCGAGACCAATGCTAGTGCCGGATTGAAGAGGTGAGGCACCCAAAAAGAAATCAATATTAAATATCTATAGATGCGCTTAGTGAACCACCGTACTATGAGCAATATGAAGGGGAAAGTGCAGACTGGTGTCGCCGAGATGGGCGGGCAGATAGCGAGCGCCACCGGCCCTTGGGGGGCTGCCAGACAAACAACAGTGTCAAATGACACTGCGCGTGTGTGTGTCTGTGTGTGCGTGCGCGCGTGCGTGCGTGTCACACTGACAAGATAAACTCTGCAATTAAGGCTTGAAATTCCTTTTGCCTTCCAATGTATCTGCTTGGGGGGATTTTTCCAATCTCACCTGCGCGATGGAGTAGTCGGAGGAGTTGGTGGCCTGCATGCCCTCGTTGCCACTGATGCCCACGCCCACGTGCGCCGTCTGGATCATGCCCACGTCATTAGCGCCGTCGCCGATGGCCAGCGTGATGGCCTTCACGTGCTTCTTCACCATGTCCACGATTTCAGACTTTTGCAGGGGCGACACTCTGCCACACACGCACACAGACACACACACACACGCGCGTTTAAAACCAACAGCAATCGTGTGTGTGTGTGTTTCAGGTAGTCCTCCAGCCTCTTGACCTGTCCGCATCACCCATCTCCTGTCAGTTGTGTCCATCCGCAGACAATCAATAGCAAGGCTCCATTTGGGGATACTTCCCTTCCCTTGAGGGCTACAGTGAGGTCACAGGCGGAGTCGCTAAAACTAAAAATCCCATCGCCATTTCACCGACGTTTGATGTTGAAATCAAGGTCGAGATCGAGGCTCGCAGTCGCTAATTGCGTTAGCGCAATGACGTGGGTGGAAAGCAGCCAATTCTGTGAGGAGAGATGAAGGACAGACAATAGCGAGCCGGCGGTTTGTTTGCGGGGCCTCGGAGAGTAAAAGTCCGGATACGGCCTGGAAATGCAATGACTCAATTACTCCCCCCACACACACACACATAAAAGACAAGTAGTGGAAACTCTTTTGTTAAGCATTACAACTGCTTGCGAGTGGAAAAAAAAGAAGAAAAAACGCAACGGGAAGTAAACACTGGAACGAAAGCAACGCGGCGGACACGACCCACCGGCAGCAGATGACGGCCTTGCACGATAGGGCCAGGTCCAGGAAGGCCTGGCGCAGCTCGAAGGACAAAGCGTACTTGAGGGTCTGGCCGTCGATGATCAGCGCTAGCTCGTTCTCTTTTCGCAGGGAGTCGCCCAGGGATGAGCAGTGCTCGGTTAGCGTGGAGCGGGTGGCCTGAAGAAAAAAAAGAAAAAAACATTCTGTCAGGAGACGTGTGACAACCCGTAATCTCCTGTTAATCCCTTCATTATGTTTGTGCGGGGGGGGGGGGCGAGTAAAGGTGAACGCAAACAGGAATTCCGCCATACAAAGAAAAACACACAGCCCCGGCCGGGCTGAAAAAACATGAGCGGGAATATTTAGGAGGAGGAGGGACGCATGTTTGGGAAGACCAAGAAAGAAAGGCCGCATTGTTTGCGTCATTGTCTTGCGTGTAGTTTGGCGCCGTCTGAAAATCCAATCCACATTTAAATTCGAGTTTCTGTACGATAAGCGCATTTGTAGGTCAAGTGTTGCTTTTTGTGGCGCTTCCTCTGGAAGCAGCATGCCCTCCAGGAGCCGCTTTAAGAGCCCCATAACTCCAATAAGGAGCCCATTAGTGCTTGTTTTGCACTCTCGTTAAACGCTGAAACGGCAAAAGGAGCTGAAAATTCTCACGGCTTCTCGACGTTTTCATGTGCGGCCTGTGTAAGAGCCGCTTGAATGGTCTTTGCCAGACGTAGAGTCAATCTTCCTTGCCCTTACAATCAGAATTGAGTATTATTCCGATCAAAAAGTCCTTTCATTGATCCAAGACTCAAGGTGGCACCAAAACAAACAAACGGGCCTGAGCCGCTTTCTTGCACACATCAAAGACGAGACAAAATGCTAAGTAGCTTTCTCACGCTAAATGGCCGCTTATTTTTCAAGGCTGAGGGAAAACGCTGCCATGCTCATTTGATTGCAACCTTTTTTTTTTTTTAATCCTCCAAACCAAATATTTACTTATCGCATGCATCTGAGCTCGAAGAGGCTGGAAAAACACACACACGCGCACGCACACGCACACACTGCACTAAATTTGATCTGGATTATATTTGGAAGGCCAGACACGGAGGCGGGTTTGGTACAATTTGGAAGCCAACCAACTTTCTGTGGAAAGAAAATGCCCCGAGAGTCGCACTAACAACATCACGTGACATTTCAGCAAATCCCGTGAGATTTCAACTTTCAGTCTCTCGGGGGTTCCAAACACCATTCCTTCGTGTGTTTTGATACTCCGATGAGGAACGCCCAGGAAATACAGCCGGCCATATTTGTAGATATATACAGTGCTAAGTGTGTGTAAAGATGATTAATGGCCAGTTGTGCGGGAAAGTTGTAGGCGTGTGCTCATGCTCAGGAAGCGGGGTCGCTGACACCGGTACCGATATCAATAAAATGATTTCGCGATTCCCGACGTTAATATTGATACAAACTTCAATCCTCATCGCGAAAAGGAACTTTGAGGACGCATGAGGTGTGACTGATGATAAGCAAGTTCTGGTTCAAGTCACACTTTGAAAGCTGCGAAAGGTTATTTTAAGTGACAGTAAGTGTCGCCAACACTTAAACACACTCGCATAGAGAACTTTGTCATGCGAGAATAACCTGAGGCATCTTTTTTGGAAGTCAGTGTTGACTCCAGTTTGCAAATACGGTTATCCAAAGTCTATTAAGGATAATCCACTCATGCGACTAATTCCATTGGCTAAATATGTCAGAGTTTTTTTTCTTTTTCTTCCTTCGCCAAGTGAGTCAAATAAAGACAACAAAACTTTCATTCATGGAGGAAGCACTTCACATGCTACATTAGGTGTCCAGTATGCAGCAGAAAACATAAAAGGCCGGCAATGTTTTTCAACCAGAAGGTTCCAAAAGCATTGAGTCACCATTTTGGGGATTTTTTTTTTTTTTTTATTAGCTAAATATTAGGTTGTCAGGCAAGACGTTGGCAGAGCGGCCGGCCGGCAATTCGTCATTTGTCTAACAACCGTGATGAAGTGAGAAAGTTGTGAACGTAAATAGAAAATGTACACTTGAGCACATTTGGACAATAAACGAGGCCTATTTGGCTTTCACAATCTCCGCGTGGCCTCAAAGTGTGTGTGTGTGTGTGTGTGTGTGTGTGTGTGAGACAGACACATGACAGGACAGGACAGGACAGGACGGGACCACATCAACTCGAGAAGGCGCTGACATTGCCACTCTCAGTATTCAGTTAGTATGGAGATTCCCGTATCATTGGGCCAAAGCCGGCGAGGATGGTGTGTGTCCAAAAGCGCCACAAAGACAGACAAAGCTGTCTCCAGAAACGCCCCAGGGGACACCGGAGACTTTAATTACCTGTGAGCAGACAAAGAGCGCCCGCCCGCCCGCCCAAGTGGGACCACGCCCTGGTTCCCACGGCAACCGTACACGAAGAAGAGGAAGGGCGCAACTCACATCCAGGGAGTCCTCATTGACGATGATGAGGGACATGCCGTGCGTCACCAGGCGGCACGAGTAGCCGATGTTGATGGCCGTCTCCTGCTTGTCCCCGGTCAGGACCCAGATCTTGATGTCGGCCCGCATCAGCGTGGCGATGGTTTCGGGGACGCCGGCCTGGAGGCGGTCCTCGATGGCGGTGGCGCCCAGCAGCAGCAGATTCTGTTGGGTCGGTCGGGCGACAAATAACATTAGGAGGGATTCTTTTTTTATCCTTTGCTTCATGCTTGATTCATTTAGGTATTGGAGATAGATCCATGGCCAAGCGATACCAGCCTTTAAATGAAAGTGGGCTTTGCTTATCTCTATGGATATGGCTATGGGTTTCCTTGTGCTTTTTAGTATGGAAAGGGTTGTGATTGCTAACTGCGCCCCCCCCGCTGCAACCCCTTCTATCCGTCCAGTATGAATGTCCAAGTGCAAATTGCGCGGGACAGCTTGTGCGTGCGGGCTCTCATCACGCCAAGAACATCATTCACTTCCAATGATGACGACGAGGGCCGTTGCGGCTCTTTTGGACGCCCTGTGACTTGACTGGGAGAAATCTCTCAGCCAGCGCTCCCCTCCCCTCGCCTCCCTTCCCCGCCCCTTGACTTCAATTTGCTCAGCAATTAAACGCACATGTATGCTTATTAGACACACTCAGACGCGCACACAAACGTCTCCCCGCACGGTAACACTGCCGTGTTGTTGACTGCACTTTTACGGGGGGCTCTTGGCAGGCCGGCATGCGGGCTAATTAGCCTTGTGGTCTTCACGTCTGAGCGCTCCTTCTCCTCCTGCTTCCTCTTTTTACCAGCCAGCCAGCCGGCCAGCCGGCCAGCCAGCCAGCCAGGCAGCCAGCCAGCCAGCCAGCCGGCCAGCCGGCCAGCCAGCCAGCCAGGCAGCCAGCCGGCCAGCCAGCCGGCCAGCCAGCCGGCCAGCCAGCCAGCCTCCTTTTCTTTCCCTCCACCTCTGGCGCTCAAAGGCAGAGCATGCAACTGCGCCGACTGGCTGTTACAAGTACAGCGACAGCGCCACCTGCTGGTAGTCGGGAATATCAGACGGAGGTGATTTCTGACCTTTTCCAGTAGTTCATAGCACTCCTCCAGTTTTTGCGCCCGGTCTTTGAGTACAGTGCTGGCGTCGTAGTATTTTTTCAGCCACTCCTGGTAGGCGTCCTCCCGCAGGTCCACGTAGGCGAAACACAAAGTTCTCAGGCCTGCGTGGACGGAAAGTGCTTGAGTAAGGCAGCAGAGAGAGAAAAAAAAAAAGAATCTCCTACCTCTGCTGGCATGGCTTACCTTCCGTGGCAAACTGCTCCAAGTGAGCGATGGTCAAGTCTTTGTACTGAGAGTCCTCGGTCAAACGTTCAAAGATGACATTATCCTGAAATCCATGAGTGAACTTTGAGCGGCATCACGCTAGCGGTTGTCAGCATACCTGGAGCATGAACATACCGCTCCTTTGCAATAGAGCCTCAGCCGCCCGTTTGGGGTCCTCACCACCGCCGACATGCGCTTGCGGTTACTGAAAACAACAAGTTGAATTTTCACAACAACCTTTCTTGGGAATTGCGCAACGCAAGCCATACCTGGAAAACTCCAACACGTTCAGCAACTGGTAGCTCATCTCCTTGCCTCTCTGGAACAGAACAAAACAACACCACGTCAAGTCCTCTGCAGTTCCCGACGGGATCGGTTCCGAGTTGGAGACTTACGGCTTCGATGATGACCGAATCGGGCGTCCGGCCCGTGAAGACGAAGCCCAGACCCTTGGCCCCCTTGACTAGAGCGCCCTCGTCTGGCGAGGAGGCCTGGTAGATGATCTGGTCGTCGTTGCGCTCGGGCACCACCGTGTGGCACACGGCCATCATGGTCAAGAACTCGCAGATCTGAGGGGAGGTCGGCTGCGAAAGATTGATGACGTTGCGTTCCATTTCCCAGCTTGTATTCAATTTCATTTGGAAGAAGACCAGCTTGACACTTACGTGGCCTTTCTCAATGTTCTGGATGAGAGCCGGGTCATCGAACTCGGTGGAGTTGTTACTGTTGGATGGCAGATTGCTGTCGAGAACAAAAGCAAACAAATCAATCGGGAGGCTTCGGGGGTCACCGAAAAAAATCAATCAAGCACGCCTGACGGGAGGAATTTCTGACAGACGGACCGGAAGGGAAGGGCGGCGGTGGCGGCAACGGCGGCTCGACTCACCTGAAGTCCTCCATGGAACGATCGCAGTCGAGATCGGGGAAGTGGCTGCGGTAATGAATGAGGTGGCGGAAGGGGAAATCAAGTGGATGAGTTGATTAGTTTGTTCTCGTCGAGCATGGCGGAGTTAAATGAAAGTCATGAGTCAGTTGTATTCATGAAGAGAGAGTTGCAAATTTGTAAGTAAGGTCGAAAAAGTCAAGCGAGAAATAAGATGGCTTACCCGTAAGTGATTCCCGCTATGGTGCACTTTTTAAAGTGCATGACGTTGCAGGTGAGCGTTCCTGTTTTGTCCGAAAACAAATACTTCACCTGGGACAGAAAAAAAAAAAAGCTACTAAAACGGGTGAATGAGAAACAAAACATTTAATACCAAGCACGAGAGAACCTGGCCCAGCTCCTCGTTCAGGTTGGACGTTCGAGCCACGGCTGGCGTGTCCGTCTCGGCGTAGTACATCTCCACATCCTTCGACAAAAAGTTCGCTTAGCCTAATGGCTAAACAGACACGCTTTGGATATGCGTACCCAGTTGATGAAGAGGGCCTGCGTGAACTTGACCACCTCCAGAGTGACCAGCAGGCTGATGGGGATCAGGTTGTTGTACAGGATGATGAAGGTCAGCAGGTTGTATGCAAAGTTGGTGGAGATGTCACCTGGAATCCACAACAAGCAAACATTTTTACGGCTGAAAGAACGTGGGTCAAAATGCCGGCCTCACCTTGCCGGGACAGATACCAGCAAGCCTCCTCGGTGTACTGCCTGTTCCAAATGGCGGCGCCCACCGAGCTGACCAAAGCCATGACCAGCAGGATGCCAAACAGCACCAGGATCTGCATGTTGGTCACCCGCTCCACGTTGGAGCGCTTCAGGGGCGCCTTGGTGGAGTTCTTCTCGCCGGGGGGAGGGGAGGGTGAAACGTTGCAGTGGCGCAAAAACCACGCCATCTTTTCTTACCTGCATGAGTTTGGAGTCGTGGCCGGTGTAGACGACGATTCCCACCACCCACTGGGTGTTCCGGATCTGGGCGCCGCGGAGTAGGACCTGGTCTGGGCCCAGAGGAGCAGCTCTGAGGAGAAAAAAAGAAAACGAGACGTTACGCAGTGCGTGCGTGCGTGCGTCAACGCGTGCGTCGTACTTTTGATTTTCCAGCCGCAGGGTTCCGGTGAAGTCGTACAAATGTCTGTTGGGACCTTCGCACTCCAAAATGCCAGATAACGACAACAGGTCCTCGAGTGTCTGGAGGCCCGCCGTGAGCGGGAGACCCTGCCAGCGCGTCCACACCAGCCCGTTTTCAAAGAAATCAACACACGCGTCGATGCGCAATGCGAGGACGTACCTGTCGGATCTTCAGGTTGGTTTCCCCGTCCAGGTTGGAGGTCTCCGTGTAGCACATGGCCTGAGGTTCACTGCGGAGCAACAAATGAAGTCGTGAAAACACAATGACACACGCTGGCTGGCTGGCAGGCAGGCACGCTCTGACCTGGAGGACACGATAACCATGTCGGCCGGAAGATGCTGGCCGTTGGTCACCTTCACGATGTCTCCGACCGCGACCTGACGGTCGCCACGGCAACGGCATGGCAAAAGCCAGGTGTAGGGAGGGCCGGCAAAACAAGAAGAAATGAGTGAGCGGCCATCAGCGATGACATCAAGTGACAGCCGGCCGGCACGGCGGGACGTTGCTTAATCCGCCTTTCCAAATCACATTGTCCAAATCGGGACGCTTTGAATCAAAAGAGATACGGTTGCGTCTCTTAAAATCGTGCAAGAGCGCAAGTGGAAGCTCCGCCCATTTTGTTAGTTAGCATGAAGCTGCATTTCTTTTCCCCCTTACCTGCTTCCAGATGATGGTCTGCCATGCTCCGTTACGCAACACTGCCAGACAGGAAGACAAGCAGCTGTCAGTCAGTCAGCCTATAGAGAAGAGCTCTCGTGCGCTATTCATAGCAAAGCGTCTCTCCGATGAGCCACGCACAAGTGCCCAGACCAAACGCAATGGCAGACACGCAGAGTAGAAGCTAAGTCCTTAGCGCATACCGGTGGTCTTCTTCTTGTTGACTGTGTTGTCCGCTTTATGTCGTTTCTGGGCGGAGACAAAAATTGACACGCTTTTTAAACCTCGCCAAGGCGGCGGCGGCGGCGAGGTACTCACGTAGTCCTCGATGATCTCCTTGATGCCAGCCACGGTGAGGATGAAGATGAGCGGCACCAGCGTGGTGTAGCGGCCGGTCGGGGAGACGTCGGGGATTTGCTGACGGAGGGCGCCGGTGGGTCAAAGGTTTCCGGGAGGCCGGGACAATCCCAATTTGAACCGCTTGCTTACCTGCATGAGTGTGATGAAGAGGAAGAAGGCGTTGGCGGCCCTCCGGATCTGCTCGTACATGAAGCGGGGAAGAAAGGAGAGGACGCCATACTTGGTGGTACTGACGAGGAGAAAGCAGGAAAGAGAAAACGGGCTTTTGAAACCTCGGACGCCTATAAATACATGAGCACTTCAAATCCTGCAAACTAAATTTGGAGCCATGTTGTGATTGATGGCAACTTTACTATATCGATCGCGTAGCAGTATTGAGCGCTAAGAGCAGCTCCTAAAAGGCCTTTAAAAAAAAATCCAGAACCCGATTGGCACAAAATGTACTGCCGTGACTCCAAGGTTGCGATCGGCGTGCATGTTCTGCAAGCAGGAGGCTCGATGGGTGCCAGCTAATGGCATTACGCTCCTGGAAATGCAGCGGAGGTCTTCCTGAAACCCTTGGATAGCCAGCCGTATTGATTGCAGCTTTTATCTGGATCTTCTCAGCAGCTCCATATTTCACCGTTCTCTCTTTTCATGCAGCCTGTGCATTAGCGCTGCTTCCCTGCACTTAGCGTCCACTATACAAACCTGTGCTCTTTTTGTTTTTTTTAATCCTATGGCTTTAGCGAGAAGGGCCGGATTGTTTTTTCCAAAAACAGAAGACACCGACGGGAGAGCGACACACCCGCTGTGTGCAGCTGCTTACGCTCGGCCAAAAAGAAACGGAGACGGAAAAATACACAAAGTGGGAAAAACTCTTTACGTGCACGTATTGATGGAGTGAATTTTCAACTGTGGTCCACTTTGGGCCTCTCTCTCACCTTTGGGACGACGGCAAATAATCGCATAATGGATGAGCTATTAAAGCTCCTTCCTTCCTTATCTGTCTTTCTCTTGAAGACCATAAGATACTTTTCAGCAGAAAATAGTATTAGAAAATATACAGGAGTTAAAAAAAGTCAACAAACACCTGTTCAAAGGTCCCTTTTTGTCACATAAGCAAAGGGGAGCAAAAGTCGAGAAAAGTCAGAGAATGTGTTTGCACAAGTGTGCACACCCTCACAATCAAACGGCGTGTTGCCGACGGTGGCCTACCTGACGTGGTTGTCGCAGAACTTGGTGCTCTGGGTCCGGTTGAGCAGCACGGCGCGCGCCGTGGCGTCTACGGGCTCCGCCTGCGACGTGGTGCCGGACATCTCATCATCTGCCTTGTGGTAGCCGGCCGACGAGCAAGCGGGTCCTGCGCCGTTGGATTGATGAGACAGAGGCGAGGCTGGGTGAGTAAGGGGTGGGGGTAAGGGAAAGGGGGGTTGGGGGGGTGAAGAGTTGGAGACAGACAGACAGACAGACAAAAGAGGGTGGGTGGATGGCAGGTGACACACACACACACACACACACATTCAGAAGACATTTACTGTAGGCTGAGCGTGTGTGTTGCCTTTTAGTGCACCCGTGGGATTCCCATCCCGCTCTTACTCCCCCCCCCATGCCAATAATGGATGTGCTGAGGGGTGCACAATAGGCAACAAACACACTGGGCCCACCTCCAGCAAGCAGCACATGGAGAACCCTGACAAGAAGATGCAACAGTCCGCCCACCCCACCCCACCGCACACCGTTGACTCAGCTGCGGACCTGGACGGACAAACGGACGGACCCAAGCGACGGCTCCAAGTCCGGATGTGAAGATGTGGGCCGGCTCGGCGGCTGCCCCATTAGGAAGCTCCCTGCTACTACGACAATCGGAGGCGTCTCCTCCTTCCGGCGTGATGGCGAGTGGCGCGTCGTCGCCGCCAACAACGACGGGAGGAAGCCATATGGAGTGGAAAGCCTCCGCGAGTGGGAGGGAGGAGGGAGAGGTGGGGGTAAACTCGGGGCTCCGCTTTCTTAAAGGGACAGTAGCGGACAAAGGGCCACCGGAGTTTTAATGCGCTGATTGTCCAAGGGGTTACGATAGTTTGGGATTTTTCAATGTTTTTTTCCATTTTGACATTTGGTTTTCAAATCCTTTCATTTCAATTGTTTTTTTGGAACAATTTGACATGTTTCTTTTTTTGTTTTCATGACGTGAAGTGCAAAAAGTCATTTTTGTATCTCAAATCTACGCTTACAAGTCTGATATTGTTATTATGAGACAGATTATTTCATGACGTGCGTTTGATTTTAAAAATGCATGTTCAGTCACAATTGCTATTGAAAGTCAATTCTGTTATTTTCCACAATCACTGAAACCTAATCCTCATGGGAGTGGGTGTGATTGTCTGCGCTTTTTCCTTGCAAGTGAAAACAACAGGCCGGCCGGCCGGCCGGCCTAGTGCTTCGATAATTTAAAAGGCAATAAAGCCCGTCGGAGTCTGGTGGATTGAGTTTCCCGCAGCACTTCAGCCATTGTACACCGAGCGGTCAGATCTCTGCACGGGTCAAAGTCCTTTAACGGCCAAATGATAACAAATGTCTTATCGGGAGATCTGCGAGCGGGCTATTTATTACCTGCGGGCTAGTAAGTCCCAATGGCAATCACTCCACAGAGCAGATCAAGATGAGTCAACACTTGACCCCTAATGCACATGCCTACAAGTGACCTTTGTTACGCCTGCACCATTCCGGATCAATAGTGATATATTCTCAGATCAACGCTCGGGTTACTCAGCACCTCTTGATGGGCACGCTATCGCTAGACGTCTTCAGCCGTGCAATAAAACAAAGCGGAGCGTGTACGGCGAGTCCAGGAGGGCGGTGACGCGCTTGCGCTAACCTTTGACCCGACACTCCACAAGATATTGCGTCCTGATAGCTGTTAGTCTGTCAGTCAACGAGGCATTTGAGAAAATATTTTTGGCAAATGTATTTCTATATTATTGTGAGGATTTGTCAATATCAAAACACACAGACCTTTTTACCAAGCAGATGCTCTCTTAAATAAGGCATCACGGCTAATGACAGGTTGCCTGCCTGCCTGCCTAGCCAAGCACCACAACTGTCCATTACTGTCCATTACACAACATCCGTGTTCCAACAAAGCAATTTGAAAAGACAAGTCGATCCATGAGCAATGATATACAGCGCCGGGACTTTTAACTTGAAGTACTGTTAGCCTAATAGCATAATTGCTCAAGTCACGCTTAAGCTACTGAGCACAACAATTTGATATATCGCTCCATTAATTGCATCATCAAATAGTTGTTGATTCATTTTTGCAACTCTCAGACAAATCACACCTTGTCATCTATTTATCTAAACAGCTTTTTTCTCTTTTTTTTACATAGCACAAACTAGGTCAAGGGAGCTGAGAGAAGAAAAGCATTACCAACAGAACGCCGCCTGCCCGTTTGGCCGTTAAGCCCCATGGTGAGCCTCGGCGGGGAGCCCCCTACTCCCCTTTCCTATCTACTTGCAGGTTCTTCGCTGCGGGCTCCATTTCCTGCATTGTCACGAATCAGCAAGGAGCAAAAAAAGCTTCTTACGGGCCCAAGCATACAGTACATTGCTAATCCTGGCTATGTCTGCTCTGCAACTTTACCTGCCGGCTAAGCCAAGACACGCTGGTAATCCTCCACGTGAGACTCACGTAACAACAAACGTTCCTGTTGCTATTCATGTCAAGTGCATTCATTGTGCAGGTAGGCCAAAAAACACTCATCCAATGACTCAAACAATTCAAAGCAATCATTTCCCCACGCCGGCTACTGCAGTCTCTCTCACACGCCGATCTGTGCAAATTACAAACATATTGGAGCGAGGTCCAAAAGGTTGGAACAACCCAATGAATCAAGTCACTTGTTTTTTTTAAATGGCGGAATGTCATTTCACCATATTTGTACACACACACCTTTGCTCTCTTTCATTCGCATGTAAATAGATAGATAGATCATCATGCAAGCTCATGACATGCACGTGTACATTCGGCCGTTTGCAAAACATGTCCATCCGAGACATGCATGTGTTGCACAGCATGCATGGGCTTTCCAGTGAATCGGCCATTCCAGACCCCGAGCAGCTACACTTTCACCTTTGACGCTTAACAGAACACTTCAGGCGGCAGGTTGCAGCTCTCGAGGGAGGGCCGGGTGGGGTAGGGCTTCGAGGGGGCATCTACTCCCAGCGCGCATGCACCTCGGCAGACGCCATCCAGTCCCGCATCACTCACTTTTGTCAAACCTGTCTGGGGGGCGGGCACCCGCCTTCCGGCTGGGGTCCTGAGGCTCAGAAGGGTTCTGCCTAACGGCAGTCAACACTAACTGCTCTGTGGGCCGCGGGCGGGAGAGAACAACGCACAACAAGACAACAGGTAAATGGGTAAAAGGGCTGAACGATTCCCCCAATTCAAATCGACATGACAATGAAGGAAAAAGCCGCTTCTTTCAGCCTCCGACTCTTTCAAATGAATTCAGCCTATCCCATGGGACCAAAACATTTACGTATGAAAACAGGGATTATTGTAATAGACAATTATTTATTGCTTGTTCAAAAATATATGGACCTTGAAAACATACCAAATTATTTTTATTTTTTTTTCAAAATCGTTCAGCCCTAAAGAAACACACACAAAGAGCACACATTAGTACATGTGTGAGGATTATGGATGGCGGTGAGTCATTTAGCACACGAGAGCGCCCCCTGTTGTCCAGCACCACGAAATACCCCAAGGGCTCACTCATCCTTCCATTATTATTATCTACGCAGCACACACGGTGACAGTTGGCCGCACTGCCAAACACTCACACGACCCCAAGCGCTCCTAAGAACTAATAAAACAAATAAACAAATACAATAAAATAAATGGCGCATCTCAATCAAGCTCCGAATTAGAGCAAAGAATCAAAAGCTCGCACTCCACGTGATGACAGCAAAAAGCGCATACACACACCATTTCTGCTTTAGTCCTTTTGAGTGTTTCATTCCATGACTAATGATTTATCTGTTAATAATTTGCCCTGCTTTCTATTCGTGGCAGCGGCATGCACGCGCACACAGGCAGACAAGAGCATAGCAGCAGCTATGTGCGAGTGACTTTTAAGCTAAAAGACAAACACGTTCTACTCTCTTCGAGGGCAGTCCACTGCAGTCTGTGCATGTCTCCATAGCGTTTTTGTGCTATCAAGCTATTTTGCAGTTTTATAGTGTCATTGTAGCATCGCCTTATTTATTTGTGGCCGAATATGCTTATAACGTTA
Source organism: Syngnathus typhle (assembly GCF_033458585.1). Classification (NCBI taxonomy): domain Eukaryota; kingdom Metazoa; phylum Chordata; class Actinopteri; order Syngnathiformes; family Syngnathidae; genus Syngnathus; species Syngnathus typhle. The sequence continues at coordinate 8,999,895 of NC_083756.1, forward strand.
TTGAATGTAGTTCATCATTGCATTGCAGTCTCTCGACGCCGTATGTCGGGTCCGTCGTAAAGCGAGGAGCGCCGTTCGTTCCTCTTAGCGGGTCGGGCGCTCTTCAGACGGTCACGTGAGCGTTAAATCGGCTTGCTAATAGGCTCGTCCTCCAGCTGATGCACAAATCTTTGGCTCCGAACGAACACAGGTCTTCCTTCCATCACTCGGCATGTCAAAACGACGCCGAGTAAGAAAGCTCACCTGCATAGCGGACGCAAATACGACAGCGACGTGCGTGCGTGCGGTTAAACGAGGCGACGTTTGCGTTCTTCTCACGTCCATGGTCACCTTCCATACATACGCACATCGTATCAAGTCACCATTCGCGCCAATGCGCAATTCATTATTGCTCGCTAGTGTACCGTTCGTTCGTTCGTTCGTTCGTTCTAGCTTACCTCCCTCGCTGTGGATCTTCTTGGTCCCCCGGTTGAAATACATCGTGCCAGTGGACGTGCTGGTGGTAGTGGAAGGAGCAACGTGGACATACTCGCTTACGGCTCCCTCGCAGCGGAGCCGAGGCGAAGGCGGGTAGTAGTTACGGACCGCGGCCGCTGTTGCCGCTGACGACCGGGTACCATGTTCGCGCTGACCGCTTCACTAGTGGATGAACAAGTGATAGGATAGCTAGTTCCGTCGGCTTGCCTGCATGTCAAAATAAGACGCAATGAGCGTACGGATAAGCTAATATTGCTCCGTCTAACTATTTTCTTCATCTTATTCACAGTTTCACTAAAGCTTAAAACTGTTGGGACATAAAAGACACCAAAGAAATACGCACCATTACTTTTACTTTGAAGACGCCCTAGTCATGCTAATAGGTTAGCTACTTCCGTAAATTAGTTGTACATTTCGAAGGAAAAGCTTATAGTCGCACAATTAATCTTATATAGTCCCCCCTCACACTTTTTCATGTGTCGAATTTCGCAGTGCATATGTGTAAAATCTGGACTTAAACAATAGTTGGAAACCTACGGGTAAATCGAAAGATATAGCCATCAAGACTTTTATTTCGGTGGGTAAAATGACAATTGCTTCTTTTCCGTCGCACGGTACGACACAACTACACGAATGTACCATCATAATGGTAATGAGTTCGCTGCTTCCGCTGCAGTTTGGAGATAAAACGCTATACATTCATCTAACGATGATATACTACAGCTAGCCCTCTTTTTTATCATTTCCTTCTAGTTTAAAAAGTGTAATACAGTGGTTATGAATTAAAGGGCAGAATCGAAAGAAATGCAACGAGGGTTTTATTTTGAAAGAAATATAATGACGTCTACTTATATTCCGTCCAACTTTACGCTAGTTTGGCGTCCTTCCACGCGAATGCGCCTCTGCGTTACGTCGCGTACATGTCAATACTCATTCACGAAAACGTGCAAATAAAGGCTGTTGAAGTTTGTAAATCGCTGACACAAGCATAGCAGGCACACAAACGCGTCAGCGTGCATAACAAAGCAGCGTTTATTGTTTTTGTGAAGGAGCAGAGTTTGGGCCCACCCACTCCCCACATAAGATTAGGGGCCACATAAGATACCATTTGAGTGTTTATTCACTGTCATCACATGGCAGGCAACATGATATACACATTCGTGGTTTCCAAAACTTCAGATTTCTTCATCTCATTAAATAGAAACGGAATAAATATTGACTAGTGTCATGAGGAGCGTCTGCCAGGTCCCAAGAAAGGTGAATTCCTTCATTTGCACATTCTGACAGCTCATGAAGCATGACTTTGTGATCAGTTTCTTTTTTGCTTTAATCTGTATGTATTGCACAGCTAAATGTCAACTCGGAATTCCTGAAAAATTGGAAAGCAATTGGCTTTTGGTAATAGGGTGGCTTCTGCACTGTTGTGTGTGCGTGGGTTGTGGGGGGGGGGGGTCTTGACAAATCATAATGAACCTAGATTAATACAAAGTTTATTACAAATTAAATACAGAAACTCAAATACATTTGTCTTCATCCAATGATAGTGCTTATTTTATTTGTATGCAAGTTGGCACCCTCAAGGTAACCCACCATCCATCCATCCATCCATCCATCCATCCATCCATCCATCCATCCATCCATCCACTCACCCACTCACACGGGTTGCAGGCGGGGGACACATACCAACCAACCACACACACTCACAATCACACTTACGAGAAACTTAAGAGTGCACCAGAATTGATTTTGTTAAAATGGGGACAATTTGAAATTGCGTTAATTATCGACCCGAGGTCAGATATTTACAGTCCTGGGTGGACAAAGGAAATGAAAAAGTCCTTTCTGATCAGTGGAAAGGTCTTAATGGAGTTGGACGATGTGCAAGAAAAGTTCACTCGCGGACAAAGTTGTGTCAAGACACAGAAAAGAGAAGTGAAATTAAAAAGCCTAAAAAAATAAAATTCAATTCTCTGGATTTATGCCTTCTCTTCTCTCCTCTCCTGAACTTTAGCTTGAGTTCCTCAGCGAAATGAACGCACTTATGTACAGGCGGCTGCGGAGGAGGAGGAGGAAGCCAAAGCCAAAGCGGGTCAGTCGTGGTGCGCTGCGAGGATGGGCTGCCTGCAGATGGGGCAGGTGTTGTTCTCCGAGAGCCAGCGGTCGATGCAGTGGATGTGGAACTCGTGCGCGCAGGGGAGGCGCCGCAGCTTGTTGCCCTGCGCGTACTCGTTGATGCAGACGCTGCACGCGCGGCCCGCCTCGCCCTCCAGGCTGGCCTGGCCGTACGAGCGCGTGGCCAAATTGTCTATCTGCTCTTTGGTGAGGCCGCGCGGGTGCTCGTCGTCGTCCTCGTCGTTCAGCAGGAAGAACTGCGCCAGCCGCAGGATGGGCAGGGTGCCGTTTTCCACCAAGTTGTTTGTGTCCCGGCTGGTGGGCAGCGGCGGCCGTCCCTCCGCCGCACCGCCGCTGAGCCTGGCCTGGCCGACCTGCTCCTCCTCGCCGCCGCCGCCGCCCGGGCCCACTCGCTCTTGATCCTGCCCGCCCGAATCCGCTTGGACCGCTGCGCTCTCGCTGGCGTGCAAGCGGTCCGCGGGGCTAGCGTTTGTATTCATAACACCGACATCCACGTGGCCGGGAGTCTCGGAATCGGCTTCCGTCTCCATGAGGGAGCTGAGTTCTCCGAAGCCGGTCATGATCTGGCGCAGGATGGAGCGCAGCGCGGTGGAGTTGGGCTCGCCCAGGCCCGTCTCGCTGATGCGCCGCAGCGGGATCCGAATGGTGCTGACGTAGGTGCGAATCCCGGCACGCTCCGAGCGCGAGATGGTGCGACGGAAGCCGCCGCTGTCGCTCTCAAACGTCACCGTGTTCTCGGCCACGCGGGCCCGGGAGCGTGTCCTGCTGGCGATACTGTCGCGATCCCGGTTCTCCCCGGGTCTGATCCGCCTCACCTGCAGGTCCAGCATGATGGTGGGATGTCGGCGAACCGAGGAGGAGCCACCCGCGCCGGCCGAATGCGATTCGTGCTCGCCGCTCTCAACTGTCGGCTCTGCCGCGGTGGCGGCGAGTTCTGCCGCCGCCTCCCCCCCCGTCTCCATGGGAACCGAACCCGTGCCCGCATCGACGATGTGGATGCTTGAGCCGCTGATGGCGCCGCTGGACGCCGGCGTGCGCGTGGGGCTTCTGTGCAAGGGGGATCGACTTCTTCTGGACGCGCGGGCCGGGATGCCGCCGTTCCACGCGGCCGCCACCCGGCGCCAACGGCCGCGTGATCGCATCCGACGCGCTTCCTGTCCGGGCGCCGGTGCCTGCGATCCCGACTGAGGCGACACTCGGGGACAGTCAAGAGATAAAGTCACATTGTCCTGGCTTTGCTCCAGTTCTGCATTGGTGGGCGCACGAGCGGAAGATGCCGACTCGTCCGAATGAGAACTCGTGGGCTGCGGTACCAAAGAGTGCGTGGCGTCGCCTCTCCTTTGAGGTGGGGGCGCACGAGGGGCTGAAAGTGCAGGTGGGGTCACGGAGAGGGCGCTGCTGCTGCTGCGCGTGCGCCGGGTCTGCATCCTCCTGCTGAGGGCGGGCCGAGGCGTGGGATAAGGGGACGGCCTGGGTGTGCCGGCCGAAGAAGCGGCGCGGCGGGGCGGCGAGGTTGAACCCGGCGGGACGGCGTCGGCGACGGGCTGCTCGGCAGCGTCTATCGCGTCAGCGTGCTCCCCCGCCTCTGGCTGGTCGTGGTTGATGTTGATCTCCAGGCTGAAGCGGAACTCACCGCTGTTGGGGTTGGTCCGGCTGACGGCGCGCCACGTCTGGTTGCCGCTCTGCCCGCTGCGGGTGGCGTTCCCAGTGCGCCGGAAAGTGTTCAACCACTCCAGCAACGAGTCCCCGTTGGATGATTCGGCCCCTGGCTCTGCACTACCTGCAGAGAAAGCATGAGTATTGATTGAGCAACACAATCAATCCAGCCAGCCAGCCAGCCAGCCAGCCTTTTTGGTCATGCTTATCCTTACTAGTGTTGCAAGTAAACTGGATTGATTTAAAAGCCAAAGAAATGAGAGACTGCCCAGAGGCAGTCCTACCTGCTCCTCGTCTCCCGCTGGAGCCTCTCTCCTCTCCGCTACCGCCCTGCTGCTCCACTGGCTCAGCGGCAGGCAAATGCTGCTCAGTGCTTGGCTGGGATGACTCGCGCTCCTTGGCTCCATCCAGACGTTGCTGGAGCTCTTCGGCTGTCACCTCCCCTGTGTGACAAGTGGGTCAGGTTCTGCTTACGCGCTCTCAGAAATAATAGCAAGAAATAGGGTCCGCACGCTAGTTAACCGCAGGGCTATTTGGGCCAATTCAGCATAAATGACATCCAAAAAGCGATTTGAATTGAAAAGTTGAAGTCTGCTGGTAAAGACGAGTGCAAGGATGTTAAGCAGTTTTTGCCAAAAGCTGCAATTAATACAGAAAGTCAAAGCGTCCCTCCTCACCGGGGGTCCCCAACAGGTTGCTGTCTCTCATAAGACGATACTCCTCTTCGCTCAGGTCATTTATAAAATGATAGTAGGCCTCCTCCCTCCGAAGACGCTCGGCCTGTCTCCGACGCTCGTCTCCCCCACCAGGAGGGTCCATAACCATGAACAGTGCTGGTAAACACAAGACAGCGTTGTTATTTCTTTCCGCTTGACCCACTCCAGTTATTCAATTAAAATCACCGCCTAGGAAACCAAGAATAAGTCAGATTGCCTTGACTGTAAACAGCTACATTGTCAGCGTCATCCATTTTGCCTCGAAACACACTGACGGAAAGCACCGTTAACGTGCTTAGCCCGAAGACCGGCTGCGTGAGCGCATTGTACAGCGAACGTTGTCATCATTGACCCGTAAAAGGGCCGTTAAAGGAGCCCCTCGCGTCGACGTGTTCGTCGCGGTCGTTTATACTGGCCAAGTTTCTCCTGACAGCAGCTCCAGAAGGCCACGTTGAAGACAGGGGCGATAAAGCTAAAGCGGTACTGTCCTCCCTGCGATTAGCAGCCAATCGCCGGCCGGCTGAGGCGGAGTGACAGGCCGGGTGACCAATCGTCGCCGCGCGGAGGTGGGACGACGCGGAAAGGACAGGGACTTCATGTAAACGAAGGCAAAGACAAAAGAATGTTCTGTTTTTCCTTGAGTGTGACCAAAAAGGCGATGACGGCGAAGAGTGTGTCGCCACGAAACGCGGAATCAGTCGGGCGTACAGCGCAATGACACAAAGAAACATTTTGAATGCGCAACGCCTTAGTGGCTAGCGGTGTCCTAGCTCGTTAGCGCAAGCAACGATAGCGAATAGCAACGCGAACACGTTAGCTTGGTTAGCCGACCCGAAGCCGAATAATTTCTGCGATACACATGGGATAAACAGTTATTCTATTAAATCGACGTGTGCGATCGATAACGCCAAGCACCGGCGTGGATTTAGGTGCGATGACAACGACGTATAAATGGCACAGTACCCGATAGAGCAGCTGTAATATGGACGGTTCCCTTCGTTTTCCCTTCTCTCGCTCTACCCAAGATGGGACCAGATGGTGTTACGGCCTATAAGGTCCGTGTTGTAACATACGTTATTTCGGCTACGTTGGTTCCTGTGTGACCAAAAGATCAGTTTTGTAACGTCATTTTTCATCATTTCCAATATTTCATTTCATTAAGCCTCAAACTATTTTCAAAGACATTCTTATCCTGAATTAACTACATAACAGTTACAGTTGTGTATGCAGTCCTACTTTTTAAAATGTATATTTGTGTGTGTGTTTCAACAATCATACATTTGGTGCAAACAAAAAAAGAGTTTTTTTTAAATACTTTGTTAGACAATTAAAAAATGCACAAACATGGAGTGTTACGTCTAATGTGGTTCGTGTGAGAACCCTAAAACGTGAAAGACGTACGAACGTCATCAAATGTTATGTATCACTATGAATGCCCTGACCTTTCTTTGCTGCTTTTTACTTAGTCTTTTTAAATGTATATTGATCGGTGTTGTTGTTTTTTAAGCTCAATTTTAGCGCATTTGAACATGTACAACGAACGTCACGTTCCTTTTGTCAAGCTAAGATCAAAATCCAATACGTGTGTTTTGTTTACACTGTAGCAATGTTTATTTGCACAGGGCCAATGTTAATCTTTTCCAATATCCCTTTCCTCTACTTTGTCCACTGCAGAGTGCTCGAGCTGTCTTTTACGACATTTTACGACAGTGCCGCGCGTGAATACGACGTCGTTGTCGAGTAAAGTGCGTCTCTTTGGAGCAGATACCGGCTGAGGGAGACGCAGCATCAGAAGATCGGGCTATAGATCGACGCCCGCTTGCCTACCCGGACCTTCCGAGCACCGCGCGTACCCAACTCGCCCGGATAGCCCGATGTGGACGCTGAGCTAAGTGAAGAAAGGGCCACGCCGGGGAAGGCAACTCGCGGAATTACCGAAGCCGAGCTCATCTGGAGTAGCCTAGTCGCCTCCCAAAGCGACGCTTACGCAAAAAGAAAAAACGAAGAAGTAAGCGGACGGACGACGCGTTTAAGGCCCTTAACAGCGGTGGGGGAAAATGGACTATGATTTCAAAGTGAAGCTGACCGGAGAGCGAGAGCGAGTCGAGGACCTGTTTGAGTACGAAGGATGCAAAGTGGGCAGAGGCACCTACGGTCATGTTTTCAAGGCGAAGAGAAAAGATGGGTGAGTACAGGAGGGAAGCAAGCGAGGCCTCCGTGCACGTCGACCCACATCTACCGACGCCTTATTCTGGGATTCCGTTGGGTGTTTTATTGGTATAGTTTTTGCAGACGCAAGAGAGGAAGCAATTGTGGCGGCTGGAAACACGCACCGCATATTTGTTAAAGCACTCACCTTTGTGTCATTTGGACACAAGTGCCAAAAACACACACAATTTGTCTACTTTGCACGAGTACACCTGCCACATCCAACGAGATTGAAATATTGTAAGAGGCATATCATTTTTTTTCTCAATTCAAAATTTGTCTTGAGATGTCTTGAGATGCCACGACGACTGGAACTTTCACAACTACTCGGGCGATGTGAATAACTTAAGTCAATTAGATCGACACACACCCAACACGCAGGGCTGCCTGCTGCCTGTACACTCACTACTATGTCAGGCCTCGCCTTCTGAAGCCATACATAATCAAAGTCACAGCTACAAAGTCAAAAAGTCAAAGTCAAAGTCAGCTTTATTGTCAATCTCTCCACATGTCACAACACACAAAGAGTAGAAACGGTAGAACGTGACGTTACGGCCCAAAGCGGACAAAAATAATACCAGCACTTCATATGCACTGAATTGTGTTTGTGCAAATGTGTGTAACATTGCGTCATTCAAATCGGCATGTGATCCATATTGTGCGTATTATCACAGCTTGAGACGTTTCTCACTCGCCAGATTGGCACAAATGACCACTAAAAAGCCTTTTAGGGATGTTTGCGTTGGCTTAGGGAAGGCTGCTGTTTATGAGGGGCGAGACACAAAGCAGGGCTTTATACGGGAACAGGGGAGGGGGGGTGGCGTGCCAATCCATTCAAGTGGGTAGTCTTGTTTTGTCCCCCGCCAGCTGCCAGACAGACTATTTTTCGCCAGCCTCAGAGGTGAGCTTGATTACACAAATCTGGAGGTAATGCAAGTCAGACCCCCACCCCCATCTTGTGCCAGATGCCAAGGGCTCCACCCTTACCCGCTTTGTGGTCCATGGTCCGGTGTGGATATTGCTCAGCCTCTCGTGTGTTCTTAGGAAGGACGATAAGGACTACGCCCTCAAGCAGATCGAGGGCACCGGCATCTCAATGTCAGCCTGCAGAGAAATCGCAGTAAGCAGCACATTGGCAAAATAGCCATTAGGACCGGAATCTGCTTCTTCCCTGCCTCTGACGTGGCGTCTGTCTGCCTTTTTTTTTTTTCTTCGCAGCTCCTGCGAGAGCTCAAGCACCCCAACGTCATCTCGCTGCAGAAGGTTTTCCTGTCGCACGCCGACCGCAAAGTGTGGCTGCTCTTCGACTACGCCGAGCACGACCTCTGGGTACGTTATGAATTGACATATGTGGCGATTTGTCCCAAAAGGAGTTAGTACTTATTCCTATTTTGTCTTGTTTTTGTCTTCCTGCAGCACATCATTAAGTTCCACCGAGCGTCCAAGGCCAACAAGAAGCCACTTCAGCTTCCCCGAGGGATGGTCAAGTCTCTGCTCTACCAGATCTTGGACGGCATCCATTACCTCCACGCAAACTGGGTCCTCCACAGAGACCTTGTAAGCCGATTGAAGGGGGGGCGGGAAGCGCAAACAAGGCAGAGTTCAAGCATCACTTTTGTCTGCACGTGATTAGTCACGGGTCTGTTGTCGTTTTATTTGTTGTTACATTGCGTTTCTATTTGCACCGTACAAATCAGATCATTCATTGTGCCGTGTTCCTACCGTAAAAGCGTTTAAAAATATCTCAAACTAGGCTAATCTTGTCAAGGGATTTGCATGGAAACCCTTTCATCGGCAGCTGCAGTTGTTTCATGTGTCCACTAGGAGGAGTCATGTAAAGCGTTTGTAATAATTGTCTCTTTTGCCTCCTCAGAAACCAGCTAATATTTTAGTGATGGGCGAAGGACCCGAGAGGGGGAGAGTAAAGATAGGTAGGTGTGATTTATTTGGATTTGGAAAAAAAAAAGTCTCTTGTTGTTTCATTCACGAGGGGGGATTCTATCGTGCAGCTGACATGGGTTTCGCACGTCTCTTCAATTCACCGCTGAAGCCTTTAGCCGATCTCGACCCGGTGGTCGTCACATTCTGGTATCGAGCACCCGAACTGCTGCTGGGGGCCCGGCACTACACCAAAGCCATCGGTGGGTAGGACACACGCACTCTGTTAAGTTCTCTCAACCCAACGTGTTCTCTGGCAGACATTTGGGCAATAGGCTGCATATTCGCCGAGCTGCTCACGTCCGAGCCCATATTCCACTGTCGGCAAGAGGACATCAAGACCAGTAACCCTTACCATCACGACCAGCTGGACCGCATCTTCAATGTCATGGGCTTCCCCGCTGGTGAGACACGGCAAGATGATAATTCTTTGCGTGTATCACAAGGAGATGGAGAAAGAATACCAAAAGAACATTTTGTAAGATATTTATTTCAGTCCAAAAAAGCCATCTCCCCCACTTTGGCGATTCATGTGCTGTGAGAGCGCTCGCACAAGTCGCAAGCAGAAACATCCACTTGATACGGGTTACTTGATTCCGGTTCAGTGAAGAAGCCCTCTTACTCTTGTTGCGTAATTCACCAATGAGTGAAATTGTCAAACCAAAGCATGTAGCCTGGATTTATACTGCAGGTCCAAGCGGCCGATTCACATTGAGCTACATGCGACCCATGTTGCCTTGACGCTCCTCCCCAAAAAATTGCATCGCTTTAACCATGCCCTTTAAATCCAGCCTAAAATGCTAATCCGAACTGGATAAGATGGAAGCAAGGGATGGGGAGAGGTGGTGGCTGTGACATCTTGTAATCTTTCCTTCATCTGACAGATAAAGACTGGGAGGACATCAAAAAGATGCCTGAGCACTCCACACTGATGAAAGACTTTAGGAGGAACACGTAAGTCTGGCCAGCTTGTTCCACTTCTTTCATACACTCACTGTGCTGGTTCCACATCCTCCCTCAGGTACACAAACTGCAGCCTTATAAAGTACATGGAGAAACACAAAGTCAAGCCAGACAGCAAGGCCTTCCATTTGGTGAGTGGCGGGCGGGCGAGCGACAAATTGTTGCCCCGGATTTCCCGCCTGATGTTTGCACTGTGATTGACAGTTGCAGAAGCTACTGACCATGGACCCCATCCGGAGGATCACGTCGGAGCAGGCCATGCAGGACCCTTACTTTTTAGAGGAGCCGCTGCCCACGTCCGAGTAAGTTTCATTTGATGCTCGCAAAATGAGCCCAAATAATCTTGTTTGTTTTTCTTCAGCGTATTTGCAGGCTGTCAAATTCCTTACCCTAAAAGGGAATTTTTGACAGAAGAGGAGCCGGACGACAAGGCGGACAAAGTAAGACCAGTGCCGTGCCAAATTGTAGCTTTATCGTATGAAATATTTGTATGCTTATTTCATATGCACGCTACACCTGAAAGAAATGTGACTATTCATGTTTTGCCAAATCGAGTGCGTGTTTGTTTGCGCCCGCAGAAGAACCAGCAGCAGCAGCAGCAGCAACAGGGAAACAACCACACAAACGGGGCGGGGCACACCGGCAATCCCGACAACAGCCACGCCCAGGGCCCGCCTCTGAAGAAAGTGCGGGTGGTCCCGCCCACCACTACCTCAGGCGGCCTCATCATGACCTCAGACTACCAGGTAGCCTCTCCTCCTCTCTTTTACCTGCTTATGCATCACACCTGGCCCCCAAAAGCAGGTGTCTGTTGTAGTACCAAGGCTGACCTGTGAGAGAGGCAGTGTGGTGTCTTTTGGCTGGGCCCAATAACTGCAAGAATGAAAACGTCTGTTGTGCTACCCCGCAGCGCTCCAATCCACACGCTGCCTACCAGAACCCTGGACCAAGCACATCACTGCCCCAAAGCAGCATGGGATACTCCTCTACCTCCCAACAGCCTCCGCAGTACTCCCACCAGACCCACCGTTACTGACCGCATCCGCACGTTGTCACAGCCACACACACACGACCCCACCCCCACCCATTACCCCCATTACGCCTGCCTGAAAGAATGTACTGAGGGATGTGGCGCGCCCCCTCTGCTGCGGTACCCCCCCCCCCCCCCCCCCTTCTTGTGAAGATTTACAAACAAACAGCCTAGCGCAAAGTGTTAGCCACACTGCTACATCGCAGAAAGCCAACGAGCGATGAAACACAGGGACGGGCGACGAGTCCACGCCCATGTCACGTCCTATGTGCCCCCCCAGCCAGCCGTCACTGTCAAAGCTCGGGACGAGACTGAAAAGCTGCTATTTGACTGCCAGCGTCGACAGATTCCACGTCGTCTCTTTCGTGGCGTGGGCGCCCTGCCCTCCCCGGGCGAGGACTTTCAACAGAGGTGCTGGGAGAATGGCGCAAGCCCACGCAACTGTGGTGGATTTCTGTTGTTGTGGTTGTTGCTCCGAAAGGAGAGAGAAAAAGTGACATTGATTTTAGTCGTTTTTAATTTAATCCGTTTTTAAGCAGCTTGACCAGCCCCATACGTAGAGTGGACATGAGAAGTCGACACACTTTGACTTTTTAGATCCACTTTGCGTAGGCCGTGGGCCTTTTCAAATCCAACCAATCGCATGGAGGAAGCCAGATGGAAATGCATTGTACTGTATTGTATTGAGATATTTTCCATGAAGCAAGTATCCTGACAATAAAAGCGAAAGCAGTCCTATTTTTGCTTATGTAAAAAATATCAACATAACTAGCGCTAATCCACCGTTGCCTTTCCGAGCTGCACGTCGCATTCACTCACAACAACCGTTTTTAATGTTTGACTGCATGTTCCTCCAGCATGGCCCTCACTTGAAATTTACAACTGCAGTCTATTATTTACCTATAATATATTAGAATTGGCATCTGAGGTCCCCTCTCAAGGTTTCTTAATAGCATCAAGGAGTCTTTCTACAACCTGCCCAGGTCTATTTAAATCCCATAGTAATCCTCTCAACTGTTTTTTTTTTTTCTCCACAGGATGCTGACTTAGCATATTCTGTTATGCACTCTAATACCGTCTCGTCTCAACCTTTATGTCATCGAATTTTAATTGGGACTGCAAGTACAATTTAGAAAATCTAAACAACGCCCAACCATACATCGACGCCCCTTTAATTGATATCCATGTCATTAATTTGCTACTCCGCATTTCATTGGCTGTTACAAACGCCCGTCATGTGTCAAAGCCTCCGATTCGAGCTCTCATTGGCTAGTAGGGCGTGTCCCTCTCCTCAAAAGATTCCCCCCCGGAGTGGCAAGACAGGCTGAGGGGGAAGGCGGGGAGGGGCGGGGGGGGATGCAATGTTAGGATGGCAGTGCTAATACGAGTATCTAACGGGACATGCGGACCGGCTGATTTTCTCTACTAATTCAACAATAGGTGAGGGCTTTATTATCGTTTACTTAGAAAAAACCGTCGTCTCTCTTGATTCAAAAAACGAAACGAGGGAATATTTCTATTTAATTGTCTTCTAACTCAAAAGTCGAACCATTGGACTAAGCTAGCTAACCGAGTGGGAGTCTCAGCAGCCGAAAGGTCTTCTCACAAATGGCCTATTTCTCGATCTGCTACCTTACTTCACGCGTATTTTATTGCCTCTTTGTTTTAGGTAGAAACGGGTGATGTAAACGCCCAAAACGGCGGCGTCCGGCTTTGAGTTCTATAGGCTGTGGGGATGTAGGGGTGCTTCCGATGAACAGATGTGGGTCAGCCCATCAGATACGGGAAGCGACGGTGCGGAACGCTGATTGATTGCGGTTGCCATTCATGTTTGCGTGCGTGCGTGCGCGTGCGTGCGTGCGTGCACGCGCGTGTGTAAGAGAGAAAGTAGTGAGTGCTACTGACTCAGTAGTACTGAGTAAGAGTATCGAATGTGAAGGCATGATGCGCATGTGACATTGCAAACAATAATGGTGGCAGAGAAAGCAATCAAGACATTGACCCATTGACCCTTCTTTAAATTGCTGTTCATCCTTTCTCAAGCTAAGTCATCCATGAAAATGCAAAATCTATTCATTTTCGGGGTTCGCAACAGAAAGTCAGTCTGTAACAAAGTTACTTTGACACTTAACTTAATTTGCCTATGGTAATACTAGTCGTATTAGCATTGGTCCTGTGGTTGTAGAACACCATTGCGCGACTTTATATCTTGGCAGTCTGTCACAATGACTATCCATCCTCTACTACTACTACTACTAAGAAGCTACGCTGTGCACCAACCCTATGATGAATATTTAATCACAGGTACAAGTTTTACAGCAGAAGTAGTGACATCGCCCACGGAGCAGAGTGGCAGTGACGTAATCTCCTATGCATTATTCACCAGATCAAAATATAGCCCAGCAGAGGCGACAAGCATGAATTAGCGAGCCCGCCGCTCTCACATTTTGACGCGTATGTTGACGAGGTGGCCATCTTGGCGAGGAAGCGGTCACCGCAGGGTCAGGCATGGTTAACACGCGGATTTGATATATCCTAACACAGCAAATGGCAGGACATCACAAAAAAATAACATCAATGGATAAATGAATGTATGTACATATTTTTAGCATCAGGCAATGAGTAGCACTGCGTGTGGCAAGCAGGCATGAATAATAAATACGATCCGTGTGGAAGTGATTCTCCAATAGCAAGTCGCAGGAATCTTCCCCAAATTGACCATGTATTACAAAAGTCTGAAAAGAAGGTTTTCAGAATGAAATAACAGCATTGAAATGAATGTAAGCAGTTAAAGCTGGTGAGAAAAGTGCCACGGGGTGTCTGGGGGGGAGGTTGAAGAAGAGGAGGCGGGGTGAGAGGATGGATGCATGGGAGAACTGCTGCGGTTGCCGTGTCAACGCAGCACCATTGTCCCGGAAACCTTTCAATGTGGCTTCCCCCGAGGTCCCAATTTCACTCATCATTCCTACACCCTAACCCCCCCCCCCCCCCCCCACCACCACCACCACCACCCTTACTCATCACGTCAACACACTAACGCTACACATCATTTTCCACTCAAACGCACTCTCATTCATTTAATGGTCCACCCTTCTTAGCCTTCCATTTTGTCTAATGCGAAGGAGGTCTGCTCCCCCCAGTCCAGCCGCCCCCCTCGCCATCACCACCAGCACCTCGCTGCTCATTATCTCGCCTCATTGATGTGATTGTCATGGGCGAAATGAAACACGCGCACACCGGTCAATAAGGTGTTGCCGCGAGCAACTGCTGACAGACTTGTGCAGTCTAACCACGTGATTTTTTTCTTTTTCTTTAATAGCTCTTTGTTTACCTCATGTCTTTTTAGCCGAATGCTAACAAACCAATCAGGACCCGAAATGGTCATTGAAATAATAATTTTCCTGGCATTATATTTCTAGTTTGTAGTTAGATTTTTGAAAGAGGTTTTCTCATAGGAAATAAGTTCAATAGATCCTATTGTTGACATGTTGCTCCAACGCCAGGTTCCGTGCTAATGGTAGCCGCACAGGTCCAACGTTAAGTGGCAATGGGAGTCTTTTGTTCTCCACTTGCTTGTTGAAGAGCGGACAAAACACAATTGTTTAGACGGGAAGAGCAGAGCAGAGGTGACACAGGCGGGAACAGGAAACAGGAATAGGCTGCCAAAATGGGAAAGCCGGTCGCTGATAAGATGGCCGGCCGCTCCCATGAACGTCGGGATTTCTCCCGCTACTATGGGAAAAAAAAAGAGTCACCGATCTGATCACAAGATGTATCCATCTATTTATTCGTTGAAGTGTAGTCGCTTGCTTTTGTACACGAGCTTTGTCCATGTGAGAAGAGCATTCTCGCTTTTCCCATCCATCAATCTGCGTTTGTGTCAAGTTTCCAGCTGGGCCGCCGACAGGCCGCCCTCGGATTAGCCAGCACGCTGCATCTTGCTATCGCTAATGCCTTAATCCTTATCGACGGTCGTCGTGCTTGGACCACCATCATATGTCATTTTATAGTCCCCCCAATTTGACGTAACGTTTTTCTTTGTAGCCAGCATTTTTTGCCGGAATATTGTGTCCCAATTCATTTTGGTGTCTTTCAATTTGATTGTAATCGTTTCTGTGTTACGTGTGTGTCCCCGACAGTGGTGCGTGGGTGGTTGGTTGTGAAGCGTCGCCATGCCGCTGGTCAAGAGGAACATCGAGCCGCGCCACCTGTGCCGCGGGGAGCTCCCCGAGGGCATCGGCAGCGAGCTGGAGTGCGTGATGAACAACACGCTCTCCGCCATCATCCGACAGCTCAGCAGCCTGAGTAAGACGCACACACGCACACACACACACACACACACACACACACAGAAGGCCACGGCTATCCACACCATGAGGGTTAGGAGGCTGGCAAATCTCCGACAGCTGCGTGTGTGCGTGTCTCATGGTGTGGTCATTCATGTCCTTTTTGTTTGGGAGCACTTGCAGCTGTGTGCGTTTATATTTACATTGACGCGCGCACAGTCGGACGGCATGCGTGGAAATGGTCCAGATGGGCGGTGGTGTCCGTAACACCCCCTCAGGGTGTGAGGTCAGAGTGGGAAGGGCTCGGGAAGATCCGGGATTCTTCCTTCCGCCAAATATTTTGTCCCGAAGCCCATCCTGTTAGCGGGAGGGTCGTAAATAAGCTTGGTATTTCCACTCCGGGCTTTACAGAAGCCCTGCCTGCCATTCAGTAACAAATGATTGATGTGTTTTTCTACGTTTATGTTTGACATCCCCTTTTTAAAAGCAAACAGGTGAGTATTAGCCTGTCTATGGCGTTTTGCATTGTGTGTTAGCAGCAAAGCAAAATGTCCTCTCACCCGTTCTTTGCGCGGTCCGTCAGGCAAACATGCCGAGGATATATTTGGCGAGCTGTTCAACGAGGCCAATACCTTCTACCTGCGCGCCAACTCTCTCCAGGACCGCATCGACCGGCTGGCCGTCAAGGTCACGCAGCTGGACTCCACCGTGGAGGAAGGTGAGCCGTCGGCTTTTTACCACCATCAACTGTCCATCCTTGAAACCGGGGAGCACATCATAGGCCGATTATTTAATTTAGATATATTATACGTATATCGCCGTATGATTTGAAATAAAGTGAAATGAATCCAAACATTCCTGCTCACTTGTTGTGTCCAGTTTCCCTGCAAGACATCAACATGCGCAAAGCCTTCAAGAGCTCCACTACTCAAGACCAGCAGGTGGTGTCCAAGAGCAGCGTGCCCAACCCGGTGAAGGAGATGTACCATTTGAGTGACAAGCCTCCACCACTCAGCATCCTCTCCTCCTACAGGTTGGACACAAAAAATCATAATAAAACTGTGAGCCTATGTTTGGAAGTCCAAGTGTGAAGGATGGGGGGGGGGGGGATGTAAACAAGGAAAATATTTGGTATGGACACCTGTATGCAGGGATGACAAGAAGGAAGCGCTCAAGTTCTACACCGACCCCTCCTACTTCTTTGACCTGTGGAAAGAGAAGATGCTCCAGGACACTGAAGACAAGAGGAAAGAGAAACGGAAGCAGAAGGTGCCAAATCAAGCAGTTATTCTGAGAGGACGATGAGCCCAAGTGGACAACAAGAACCCCATCAAATCTATTTCCACTCAACCCAGGAACAAAAGCGCTGCGTGGATGGAACATTGCAGAGGGAGGTGAAGAAGGTCCGCAAGGCGAGGAACCGCCGGCAGGAGTGGAACATGATGGCGCTGGACAAAGAGCTGAGGCCGGACCACCGTCACACCATACACAGAGACAGAGGCGCCTCCTCCGAAGGCTCCATGTCTCCAGAGAACAGGTAAGAATGGATGTGAGGACCCGAGACCGTACGGTGTGTACGAAAAGTCGATGGCTTCACCCATCAGGGCTCACGGGATGGACCTGCACCACTATCCTAACGCCATGAACCACGCCGGCCACGCCCACACCTACTCGGGCCCGCCGCCCAGCATGCTGGCCGCCCAGATGGCGGCGGGCCACGGCCCGCGCGCAGGAGGCGACCACGACGGCAGGGGCGGCAGGGCCAGGGCGGCTTATCAGGGCGGCACGCTCGGCCGCCCCCGCCAGCATCAACAGCACGTCCCGCTGCCTCCTCCGCCCGCCGAGGCCATGAACGGCGGCTCCGTTCCCTTGCCTCCTATGGACTACAGGTAGCATTTTTAAAACTTCTCGTAAAAGATGTGTTAGGAATGAAGCAACACCTGCAGCCGCTTCATTCGCTGTGTGCAGCCTGGATGGTTACGCCAACACGGGGCCTCCGCCCCCGCCCCCGGCTCCTCTCATCCCCTCGGCCCTGACGGCCTTCGCCTCGCCACCCGGAGGGCCCATGTCTCCCGGGGGCTACGCGCCGCCTCCTCCGCCCGTATGCGGTGGAGCGGCCGCCCCGCCGCCTCCTGGGCCTCCGCCACCACTTCTCCAAGCAGGCGCCTCCCACGCTATGGCGCACATGTCGTCGCCCGTGCCCGGGGAGAGCAACGTGGTCAACGATGCTCGCAGTGACCTCTTGGCGGCCATTCGTATGGGTATGTGCGCGCGTGCGTGCGTGTATACTATGGATGTACATTCATTTCACATTTGTCCTGCAGGCATCCAGTTGAAGAAGGTCCAAGAGCAGCAAGAGCAGCAGGCCAAGCGGGAGCCCGTGGGCAACGACGTGGCCACCATCCTGTCACGCCGCATCGCGGTGGAATACTCGGACTCCGAGGACGACTCTGAGCTGGAGGACAACGACTGGTCCGATTGAAGCGCGCCCGCACGCGCACGCACACACACACACACAAGCAAGCACTGTAATCACATGCTGTATAAGCTGAAGGGTCCACAAGCTGTAAGAAGCACTGTAAAGAAGTCCATATTCTGTAACCTTGACCACTCCCCGCAACTTTAACGTCTTGCTGGATGCTTTTCAAGCACCGTGAGGGACCCCCCCCCCCCTGCCTCCTTCCCCCCAGTGTGCCTGTTGTAATGCTGCACTCACACGTCTCGTATCATTTGATGTATATGCCACTTGTGTTAGATTCAGCTAAAGACTTTCCTCCTGAGCTAACCCCTTCCTTCTTTTTTTTACTCAACATAACAGCTATAGATCCCCAGCTACAGCACGGTTGGGCAACCTGTGGCGACAATGTGTTAATTCTGATCTGGAGCGAGGATTTGAACCAAATGGAGAGTGTCAGGAGTGGAGTTAATGCATCTGTACAGTTTGACCAGTAGAGGGCGCCTATGACTCTCATAGGACACTTGCTTCTACTCTGACCTTGTTGAGGTGAGTTCCTGTCTTTTGGAAAATCACCAAACTTTGTCCACAACTCGCACTCCTTTAGTGCTTAATTTTGACCCTAAATTTGCTACTTCAAACCAAAATGACCGAAGTGAAACTGTCTTCAGTGGGTTAAAGATTTAAAAGGGAAAGCATGTTCCAAAGACCAGATGCTTATAAAATAATCAACCCCACCCAGACGCAATGACGACAACTCAGATCTGTGTCATTGAAATGACACAAAATCTCTTGTAATTAGCCTCAATTCAAACCAAATTGACAGACTTTGTGTTTTTTCCAAGAATATTTTCACGAGACTTTTTGGACTCAAGTCCACCAAATCAAGTGAAATGAAACCATTTCTAAATGCATACTATAGCCCAAGAGGAATAGTTAAGCCTTAAAGGACCCCTGGAAATGTCCAGAATGACTCTAAAATGGCCGCATGCATGGATACATTTTGTTTACTGAAGAAAAAAAAAAAAAAGGTTGCCCAGCCCTGCTGTGAACAGCGAGGATGTAGATGTGATCAAAATAATTGACAGTCGAAGCTGTGTCATTTATACGGTCTAGTGTGAGCTTTGTAAAACCAGAGACTAATAATAAATAAATAAAACCAAAACATGAATGGAGCACACCGGCTGGCTGGCGACTCTCCTCACTGTCCGCTGCTGCCGTCACACGTACTGTACCTGGCTCCCCTGTTTCTATGGTGACGGGAGCAGAGTTGCCACGGCAACCGGATAGGAAGCAGGAGGGGGAGGGGGGAGTGAAGAAAACAGGCAAGGCGGGTGGGTGTCAAATGCACAGCACGTGTTTGTTTGCGTGTTTTTTAATAGAAAATTAACTAACCAAAGCAATAAAAAGTACAACTAGAACACTTTGGAAAAATAGACAGCACAGACTTCACACAATTTTCTTTTTTTTTTTTTACAGTTAAATTAGTGCATGTTGATTTCTCATTTTGCAGATACTTCAATTGTGCCATTTTGATACACCCAACCGAGAAAATAACAATAAAGTGCATTTCACATAAAAAGAAAACCCCCACACAATGCTGTTACCCCCCCAGAGACATTCACAGGCCCCCCCTCGAGTGTCAGGTTAGTGAGCTCGAACTACTTCCAGCCCCTCATTGGCTACAATTCTGTTCACTGCGTTTGTGTGACGGATAGGTGTGACAGTCTTTTGCTATTCCCGGATACAAAAGCCCTTTTTGAACACTTTCTGACCATTTCCGGGGGTGGGGCAAAAAAGTGGTGCGACCCAACTCCTTCCATTAAGAGTGACTGCTTTGGTAGCACCATGTACGGTGGTTAAGTCCCCCAGCATGCCGTATTATTATTATTATTTACACAATGTACCCCAAGAAAAACCCCCAATTTGTGTCACTACATTCAGAAAAAAAGGCTTTACAGCGCCGTGATATCATCGTACAACATAAGGAATTCAAGCCGAAAAAAATAGAACTTTTCAATGAATATAACAAAATAGACTTTTTTTTTTTTCGTCGTCATTGTGATGTCAACATAGACGGGAGGGGGCCACGTCCCAAAAGTCTAGCGAGATCATTTGGAAGTGGCCCTCTTTAGCTCATAAGATCATTCAGAGGTCACTTGACCGACTTCGGCTGATTTCATCGCTCATCCTCTTTCGCTTTGGCTTCAAGTAGCGGCGCTCTTTAGTCCGACGACGTGGCGGCAGCATGCGGTGTAGCATTAAAAAAAAAAAAAAAACATTGTGGGAATTCTCTCCAGATGGTTAAGGAAGACTGGCAGCAGCGGTGGCAGCATCGGCGAATAGTTAACACCCATCTATGTAGCGACACAATCCTCCAATCAATCCTTGAGGAGCCCACATGCGGCCAGCCATGCAGGACAAACAACACTTGTGGGAGCTTGCAACACTCAGCTCAGGCAGACGACAAAACAATGCGCTGATACATTAACCACGTCCATCAAGATGTACTATATTTTTCTTTGACCTTGTTACAAGCGTGCGTGGAAGTTTAAACGGCATCCCAAACTAAATGTGCTCGATCGTCACATGAGCTCACGAAGCAACAAATGAAGCTTTGTCACTTTTGATTCTATCCCTCTTGGCGTTGGTTCACTCTGCGGAAGGAAATCACAGTAAGGGTGCGTCCATGTTATTGCTGTCTGAGTATTGCTTGGCCACTCTGAAAATAACTACCGTTCCAAAGGTTAGTTATTGCTGATAACATGAGAAAAACACTCAAGAGCTCTCAAAGGGCCTAAATGCAGATGTGTCACCTTTAGAAGGTGACTCCATTAGAGTGTGCACAGTAGTTAGTTGTCGTCTTTACTTATTGTAAAACTGGGAAATCACCATGTCAACTATAAGAGCATAAAATGATAGCAATTTATGAGGTTATGTATTAAGTTTAAATAGATCTTGATTGAAGTGCTGTATTCTTAAGGAACTCTAGAAGAGTTATTTCATTAAAATTAAGAATCAGGCATGAAAAAGTTTTTTTTTTTTTTTTTAAATGCATGACAAATTCAGCATTTATAAATCAATGACCTTGTTTAGAATTAAACGGGGATGTTTTTCACCAGTATAATGAAACGATGATCATAAATATGCAAAATAAATAATAAGTGCCCCATTTGGATCAATCTAAGTGCCCTACAATCCTTTTGCCATTCTAATGTTTGTGTAATCCCATTTTGTTGATTGGATGAGAGAAGTCACATGGTTTGAATGACATCCTCCTGACAAAATGGTGGCATTCTCTTGCAAGAACTGCATTGCAACCTTGCGTCAACATTCCAAAATCAAGTGAGGTGATAGAGTTGACACTGCAGCCCCCAGTGGGATCACAAATGGATTGATGTCCAACACATTCACACAAGAATCCAATGAAAGACAAGAAGCGTAGCGAGGCCTCCTCAGTTCCCCAAGAGAAGCCGGGGTCTATTTTTAGCTTGCCGCGCCTCGCCTCGCCTCGCCTCGCCTCTTTAGCTTGCCACGCACGTTTAGTGCAGGCGGCGGGCGGGATGCTGCTTCAGACTTGCTGCTGGGGGGGAGGCAGAATAAAAAATAGGCCTGCGTGTCGTCGTCGTCTGCCGCCTGGTTTTTAATCTGCCTTTTGAGCGAGCAATAATCCCGAAGGACGAGCATGTGGCGGCCGAAGCTGCATCGCTCCCCGTGCGGGAGCATGTGATGGCCACCATCTGCAAAGTGGAGTGGAGTGGAGTGGAGTGGAGTGGGCAAGGGCGGGGCACCGGCGAGGGCGGACAAGGCTGACATGGTGAGCAGCATGCAACATGGCCGTCGCCTCACGTGAGGAAGACAGAGGTAGAACACCTCATGTGATGATGTGAAACTCCCATGCCGCCCCTGGTTGTGGGCGCCAGCCTCAAAAATGCTCTCCTCTTCGACCCGCTCTCTGAAAATCCATCCAGGTGAACCGAACCCTCTCTCAAGTCCAACCCATCTTTCTCAAAACCCTCCCTTTGCCAACCAACCAACCGCCGCTTCCTCAAATCCCACCTGGGTCAATCCGTCCCTCTGTGAAAACCAACCAAGAGGCGCCCCCCCTACTCTTTCTCTAAAACCCAAAGGCTCGATCCAACTGGGTCAGACATCGCTGGGAGTCCGCGCCCGCTGTGCAACACTGGCAGGAACGCAGCCACAGCACACCAGCCACAAGGCCTTCTGGATCTCCTGGTTCCGGAAGGCGTAGATGACCGGGTTAATGACAGAGTTGTATGTGGCCGGCACCAGCGTGGCGTAGGTGTACAGCGGTGGGTACGTGTAGTCGGCGATGAGCGAGTAGACGGTGAAGGGCATCCAGCAGGCGGCGAAGGTCCCTAGGATGATGGCCAACGTGGAGACGCCCTTCCGCGTGGTGACGTAATGCGGCGAGGCGGCCAGGAAGTGGTGCTGCAGGGCGATCTGGTGAGCGTGGCGCATCACGATCTTGCAGATCTGCACGTAGAGCTGGAGCATCAGGCCGAACAGGAGCAGGAAGGAGACGGAGAGCACGGCCACGTTGTTCTTGGTCAGCGGGCGGACCACGCTGCACGTGGCCTCCTCCGCCAGACAGTTGACGCCCGTGACGGGGAGCAGACCCAAGCACAGCGAGAGCCCCCACAGGAGGACCAGCATGGTGTACGTGAAGGCCGCCGTACGCTCCGAGTTGTAGGTCAGGGCGTAGTACAGAGACAGGTAGCGGTCAATGGTGATGGCCAGCAGGCTGAAGACGGACGCCGAGAAGGAGGCCACCACCAGGCCCACGGTCAGAAGCTGGGCCGAGTCCGACTGGAGCAGGTAGGCGCAGGTGAAGTGCAGTACCAGGCCCAGGCCGGCCAGCAGGTCCGCCAGAGCCAGACTGCCGATGAGCAGGAACATGGGCGCTCGCAGAGCCGGGTTCTGCCAGATCACCAAGACCACCAGAGCGTTCTCGCAGGCGATGAGAGTCCCCGACGTGCACAGGACCACGTCCCACGGGTTGACCAGCAAGGGTAGCTGGCGGGGGGGCGCCAGGGACTCCTCCGCCGGGACGCTGGCGTTGTCCGTGGCTCCGCCGCTGGCCCAGGCCGTGGGGTCGGGGCTCAGCCAGCTGGGAGTGGCCGCTGGCTCTGCGCTCATTGTGGCCCCCGTCTGAAGACACGGGCAAGCTCCATTAGGACATGGACTTTTGATTTTGGGATAGATCTGGACGTTTAAAAATCTCATCAACCTTAATGACAAACATTCATGACCATGCCTTGACCGGACGGAGTCTGTGATCCGAATCACCGCATTTGGCAATACTGATGAGAACATTTCAATAATAAGCCTAAACGCTTAGTGGGATTAAACTCAAACTACTCATCTGTTTTAGGCAGTAGGGAAACTAAAGCCAGGATTTCAATAGCTTTATTTCTTTCAATCTTTTCTCTACTTGTTTGAAAACTACTCAGCTGATCTCCACCAAACTTTGTGTATGGCCTAAGGAAAGCGACCTCATGAGATTGTAATACAAAGAAAGATTTGACAACAATTCTCAATGATTCATAGTGACTCCCACATGATCAAATTTGGTTCTACGGGCTGAATATCCAAACTGCTAGGCCCTCGGTCGGACAAGAGACAAGCATCCAATCTTTGGAGGATGAAAGGCATCATAAGGAGCGGAAGACGAACGCCGAGCCATCCCACCCCCCGCACCGGCGGCAGCGTGTACCTAAAGTGCATGGCCATATGTTACCGCTACCGATATACTCCCGCTCCTCCACGTCAGCACAAAAGATGCCGGAGTAGGAGGAAAAGGGTGGGCGAAAAAGGATGGCTTCATTTCCCCACCCACCCCGAGTGTCATGGACGCCTCTTACCTTGAGACTCGGTGAGCTGAGCGAGCGGACGCCGTTCAGATGCAACCTTTTACATCCATGGCGCTGGGTGGATGGAGACGAGAGCACAGGAGAGGAGATGAGAAGGGGTGGAGGGAGTCAGTCAGGGGGGGGATGCGGCTCTTCTTTCGGCTCGGTGATGCGAGGATGGAGGGAGGAAGAGGGAGAGAGAGAGAGAGAGACTGCGGCTGCGTGAGGACAAGAGGGGAGGGGAGGAGTGGGGTCACGCACTGATGGAGGAGACAGGAGGAGGACGCCCCGCCCCGCCCCACCTGCGTCTGGTCATTGTTTCTTGTACCATTGATCTTGAGTGGGCAGGGTTAGCCCAACAGTGATTCCATACACTTGAATTGGCCTAACAGCACGGTGGTTAGATGCTGACTCACAGTGGTGACGTTCTATTGTAGGTTTGGATTTGGCTGTCAGATATGGCTAAAAGCCGGTAACACATTTTTGGGTGCTCAAAAATGACGAGCTGTTTTTTTAGTTGTTGCCACGCCTACCCCATTTCATAACTTTCTCGTGCAGCCCCACCCAAGCACGCACCGCACCTGTCCCTAAGCGACTTGGATGTGTTAAAAATAGTTCTTGTTGCAGCACAAATGAACGTCACAATAGCAGGTAGCACCACTAGAGGGCGGCATTAAGTTGCTATGAGTCATCACTGACTGAAAGAAAAGACTCCATCGCCTCAAGACTGGCTTTATTTCTTTTTCTTTAAAACAGAAAATGATCACGATTCAGGCCTTCTTCTCCTCGTGCTCCTCCTCAATTGCTCCCTCACGTTAAACTTACCAACACCTACAAAACGGTATCAAAAGTGCACCATAGTGTTATTAATACATCTCTGACATTGTCCAATAATATCTCTTTTTTTTTTCCCGAGTAATATTTATACAAATAACCTTCTGTACACTGTAGAAATACACAATTCTTGTTACCCCTCGTGTCTTCTTAGTAGTTTATGATGATTCCCAACTCGGGTAGGGGGAAAACTTATGAATGATCCAAGATTCATTCATCTCTCAAACTAGAACGCCACTCCTAAATGAAACATCTGTACAAAGAGGCGCCGCGCCGCGCCCCGCCGCGCCGGGCTACACCCTTAAAAGTATCCTCGAGGCCATTTTGTTTGTTATGGGCCCACGGGCTGCTGCGACGCTGCGTTCAATTGTCCGTTGGGCGACGTTCCCAGTTTAGTCCCTGGACTGGTAGAAGAGGATGTAGCCTGACTCGGAGTTCTTGGATATTTCCGAAGTGAGGCCGTAGAACTCCTCGATGGCCTGCGCGTCGATTTTCTGCATGCGCATAAATAAAGCGATTAAAAGGAAGAAATCAAACGTGCGTAGAGCAGGAAATGAAATGTTCACCTCCACGATGTCATCATCAAACAGCAACCAGAAGTCGTGACTTTTGACGATGGCGATGTAGTGACCTCTGTTGGGACCACTGGGAAGGAGAGCCGAGAAAAAAAAACTCTGAAGCTGAATCGATCTTCAATATTCTTTTCTCCAGGTTGCTCCCGTACCTCCCACAATGCACCACCACGGCGACCAGGTCGTAGAGCCTCTCGGGATTGGTGGCGTCTCCGGACGTGTTGAAGAGGCGCAGCTCCAGCGGGAAGACGACGCGGTACGACAGCTTGGTGTAGCGCTGAAGCTGCTCCATGTACTTGAAGCGCTTAAGGTGCAGGGCCAGGATCATCGGCAGCTTCTTCACGCGCATCCTGCAGCAAATTGGTAAAGGCCCGAGCCAGCTAAAGATCTTCCTTCAAACGTACCTCTTGTGCGCTTCCTGCTTGCTTCTACATTCTTCACAGTAGTACTTGTACTCGCTGCACAGTGTCTCCGTGTTGCTAAAGCCTCTGAGGGGTGGAAGGCGGCGGCTCTTGAGTTGAAGTTCGGCCAATCAATGGACGGAGGCGGGCCATATGAAACGGGCGTTACCTGAGGCAGTGTGTGATGGAGGTATTTTGTTCTACATCCACAGAAAGGTCCAGAAAATCCTCATCTTTGCTGCTTATCTACGAGGAGAAGATGGGACAAACATGATGCAGTTCCACTCCAGTCCCGCGGGTGGCGCTATTACAAAGTCAACTGAAACTGTTCGGTACGATTAGTAACACGTTTGAATTGAAGGGATATTTTAAACGGTGTGAAATAGTTGGCGCCAAAAGATGGTTACCGTCTCGCAGGTGAGGCAGCGGGTCTCGTTGGTGAGGGTGCCCTGGAAGATCTCGTGCACCCAGGTGGGCGCGGGTGCGGCGTTGCTGTTGTTGTTCTGCGAGTCCAGGGTGCCGTTAGCCAGGCGGCCGTTGGTCTTCTCCTGCTTGCGCTCCTCCTGGAGCAGGTCGGCGATGGTGTTGAGCAGGTAGTTCAGGAACTCGTGGGCGTCCTGCTGCATGTAGTTGTCAAACAGCTCTGTGCAAAAAAAAATGAGGAGATGGGGTTAGGATATCAAATGATCCCCCCCCCCCATCAAATGAGCGTTGTTCTTCTTACCATTCTCTTTACGCAGCCGCGTGATGAACTTCTTTGGCGGTATGACGCCGACTTTCCTCTTCTGGTTGGCAATGCTATGGAAGAGGTCGGCCAGGCAGGTGAGCAGGTTCTCCTTGCGCCGAGGCTGCCCGCGATACGCCAGGATCTTCTCCCGGAACGGCCGGCAGAAGTAGAGCGCCTGCAACACCGAGTTGCAGTAGCAGGTGTTCCCAAACTGGAAAAGAAAGGAGCTTCGGCTTTACACGCTTGGATCCAGGCAGAAAAGGCAGCGAGCGCTGAAGGTGACGTACGTTGACCAGGCCGAAGTAGTGCTCATTGACGGGAAACTGCTCAGATCCAATCTCTTTCTCCAGAGCAGAGGCATTGGCGCCCTGTGAAGGCCAAACGAGACGGATTGTTGATATTCACGGCATGGCCTGCAGGTCACGCTAATATTGCCCGTCTACGACTACGACTTGACTACTCCGTTAGCGTAGGTGGATCGAGAATCGGGCGCGATCCTACAAGAACCGAACTCCGCCGTCGTAAAGGGAGGACTCCAGTTTGGTATGTCTATGCGCTCGGAGTGGCCAAGGAGCTGGGAGGGAGCGCTCCACAACTGCGCAGCTGATGTTCAACAATGTCGTCATTGCCTTGCGTTGCGTTGCGTTAGGAATACCAAGTAGCTTGCTTGGGCCAAGCATCTCAACTTGGCTCTTGCGTGCAGTTACTTCCCTAGCACGACATCATTCCATCAACGCACGGTCGGCGTTTGCTGCAGATGTGCGCTCGCTCCAGTTGTTTGCGCGCTGTCACTTGTAGGCTGCTTGTTAGCCTGTCATTAGCTAGGTGGCTAACTAACTAGCGCCCTTCGCTGCTACAAACAGGGAGGGCTTCGCTGTGCACACTCATGGACACAATCGACGGTACGGAATGCAAGCAAAGAAGTGGCCGAAGATCGCACTACTCTCACCATGGTACAAAAAGAGGCAAATTTGGAGACTGTCATTAGGATTTCCATTCAGCCAGCGCCATCTTCCGTGCACACCGCCTCGCTCAAGCAGATAAGCCCTCGATGACTGCTTTGCTAGGGCACGAGCAGCAACCAGGCAGGCAAGCAACCAGGGAGGCAGGCAGGCAGCAGGCAGGCTGGCTCCCAGGCAGCGGAGGCGTCCAGAGGATAATACAGAAAAGCGAGAGGATTCACTGCAGCTTACTTCCGCATTGGGCGGTACCTCCCACCGAGCGTTGTTTTGGTTTGTTTTGGCAACAAGTATCTACCATTTTACTTCGTTCAAGCCACACGTGAAAACAAATGAAAGTTGTATGCTAAACACGTTCGGCAAGCGTGATCATGTCAACAAAAACGACACAGTAACTCCGACTAGTACACTGATGGAGTGTATTTCTTGCGCATGCGTGTTAGTGATGTATGAAGCATCTTTTCCGCCTGTATAAAAAAGACTACCGGAAACGGAACAATTCACATTAATATCACGTACAATACACAACGAAAGATCACTATACATTGTTCTTGTTTACATGCCAATAAATGCCCCCTTTGTGTAGGGAGACAAGCAAAGTAAGAATTTTGTTGCCCACTGTTACCGTTTGCACGTCACAAATAATCATTTTGACTCTTGAAATGATCATTTCATAATGAAGTAATGACATTACTTCCTTTTTGTACATCGGCTTTTTTGTTCAGGCAATTACACAGGGTAGCCCCGTTCCTCCGAGTATCAGCCATCAAGGCGGAGTTTGAGGTCCTCAAAGTTCTCTTTCCGCCGTGCCCGCCATCTTGTTGAGACCGGGGGTAAGATGTTCTCCGGTTAAAATCACCAATTTCACCCACAAACATTCCCGTTCCGTCGACATTTGCACTCGCGTATCTCGCACAAAACCCCCCTTGTACGATTGTTGTGAAAATATCTGATCTACTCACCGGGAAAAAAGAGTAATGTCCGCTTCAATGTGAGTCGGAGCTGCGGCGTGGTTATCCATGTGCGGGCCTCGAAAGCGGCAACAGTACCTATCACATTGGACACATTGGACATTTGTAACCCGTGTTTGATTGCGATAGTTGTCAGTGTTACGCAGTCTTCTCAACTACCTTCGCCATGTCCCAAGTATCTGCATGTGACGCAGAGCTGTTGCCACATGTACAGCAATCGACGAGTAAATGGTTCATGATTCAAGAGTTTTCCTTCGCCATGTTTGAGCGTGCCAAACAAGGAATTTGACTCGTTGGCACATTTCAACGCTTTTTATTTTCTTCTCAGTAATCAGGCATCATGACGAACACCAGAGGCAAGAGGAGGGGGACCAGGTACATGTTCAGCAGGCCATTCCGCAAGCATGGTGAGTAGTTTCCCGCAGTTGTGCAGTCAGTCAGTCAGTCAGTCAGTCGCTGGACGCCGTGCACGTTGACACGGAGTTTCTTTACAATTTGACAGGCCCCATTCCCCTGTCTACTTACATGCGCATCTACAAGAAGGGCGACATTGTTGACATCAAGGTAAGCCTTTGATCACCTTTGTTTCCGCTGCACTAAGAAAATATTCTTTTGCATACATTGAAAACGATGCACGTCACTGGTGATTAACATTGTGACTGCTTGTGCTCATGATCTCCCCAGGGCACAGGTACCATTCAGAAGGGGATGCCGCACAAATGCTACCACGGCAAGACCGGGCGCGTCTACAACGTCACCCAACATGCTGTCGGGGTCATTGTCAACAAGCAGGTCAAGTAAGTACACCTCAACACACAAGTCTAGAGTGGTTCCGCAACCCCATGTTCACTTTCCACTTGGACTTTTCGTGTCCATTGTCGTCATTCACGTGGGGGAAAGCACTCGGACCCTCAGCCTCGTCGGCTTTGACGATCTCGTCGAAGCTGAGGTGCTAGCGGGGGTTACAGTTAACATAGGCCGATGATTACGGTTGATTGATTTCTTTTAAATCAGTGCTGTGGCGCAAGTAAGCTCAAAATTCCCCCGTCCGTCTTTTAATGTCTGCAGGGGCAAGATCCTGGCCAAGAAGATCAACGTGCGCATTGAGCATGTCAAACACTCAATGAGCCGCGCCAGCTTCCTGAAGCGTGTCAAAGACAATGACTGCAAGAAACTGGAGGCCAAGCAGAAGGGCACCTGGGTGGAGGTCAAGCGCCAGGTAGGAAGGAGGGAGGGAGGGAGGGAGGAGCTGCCGCCATTTGTGGTCTTCTTGGCAAGCTGCCTTTTGCCATAACTCTCAATGTATTTTGCCTGCAGCCTGCTCCTCCCCGCGAGGCTCATTTTGTCAGCACCAAGAAGAACCAGCCTCAGCTGCTCGAGCCCATCCCCTATGAGTTCATGGCATAAAGTGGAGGTTAAAATAAAAATGTTTGTACACAACTGCCCAGGCTTCTCTTTTGCGTCTGCAATGACACATCTATTTTAAAAGCACAAAGGGATGCTTTGTTTGGTTGGTTGGTTGTTTGTTTGTTTGAACTTAATCCAGCGATGAATGTGACTAGATTTCGAGTAATATGGAAGCAACCAAAAGGATTTGAGATGCACTTCTATCTTTTCTGATCAAATTGGATCATTTTGGGATTAGTTAGACTGCCAAAATTGAAGTCATTTTTGTAAATGGTTATGGCAATTCAATTATATACTTATGAGATCAAAGTATGTTTTGCATTTTCAACGTGCGTGTCAAAAATGTTTAACATCTATTTTTACAAAACTTCATGGTTTTCAGATTAAGTCCATTTAAACCAGAGAATGAAATCCTACATCATCTCAACCTTGTTTAGAGAGTGCGCACTTTAAAATACCACCTGTAGCTAACAGCAAACCAAAAAGTATTTAAAAAAAAAAAAAGAAAGAAATGAAGAAACGCTGCGTCATTTAGTCGGGAACGTTCGACCTACCTGTAATCCCAGACAAAGTCTACTAGAGGGCGGTGTGCACCAAGTGAAATGTTTTTGGGCTGGCGGAGGGAGGGACTCATTTGTTTTCTTGAGTTGTTTTCATTGCACACTGGAGTTTATTTGTAGTACTACAGTAAATGAGAACTTTTTAGTTGATTACTTTTTGTGTACTTAACTCATCTGGTTCATTCGGTAGCCAAGGCGTCCACGATCCTCGGAACAAGTAGTAAAGTCATAATTGCAAATTCATTTGCAATAAAAAGGATGTTATAAAAAAAAAAAAAAAATGTTTGCATTTGTTTAATCAGTGCATGCCCAAGAAAGTTGAGTGCTGAAGTGACAAATGGCTTATCTGTTCCAACCTTGGTACTTTATCCAATATTGACACAAATTAGCACCAAACTAGAGCATGTGATAAAGAGCCCTTTTTTGACTCTTGAAGGAGATGGAGTCTCTAAAATGGAAAGGTTACCTGCACAAAATAGTCCCCTTGTCTGTTTTCAAGATTGCCCCAAAACCTGTTTCAAAGTTTTCCTCCTGGGAACCCTTGAAGGTCTCCCGAGGTCAGGGAATTCAGTCTTATCGTCACACATTAGGGGATATGAGGGATAAGATAAAAAGAAGGGAAAACAAAATGCAAGTTGCCAGTCAAAGCCCCTTCATATTGATCCAGTGTGTCTGCCATCTTGTCTTCTCATGAAGCCAAAACCTGAGCATGTGGTTCACATTTACGCAAAGACTCTCCCTAAATTCATTTATTTTAAATGAATTAAGAACAAAAAAAAACAGCACCCATGTTACAATAGAATGAGCCAGTCTAAAAAATGATAATAATATTTTTGTCAATGACACTTCGCAACAGCTCACAGGTCCACCTTTGCCTGATGACTCACGGGGGGGTTACTTATTCAATGAACAACAAGTAAACACACAAGAGAAGAGGGTGAGGACACACAAGTGTGTGTGCGTGTGGGGGGGGGGGGGGGATATTTGGATAAAAGCCGTGTGGAGTATGAACTTAATCACACGTTTGACACGCGCACACACAAACAGATTGAGCTTGTGCGCTCAGCCAGCAGCTTCAAGGAGCTGCATCGACCAGCCATGTTACATATTAACCCCTCTGCCGCAATATTCTTTCTCTAATCTTGAATATACATATATGTATATTATGGCAGATTTTTAAAGCGCCAATCAGTCTCCATATCAATTGGTTTGCAAATGTATACATGTGCTTATGTGGAAGTAAACGTAAGGGTGTGTGTTTGAGAGAGGTGTGTATCTAGAGTAGCAACAAAGACGGAAGGAAATCCCACTACGGGCCAAACAGAGTGCACACTGTGTGTGTCTGTGTGTGTTAGGTGTGGCGTGGTGTCAACCCAGCTGGCTTTATCGCACATTAGGGCTCATATATGCATGTGTGCATACTGAGCCGCCGCCGCCGCCGCCGCCGCCGCGTGGATCGATTGTCAGCCTGACAGCGGAGGGTCTGGGCTAGGCCTTCCCGGGCCAGGCCGGGCTGGGGGATGGGGACCGGATGATGCTGATAAGCGCGTCGCCTGACCCCCCCCTGCTGCTCACCTGGAGCGTGGGAGGGCACTGAGGTAACGTCCAACAGGCTCTCAATAGGCCTCATTCACAGCGGCCAGTCAAAAGGTTTCACATGGGAGCAGAGGGTGATGTTTAGACAGCGAGATAGCACTGCGGAATTCCTCACCGCTGTTTGTTTTCTTGTCATTGTTTAATTGGCTCACCTTCTTATTCTTTCATAGCTCGTACCGTGCTCTACTGATTCAAATGGAACCCGGCAGCACAAGCAAATAACAGTGAAAACAGTAAGGGCCCCAAAATTCAACCCTGGGGAACTCCATACCACTGTGAGGCAGAGCCGGACCACAAAAAGTTCCGGATCTTATTTATATGCGGTCCTCGGTATGCATTGATTTTATGTTTGAATGGATGCTATTTGTGTCAGTTCAAGTTCAATGTTTACTTTGGAACGCTCCATTCACTCCCAGTTTTGTTTGGTGCCTACGTGTGTGTGTGTGTGTGTGTGTGTGTGTGTGTGTGTGTGTGTGAGAGACGACTCTTCCAGGATCTCGAAAAAACTCTATTGGACTGCCGATAAGATTAAGGAGAGAGAGAGAGAGAGAGAGAGAGAGAGAGAGAGAGAGAGAGAGAGAGAGAGAGAGAGAGAGAGAGAGAGAGAGAGAGAGAGAGAGAGAGAGAGAGAGAGAGAGAGAGAGAGAGAGACGGCCGTCTCCCTGGAGTCACGGCTGACATTTTTAAAGCCGAAATCAATCAATCAAAGCGGATGAAAGAGTGGAAGACTTTTACAATGCTTGAGCAACAATGAAACTATCAAACAACCTTCTTCTTGTTAGGGTTGCTCTACTATAAGGCAATGTCAGCCTCTTTTATACTGTTCAAAAAAGATTTAGACTCCCCTTTTGGTCATCCCGAGTGGTTCGATCCAATAATTTAAATGAAGCACAGGTGGAGGTCAGTCATTGCCCTGCCCCTGATGACACAGTTTGTTGTTGGCGTCTTCAACCACAATCTGATATTTGCTACTTCTAAAAGATGGGAGAGCAGTTGCAATGTCCAAAAAGTTACATCTGCTCCTTTTTGGAGTGCAAGGCCGAGTTCTCAAAGTTGTGGAAACTCGAGGCCCACCTGTGCAAGCACACGGGATTGGTAAGTGACCTGAAAGATTCATCCGGTGTTTCCATAGAAGAATTTTTTTTGTTGGTCCAAACCTAGAAACCGTTCTCCTGCGAGAGCTGCGACAAAAGTTTCTGCTCCCGCCATGCGCTCACCAGGCATGAGCTCAACCACAGTGGCGAGAAGCGACACAAGTGAGACCCTTGGCATCTCCTCTTTTAGGCAAAATGGAAGCTGTGAGATGTTTGCCGCTTTTGTCTTTAAGGTGCCCGACAGATGGATGCCCTGAGGCCTTTTTGCGACACGCCGGCTTGAAGAATCACATTGCTCGAGTGCACCAGCACGAGGAGACACGATACCAAGTAAAATGTTCCATTTTGGTCAATGTTTGATCATTCCTCAATTAGGCCCTGTCCACCTTTGTGGCGACTACGTCATGTTTTTTTTTTTCTTCCCCTTTTCAGTGTACACAAGACGGCTGCCAAAGTAGCTTCAAAAAGAAATACCAGCTGAAGGCCCACGTGGGGAACCATCAAGGCCGTTTGCCTTTTCAGTAAGAGTGCCCGCTCGGATGGGCGAGTGCCTACTGTTCCAATTGTTTTGCCTTTTTAGTTGTCGTATGGGCGAGTGTGTGCGGGAGTTCCCCTCGCTTAGCGAGCTGAAGCACCACCAGAAAAGGCATCAAGGTGCGTTTGGAAGCGCATCGTCTTTTCTTTGGAGATGTTTGTTGACTAACTTGACCTGACTTGAAGGTTACCCCTGTGAAACCGAGCTGTGCCCTTTTGTGGCAAAAACGTGGTCCGGGTATCAGAAGCACCGTAAGGAGCACAAAGGTATTATTGACAGTTGCTTTTTCTCGCAACGGTTTGTTTTCCTTTCCTTTTTTTTTTTTTTCCCCCTTTCCCTGCAGTTAAGCTGCCATGCCCGACGTGCGAGAAGCACTTCAACAACAGCTGGTTCCTGTGCCAGCACGAGTTCCACTGCCACAGCCTGGAAAAGGCCAGCTTCCCGTGTCCCAAAGAAGGCTGCGCCAAGACGTTTACCCGCCGCTTCAACCTGGACATCCACATCCAGGGGGACCACGAGGGGAAGAAGCCCTTCAGTTGCGCGTACCCCGGCTGCAGCAAGAACTTCACCATGAAGGTAAACTGGACCTTGTGGACACTATGCTGGAGTCTTCCCGATGAATCCTCTTTATTAGGAAAGTCTGTGGCGGCATGGAGTGGTGCACGATCCTCTCAAGAAAAAGCTGAAGGCAAGACCGACCGCCTTTCCATACATGGTTGAGGCTTCCAGAAGACTTAATTTTTTTTCTATCTTGTAGAAGTTGTATCCCAGGAAGAAGAAGCAGCAGCAGCAGCAGCCATGGAGTGGCGCACAGGCCAAGCTGCAAGGTGCTGAGACCAACAAGCTTGCTGCCAAGTTTCAAAAGATTAATTTAGAAGACCTTAAATCTTGAGGTTAAGTTGGCTAGAGAATTTCAGTTTGGGCATTTTTCTTTTTTTTTTTTTTTTTTTTTTTTTTTTTTCCCGGTTTAAAAATAAAACCTTAAGAGTACTGCAAAGGCTTCAGTGACGCTCGTCTTTTTCTTTCAGGAAATATTTATTATAACAAAATGGACACATTCACATGTATAAAATTACAGCTGGTGGGGCAGCTGGTTGCCATGGTGATGGAGCCTGAGTGCATGATGAACCCCAGGTCGTGGCAGCTTTCTAAAACGAGGCCTCATTAGTCGGCTGGCTCCATCGCTGGTGTTGAATGTGATGAGTTTTTTTTCTTTTTTCTTTTGTAATGGAGCCCTGGAATCTACAACGCTTTGTGAATATGGCTGGAAGGAGATGACTACAGGATACTGAACCCTCACCCGGGAAGCGCTAGAGTGAAGATGACATGAGCACAGCAGTGTGTTGTCGAGCGGCACGGCCCAATCCATCTCCTGGCTTTTTGGGTCCTGGATTAAAACCCCGGCGGCGCAACGTTCCGTTCAGTAGGCCCCCACGCCTGACTTTGTTCTACACCAGGCTGCCGGGCCATGAGACGACGGTCAGTGCCACCCGGCTGCGCTGTTCCTTCAGCATGGGGACCAGCGCCGAGTGGCTCATTCCCGCCGTGGACAGGCCGTTGACCGCCACGATCATGTCTCCGCACCTGAAGAGGTCAGGCGTTATGTCACGCGAGGTCACGGAAGGGCCGTCCGACCGACTCACTTGAGGCGGCCGTCGTAGTAGGCGGGCGTGCCGAGGACGATGGTCTTGATGAAGAAGGCCTGGTTGCCGTGGCTCTCCTCGTAGCCCCCCACGATGCTGAAGCCCCAGCTACCGGGGTGGCTCCTCCGCAAGACGATCTCGTGGCTGCTGTGCAAGTAACTGCGGGCCAAATGAGCAAATCAAGTTCTGTGCAATCGGGCCCTCCTTTCTTTCGTCCTACCTGGGGAGTCCCAGCCACATGAGCCAGGAGGGCGACCAGTTGGCGTCGAATTCGCCGTCGTGGGCGTGATTGAGCAGCTGGTCGCGCTGGCGCTCCTCCCCCATGCTCACCTCCAGCACGCGCAGCTGCACCGAGGCCGAGGCGGCGCTGGCTTTCAGGGTGCCCACCGCCTCGCTGTGGCTCAGGTAGGTCAGGTCCTGGGCGTTGATGCTGAGGAGGACGTCGCCTGACACCAAGCAAGCAAGAATGTCCTCTTAGAAAAAGAGGCAGTCCTGCTTTTTACGCCTCGGGAAAGCAAATTGGTTGTTTCGTTTCATTGGTTTCATTCTCACCTCGTTTGATTCTCCCGTCCCTCGACAAGCATCCGTGCGGTTGGACGCTGGTGACGAAGATGGGCAGCTCTCCGCTCTTGCTGCCCCGCCCGCCCGCCACCGTCATGCCCAGAGATTCGTGGGGCTCCTTCTTCACCGTGATGTGTTTCTCCTTGCAGGTGACACACTGGGACAAGTCCTGGAAAGAGCCAAACATTATGGCAGCCAGCTGCAAACACATTTGGCTCCAGTCAAATGGGTTTACCCGGTGCGTGCTGGTGCGGGACAGGTGCAAGGGCAACGGGCTGGGGCTGGTGCTGTGGTTAGGCAGGAAGTGATCAAGGCAGTAGAGATCTCTGGTGGAGCTGGATTTTGGCGGCGGCGGAGGAGGAGTGGCTTTGTTGGGTCGGCCGATCAGCAGGTGCACGCGCTCGCCGCTAGCCTGGATGATCTGCGCGGCCTGCTCCGGGGTCCCGTGGCGCAGGTCCTGATCGTTGACGGCCAAAACACGGTCGTTGCCCCGCAGTCGGCCGTCTTTGGCCGCCAGTCCCCCGTCCAGCAGGTCCAACACGAAGACCCCGGACTCGTCGGTCCGCCGCACCAGCTTGATGCCCAGCTGCTCGGCCGAGTCGCGCTTGTGCAAGGTGATCCTCAGCGACACGGGGCTCGGCGGGTTGCCCTCGGGGGTGGAGCAGGGGGCGTTGGGGACGGCGGCGGCGGCGGCGGAAGGCGGCGGCCGCGATGCGCAGCGGCGTTCTCGGAGCACGGTCAGCTGCAGGGTGGTGCACGGTCGCGCCAGCGTGGAGCGGGCAAAACTGTGCGGCACATTGCTGATGTCCACGTTGTTCACCTTGCGAGACGAAGCCATGGTTAACCTTTTATATTAACTATGACATGCAAGCCGGTGTTGGCAACATCCTCTCACTTGGAGGATCTGATCCCCCGCCAGCAGCCTTCCGTCCCGTGCAATCACGCCATCCCGGTACACTTCCTGGATGACCACGTTGATGAGGGGCGTCTCGTTGCCGCCCACCACGCTGATGCCCAGCTCCACGTACGGGTTGGCCCTGTGCACCTCCACCGCCGTTATCTCGCCTTCCGGGAGCGACGGCAACTTGACGCAGCCTGTCGGGGCGGCACACCAATAAGTCTGAAACGCCCGCCCGCCCGAGCCAACGAACGGCTGAACCCGATTGGACCTTCTTCTGCAGAAAGAGGAGGAGACTCGGGGCAGTCCCAGCCAGAAGAAGTGGAGCTGACTGAGCGCAGGAGGTGGATGCAGGGGTTGCTGAGAGGTCGCTTCACCCTGGGGATGATGCACTCCATCCCCAGCACACCTATAAAAGAGCCCAATTCCAAACCAACTCTGGATACATTTGTGGCACTAACTCACTGTCTTCCTCAGTGCTCTCCTCGAAGGCGGGGTTGTCCAGGCCGGCCTGGTCGGTCCGCATCGGCCGGTTGGCGCTGCCCAGCGGCGGCGAGGGCGTTCCGTCGCCCAGGTCGGTCTGCGGCGAGCGAGGGGATGGCGGAGGACTTTTGACCGCTGGTCGCTCGTCCACGCTCTCCTTGCGTGGGCCGTCCACGCTGGTCTGCTGACATCGTGTGCCTGGACACCTTGCGGGTAACAGTCACTTAAGCAAAATGGACTTTTTTTGGGAGGGAAATGGCACCGAGCAGACGTGGGCTTGTCACTTTCCCCCCCCTTTGAATCACCTCGTCTGGAGTCCATCCACTTACACAACGGCGACACTTGACTCCTGCTACTATCTTGGATCTTTTAAGTCGCTAGGGGAAGCTCTGATCTTTCTTTAAAACAGGTTGGGCTAATCCCAGCAAAGCAGGCCTCCCTCCGCTGGTGTTTCTAGGTTACGGACGGATTCTTTGGACCAAATGGAAGGCGTGTGAAGCGAGTGTGGGCAAGAGATAAAAAGAGAAAGCTTCAAAAAGGAGCACAATAGGAAAAGCTGGGAAGTGCTTGTTAGCATTAGCCGGTTCGTGGAACCCCCCTTTAAGGTGCTCGGTGACAAGTGGAGAAATGGAACGTCATTTCCATTTCTTTGTGAAGAGATTGAAAATAAAGCAGACTTTGACTTTTTGGACTTTGATAAAGCTGCATTGAGCGAAGCGTCAAAACATGAACAAATCACTTTTGAGAAACCAAGGAACCCAAAAAGACTCCAGATACCGAGATCACGATACGGCGGTGGCCACACCGTGTTCTTCAAATGCATGCAAAGCGTGGCACCAGTCTTCCAATTTAATCAGAGACATCGGACATTGGCCATCTACTCACCACAAACCGGGGTTGCCCTTGGCCGTCTCGCAGAAGAAGTGATTGAAAAGATCTCTGGTGTTAAAGTTGCTTAACATGCTTGCCAGAAGAAAAGTGAGAACGGCAACTCATGACTGTATGACTTGGGAGCTACTAATCCCTCGTCACATGACCCACAGCCCGTAATCCCCCCCAAACCTCCTTCAAGGGATCGGAGCACCTGGTCCAAATGGGCCAGGAGCCAAAGAATGTGAATTGAGAAGAAGCAGAAGACTAATTTGAATGACTTTGAGCACCCACCTGTGTTTGAGGTGCGCCTCCAGATCACATCTGGGCATGCTGAGCGAGCAGAGCGGCGTCAGCGGGCACGTGACCGACAGCTTGTCCAACAGCTTGTGCACCAGGATGCTGGACCTGCGGCACGCCGCCAGCTGCAGCCGCGTTCGGTCCAGCGGGCAAAAGTCTCTCTCCTGCAGGAAGCTGCGCAGGCATCGGGCGCAGAAGGTGTGGCCGCACGGCGTGTCCAGCGGGCGCACCAGCGGCTGCAGGCAGATGTGGCACACCAGGTCGTCGTCCACCTCCAAGCGGTAGTTGTACAGGTGGTTCTCCCGGCCGCGGTGCACCTGGCCGCACTCGGAGCACAGCGCCTCCGGGGTGGGCTCGCTGGCGGCGGGCCCGGAGAGATCCGCCTCGCAACCCGGGCTGCCCATCCCGCCGGCTTTCTAGCCCATAAGCGTCACGGGGCGAGGACGCAGGCCCCCCCCGGCGGATGATGACGCATCACAGAGGCCAGGCCGCCGCGACAGCTGTTTGGGGAAAAACAACAAGTGTGCCCGCCCGCCATTTATTTATTGGCGGCGTGGCGTGAGCCCAGTGTGTCGCTGGCACGCCACGCCACGCCACAAAAGCCCCCACCCAGTTGAGATGATGTATCGCTGCTCTCGTCCACTAATCTGACAGTATAATCTCTCCCCCCCCCACTGCAATCTTCCAATTCCACCGGGGGGAATTATCCGGGATTGAGTATGAGGGGAAAGCAATAGAAAGGGGAAAGCGGCGGGCTTTTAAGAGACAAAGGAGATTGAGTTGGACATTTTTCAGGCATTTTTTTACTCCCCACAATCAAAACCAGATCACTCCAAGTGGGGTTTTTTTGTGCTTCACTGGGCAAGTGGTGAGTGACAACAATCACACGCTTGGCCCGCTAGCTTAATCCTAACAGACAATAGAGCCCTTTAAAACAACAGTACTCAGTCATATATTCTTTATCCTTTGCAAAGAGCTAAGACATCTCCACAGTACAGTTACATGAATGAGGATAACGCAGCATATATGAAGAAATGAAGCCGTTTCCAATTAAAAATCATTTGCAGATTGGAGAGCTAGAAAAAGAGAAAAGCAGTGTAAGAGATCAAAAAGAGTCGAGAATAAGCGTAGAGAGGGGGGACTGGCAAACATCATAGAGATTAATGGGGTGGAAATCTTGCCGTTCAAAACCAAAAATAGCTCAACTTATCGCCTTCTTTCTTTCTTTCTTCCGTTCTGAGGCGTTTCTTCTGTGGAATGTTCCCGAAGCATGTGGATATGCCTGCACATCCAACACCAGGCCGTGCTGGCTGAACCACACTCGTTTGCCTCTCATTAGCTCCTGTTGTCGCCATGGCGACCGGGATGAGTACCAGGCCGCCGAGCCTGCTCCCTTCCACGGTGCATGACATTCACAGGATGCCGAAGAAGCATGACATGATGATCCCATCCTTCCCTCGCTCCCTCCCTGCCGCCACGCTTTTTCCAACCCACTGTCTCTTTTTGTCTCGTCTCCCTGGTTACGGTCCCCGTGACAACCTGTCTCCGCCGTCTCCTTAGCTACCAAGGTCCGGCTGTTAATTATTCCATCTTTTTTTTTTTTTTTTTTTTTTTTAAAGGATGCTCTCTTTCTTTCTCCTTGGATGTGACTGGCTGCTTGTGTCTCCATCCCCGCAGCTGGACATGAATTAAGCATGAGGACACAAGGCTCCCTGTGTTTTTGTTTCAAACAAAGCTGTGACATCACCGCACCATACTTGTAGACACCAACGAGTCGCTTGCCACCGATTTGAACATTTCTCAGTTGATCCCAAGGTTGGTGTCATCAACTTCCTACGTCAATAAACCGTCAAAGCTATATAATCTCACCGCAATCCATAATGTTTCGCTCTTTGTCATTTTAGCCTTTTCAAACATATCTTTTTGTGCTTTTTTTGTCTACTTTACATGAACAGGCGTGCAAAATCACCATTTTTCTCAACACTCATTTTGTCATTGTCCTCCATCCTCCAGGCTGGCAGCGACACTGCAGTGTCACGATGGAAACGTCTGACTCCATCTACAAGCCCTCAGCCCCAGTGCAAAGCCGAGAGTCTCATCACACACACGCACACGCACACGCACACGCGCACATGCATGCACACAGTGACATTGTAGAGGCGCATGCAAATGTCATGTTACCTAACCGGGATGCTCCTCCGCGCCTTGCATCTCGGCATCAAGAAGGGGGAGAAGAGGTGGATGTGGTGGTGCTGGTGGTGGAAGGATGCGATGGTTAGCGTCTCGCGCCTCAAATCCACGCACTCGCCGCAAACTGGCGGCGTCCCTGCGAACCCGCACGTAAACGCCCACCGCTGTCAATCATCGGAAGGAGGCAGCGCGCGCATCGACTTCAGGGGTGGCTTGAGTAAATATGCCTGCGTGGACTAAAAACAATAACACACGCACACACCCACCTTCCCCAAATAGAATTACTTAGAAAACATTCGACAAATAATACAAACACTCAAGTATTCCTAAATGTTTCCGTGGAGGATTGTCACGAAAAGGAGTTTCAGTTGTCTTTATTGTAAGCTGTATTTTAAATAAATATAAGTTAGCTCACAATGTAACTATTTTTCGCACAGGGCGTTTTTTTTGTCATTGTAAGTTAATAAAATGGAAATTGTGTTGAAATTGACGGCAGAATTCAGCAACATTGAATATTTACGCACTCAAATCCGTTAAGGATTTTCGATCAGGCATCATCTTGTCTGCCTTCAGGTCCTTCAACGTAAGACCCCGGCGCCGTAAACAAGCCGTCAGTTCGTTTCTCTACCAAATCAAACGATCCATTTGAGGGAGTCTTTATCGCTTGACTTGCGACCAACCGCGTTGTTATGACAGAAGAGGAGAAGGAATTGGAAAAGTACGTATGAAGCTGCCGTGTCGTTTCACGTCAGTTGTTTGCCCGGTTTGGGTTAAAGCGAGACACTGCCGGTCTGCTTACTAAATGGCGCACGTCAAGCTCATTGGGTTCCTTCTTTTGCTTTTTGCGCCCTTTGTTACCCCTCGCAATTCTCGACCCATTTGACTGATTTGCGTGTGTTGCAGACGTGCTGTTGAGGAGCTCCTGAGGGAGACCGACAGGGCTCGGCTGAGAGCCGAGACGATGGGCCCCGCAGGATGGTGAGTCCGCCGGTAATGACGTCACTACGGGTGATTCCATTTCAACCTGGTACAGCCCATTTTTAAACCATGTTTGTGTTCCAGGCTAAAATGTCCATTGCGAGGCACCAACAAACGCTTCCTTCTCAACACCCTGCGTTCCACAAGCCTGCAACGTAGGCCCGGCGGCGAGCCCAAAGAGGGACACTCATCGCATGGTCCGAGTCGGAGGTCCCCCGGTGGGAAGAGCCGCAGCCGCTCGCCTCCATCCAGACGGGACGGCGGACACTCGCGCAAGCATCATCGTCGCGAGGACATCTACAGCGGCGACGCCAAGAGGCGGGACAGAGAGCGGAGTCACAGACGTAAGGGCGAGCGCGAGAGGGACGTGACGTCGGATGGACACTCGGCGGAAAAAGACGGGCGAACGTCAAAGACGAGGACGGGCCGCTAGTCCACTGGAACAATCCATTTTCCACAGAGCCCGCCCGTCCTTTTTAGGTTCTTGCCTCATTCAAACAAGAAAGTGCTGGTTAAGTAGCTCAGGGAGGACATTGGCCCCAATCACCATCTTGTGCTGATCTTGATGTCAGCTTTCATTTCAATGCTGTGTTTTGGCAACATTCAAGGACACACAGATGAGCTCCCGCCATCTGACTTGTTTACACCTTTTATTGTTTGACGTAGTCGGGTAGATGTGACTATAAGTCAAGTCCGCTTCGTAAATCGCGTTATCCACGTGGAAGATATCTTCCTTTTGAACGACTTCCTTCCTTTTCCAAAGGACGTTCAAATATAATCGCCGTCCAGCCAGCCGCCGATTGGCGTCACTTACTCTTTTATTGCGCGTGTGAGTGCCCTATTACCATGCTGAGCGCTTTATTGTCTCTGTCGGACAACTGTAAGTTCACAAACTGGCAGTGGCGGTAAAACCGGGCAAAATCCACATGTCGCCATGAAGTGTGAGGAGACTGCGGGAAGCGTCGGCGCGTGAAAGCGCTCACAGTCGGTCGCCACGCGCAAAGTTGCTAATTGAGTTGCAGCTTCATCCACTAACCAGGAGAGGCCTTGCTTAATGGGGCCTAACGCCGAGTGTACATAGAGCAAGACTAATGGCCGGTCAACATGGTGCGAGCGCGCCGCCTCGCAGCTGCTAAGTGCTGTTAAATGAGGCGTCGGCGTCAACAATTGGCCAAAAAGCTTTTGGAAAAGCTGCCTGAACCAACTTTTCGGGGGGAACAAAGAACTCATTTGATCACTTTGGCATTGGTACGGCTTTTAGTTTGCACTGTTATCTATCTATTCCTATGAATTCGATCCTCCAAATTTGATTGTGTATTGCTCGACCTTCATTCTTTAGTGTTGTCATTCCCATTGGCTTGACTCCCAGTTGAAGCCACTGCTAGTGACAGAAATAAAGGAACTTTGATTTGGACTGTTTAACATTGTTACCCGTCTTTTTTTGTGAGGTGTTAACTTCCTGTCGTTCGAGCTGTCAATATATGTTTTGGATGAAAAAAACGACGCTCGATGTACATAAATCCAGTGAGTCAACACGTGGCCATGTTGACTTTGTTCAATTTAGCGGAGGCTCCGCTCAGCCAATGGATGGCCTCCCAGCCAACTCACGTGCTCCCAGCGCGGGCACACCTGCACGCGCCAAGTGGGCGCAGCCAGCCACTAGAGGAGAAGGTCCACCACGCCAGG
The DNA here is from genome assembly GCF_033458585.1 of Syngnathus typhle. Classification (NCBI taxonomy): domain Eukaryota; kingdom Metazoa; phylum Chordata; class Actinopteri; order Syngnathiformes; family Syngnathidae; genus Syngnathus; species Syngnathus typhle. Next base: position 9,042,895 of record NC_083756.1, read on the forward strand.
GGCGAGGGCCCTGCAGCGAGCGCCAGCCATGCATCGCGACAACCACGCGTACCAGCAACTCCCGTTCAAGGAGGACTCTTGCGCGTACCAGAGGGCGGACGACTTTGCCCACAACCCGCCGCCCTGCCTCTACATGAGCCGGCAGGTGCAGGCCGGGTACCCGGCGGGAGCCACCCTGGAGCCGACGGACGGCCTGGCGGAACCCGCCTACGGGCTTTCGCTGCGGGAAGACCTCGGGATCCCGATGCTCCACCACCGCCACCAGCACCATCACCAGCAGCAGCAGCTCCAGGAGCAGCAGCAGCACCAGCACCAGCAGCAGCAGCACCCCAATCATCAACAACAGCAGCCGCAGCAGCAGCAGCAGCAGCAGCACCCGAGCCAAGCGCCGCAACACCCGCCGCCGCTCACACCCGCCGCGGCCTTTGGCGACACGGCCGAGCTCAGCCGATTCCACCTTCCTTTCCCCTGGATGAAAAGCAGCAAGGCCCACTCCCACGCGTGGAAGGCGCAGTGGACAGGTAACGCGTAATACATGATAATAACGATTATTATGTTTGCATACTTTGCATTGTGACTCACGGGGACTCATTTTTATGCTCGGTTAACCTTGTCGGGTCATTATTGAAAACCAGGAAGGTCTATTTAGCTTTTTATTAGTTCTTATCTTCGTAAAAAAGTTAATAATCAATCATTTTCATTGAAACAAAAAATATCACGCGATGACCTAGCCTCGTTTTAAATTCACATTCGTTATAATTATTGTTGCGCGTTTTAGATTTCGGTATTTCCCTGACCGTTTTCTCATCACATTAATTATTTCGTTATTATTTCAATTATTTGATTCAAATTATACATTCGTTTAAGTATCAAATAAATATAAAATAAAAGAAGAATTGTCATTTCAAAAAATAGGCTTATTTTTAGTTCAAAATGTACAGGCCCTTTTTGTATGATGACATGATGTAGGAGGACTTTTTGACATGAATACATATATTGCATTTTTGATGGCACTAAGTACAAAGTACTGTTTTGAAACTGAAGCCACTGTATTTGTTCAGGTCCGTACATGATGGCCGAGGTTGAGGAGAGCAAGCGTACACGCACGGCCTACACGCGTGCTCAGCTTCTCGAGCTGGAGAAGGAATTTCTTTTCAACCGCTACATCTCCAGGCCTCGCCGCGTGGAGCTGGCGCTCACCCTCAGCCTGACCGAGCGCCACATCAAGATCTGGTTCCAGAATCGCCGCATGAAGTGGAAGAAGGAGGAGGACCGGCGGCGGGCTCGGAGGGGTGAGCCCGACCAGGACTCGGCCGTCACCTCCGGGGACCAGGGAGAGACGGCGCCAGCGGGGCTCTCGCCGCCACCGCCGCCGCTCTCCCCAGAGTCCCGCTCTCTGGACCAAAAGAACACGCTTTTTTGAAGCCTCATCATGGATGGAAGCAGGAACACGGGCTACACATGTCATAATAATCAGGGCAAATTCAAGCATTTTCCATCCCTTTTTAGATGTTTCTGAACAATTATCCTAAGTGCTTTTTTCTCTTTCCTCGTCTGCTCTTAGGGTGTGCAATCGTGTACGTATGTTCAAGCAAACACTTGCAAGCACTTGTAGAGTGGTGCCTTGAGGTATGAGAACCTTTTTTGGCAAGGAAAATGATGACTCTAGAATAGTGTACTTTTCGAAGACAGGGAGTAATCAAACAATTAAATAGAGTGTGAAAAATTAAGATTGTGCATTATTATTTAATGCTGCAGTTCACTATGCTGTTCCATTTGGTGTTCTCAACCTGCCCGCTGGGGGCAGTATAACACTCATTCAAACACAGACGAAGAAGAGAAGACCAATTACCACAGCTGGTCACTTCATTGACCGTCTTTTTGGGCATGTAAAGACTACAAATATGCCTGTAAGTATTGTTTTTATTTATTTTTAATGTATTGTTTTAAGTTCAGTGACAGTAATCTTCAACCGGGAAAGACTTTTTAAGAATAAGCAGCTTCGTTTTGAGGAATTGTTCAATACTAGCTAAAGTGCTGCGTTGAGGTCTCTGTCACCGTCTCAAAGCACCACTGTATATCGTCAAAAATAGTCGCTTTATTCGTTAAAGTCACCGAAATAACTGAATTGTACTCAGGCAGTAATATTCTTTAAATTCTAATTCCTGTGAGAATCCTGCCAAACTTTTTTTTTCTCATTGACCTAATGTGGCACCATGCCGCCTCTCACAGGTCATTCTTGGTACTACAACAGGCAACGCACAGTATGTGGTGTTTTGACTTGGTCGTCTGGAGACAGTCGGAGCACTACGCATTCACCTCATTGATTATATGTCTAGTATATTTCAAATGTAAGTGCCCACACCAAGTTGGAGGATCACATACTAGAATGCTGTAGTAAAATGCTCCTTTGAATCTTTGACTGCCTCCCGGTGGAAACATGTGGTACGACCGTATGCGCTAAACAGTACAGCACAGTATTGACAAAAATGATTTTATTGGTTTCTTGCCGTTTCATCCGTCTCACATTTATCTTGTAGGCAGCCTTTGAGCTTTAGGCAGACCATGGATGGAGAACTACTTCTAACAACATATACATGAATACTCACTCCATGTCAGTTCCGATTTTTTTGTTTGTTGCAAAATTGGCATAATCGTAAAAGTTGTACCAAAAAATAAATGATTGTTTGAATCATTTCAATTACCAAAATAATTATGATTGACATGTTTTCATAATCAAGCAGCCCCGACGTGTACTTGTTGCAATACTATGTCAACTCCAAACCAGCATTTCACATGTTATGTGCCATTTAAAACTGGGCTGTGGCGTCAGCGTGGACAAGGTCCCGAAGACGCAGAGAACATATGTTCTTGACCTCCTGGATGCTGCGCTCTCTCTCCTCCGTGCACCCGTTTGCAATGCGACTGCGCATCTCCTGGAAAATACTGGCCTTGTCCCTCATGCGGGTGCAGATGACAAACGGGAAGCCGAAGCGCTCTTTGTACTCTTCGTTCAAGCAAGACATGCTGTCGGCCTCGTCTGCGCCCAGCGTGTCGAAGCCCACCGTCGCCTGCTCGCTCATGGACTCTTGGGTCAAGGTGCCGGCCTGGAGGTCCTGGCCGGCGAGGTCTGGGTGGCACCTGAGGATTCCCTCTTTGCCTGGAGAGGAACCGAATGAACCAAGGTCTTTTTTTGGGATACTTCCTTCCTATTGACAAAGTGACTCACCCGATTCAGACAAAGCGTCAATGAAGTCGTAGATGGCCGTCTCCAGGGCCTCGACGTCGGCGAAGGGACGCTGGGAGCAGACGGCCGCCGCCACGACGGGGCACTTCTCCACCACGTTGCCAAAAACTTTAATAAACTGCTCGTACGGAAGCTCGTTGACTTGAGAGAGCTTCATGTTCTCCCGAACGGCTGCTTGGCCACCTGAAAAGTCTAAAACAATCATTCATCAAAAGTCCAACGTCCTTCTCAACGCCAGCCCGACGAGTCCGGTTAATGTTTTCACAAAGACCTTGGCTGGCGCGTACGCAACAGGATCTTTTCTTTTGTGTATACACAAAGATGCCAAATAATGGGATGCGGCGAATCAATTCAATGTACTCGGGCGTTGGACGTAACGCAAAGGCGCTGACCTAAATATTGAGCCGTGTCATCCTCCGGTCTCGGCGTGTCCGGCATCATCCTGTTGAGGTCGGGTTTGGTTTGCCCAGAGCTCAACCACCTCGGAAAGGAAAGAAAAGCAAAGCAGATGTGCGTCGTCTGTTCAAAGTCATCGAAGCAAAAGCAAACAAGCCTCCCTCCAGAAAATACATAGCAGCAGTACTTTTGCAAGGTATGCGGATGCGGGAGATTGATATGGAGACACTCTCTCAGGTAGTCGTACGCCTTTGGGCCGTGGGAATGCAGAGTGGCGGCAAACTCCCGCTGCTCTTTGGTATATTCGTGGCTGTGTTTCGACAGGAGATGAACTGGAAGATCTGGAATTCGGTTAGCCCAAGGCAAATTATCACATCGCATTGAAATGACAAGAAAGTCTTGAAATGAGGCAAAGAATTGGAACAAAAGTGAGCTTTTCCTTTTCTTTTTTTTTTTTACAGGTCAAGTTGAGCTGGCTCTGGTTTATTATCAAGCCAGGTAAGTGAGGTTTTTTTCTTCAAATGTGTTTCATGATCTTCAACAAAATATGCAACGAGGTGGAACCAAAATTGAATTGTAAAACTTTTATTGTAAATTGTAAACACTGTGTCTATTTCACCTGAGTACATATCGAGCCGCTCTTTCAATTCGTCGTTCAGGATTTTCTTCACCTCGAGATCCTCCTGCAGGCAACTCACGGTGTTCCTTGCCCTCCTCTCTCTGTCCTTGACATTCCGAATTTCTCTTTCCAAACTCTCCACCCTAGTCAAGGCTTCGCCGAGTTTAACCCTCAGCTCTTCAGGTGTCGAAGCATAGGCGTGGTCCTAGTCAAAATAAGAAGAATCAATAATTGAGTGGTTGGATTGATTGTTTCAGTCCCGGGCCTAGCAATTTTTTTTTTACTCACAACAGTGGGCACGATTACAAGTTTGGGCTCAGGCTGGGGTGGGGGATCTTTTTTTGCTGGCAGCGGCTCCCTCGCCTTCTGGGAGGTCTGAGACATCCGGGGAGGCTTTGCATTCACAAAGGGGGAGAAAGACATTTTCAGCAGCACGTTGCGTCCGATCTTCCAAACCTGATGGATGCATTTACCTTATTATCAGGAGGTCTGAAACAGCAGACGGGAACGGTTCCTTCTCGGAGCCGGACCGTCTGACCTGTTCTGTCAAAGTCCTGTGGCCTGAAGTGCTCACTGCATAGCATGGTGGACGAATTGGAATTGAATCCTCCCCTTCTGACAGCTTTTTCCCATTTTTTTCGAAGGACTTTGTCTTTGGGGAATCTAGATTTGAAAGGAGTAAACACATAAATACAATCAGGCCGAATTTAAGCATTTTCTTTTTTCATTATTTTCTCTCGCTACAAGTCGAGATGAAAAGAAAATGTTAATTTGTGTTTATGTAGGGTGTGTTAAGAGTGGTTGTTGTTTTTGGATGGTAGTCAAGGCCAACAATGTTTAACTGTGCAATATTTGTCGAGTCAACACCAGGAAGGGCTTCAGGATTTATTCTTTCCCTCCCGGGGCTAAAAACCAAAAAGGAGACTGGGCGATACAACGATTTGTAAATATATTTGATAAATATCAAATATGACGGAGGGGCTAAATTGATGAATGAGGGGCGACGGAGTTTGGATGCCCCCTGTGGCACCGTGCTGGCCACTCTTGGTACTACGACAAATATCACTTACTTCTCTGGTTCTTCTATATCAAACAAATTTGTTTTAGGTTCATTTACCTGACATGTTTAAGGCGGAAGATTCCGCCGAAACATGTCAGGTAAATGAACCTAAAACAAATTTGTTTGATATAGAAGAACCAGAGAAGTAATTGAAAAAGAAAAAACAAGATGAACCTAGTACAACAACTACGACAAATATCGATTGGGTAGTATGCTACAATACGAATACACGTGTGTGTGGCCCGGTTAAGCAACTAACAGCAAAGTTTTTCCTTCATGGCCATTTTAATTTGATACCAAATAATTAGTCTTTGGAGTTGCTTTCGCCTCAGGCATTCCAGCACCGTGCGAGGGATTAGCCACCAAATCGGCAGAATTCTGTCAGCAAATTGACTGTATGATGGCCAGATCCGTCTTTTTAAAACCATAGTTGGGTTTTACCTGTGAAAGCTAATCCCACGAGCTCTGGCTTCGGCTGTAAAACGGTTGGAACAAGTCAAGGAAGAACACGAATGGGGCATCTTGTTCTCGGAGCCTCTCGACTTCGCCACATTCAAAATGGCGACGAAGCCGACGCGTGATGATACGCAAATAGCGATGGCTACGTATGCACGTCTAGGCTCAAAATTGTCTTGGTAGTACGTATAAAATGTGATCTTTGAGGGTGTGTTGATATATCGGTAAATCCAGTTTATAAAACGATTAGGCGTGTGATCAGAACGCAACTGTTGATAACGACGAAACTACTGCACGAGCTAATGGCGGTCGTCCAATGGCAGGCATCACCCGACAAAAAGGTCACAGTCATTGGTTGATTTCATACTTCCGTTTTATGCAGCCATTGGCCAAGCTGCCTGTCATTCATTCGCAGGCCGGCACAGCTCATTGGTCACTCTGGCGATGTACGTTTTACAGCCATTATTACTATTATTTTATTCATGTAAATTAATTATTATTGCAGGTTTGATGCGTCGGTTCGATGAATATTAGAAAAATATACAAAGGCAAAAACTTGGCAAATCATTTAATCTAATGACACTGCCGTCTAAAATGAATGCATATTAACAGGGAAAGAAAATACAAAACAAAAAAACACAAGTAATACAATCATGGTGTACATAATGGTGCGGCTCCACTTGAAAGGCAAATGCATGTGGCATGGAGAAATTATGGCCTGTTTTTACTTTTATAGAACTTTAAAAGACGTGTGAACGTATTGAAATTATTGTTTTGGTGGATCACCGGACAGTTTAGGTTTGCTTTTGTCCAACTGCGTGTCATCCACGTTCTGTTGGGTTAAAATGGAGGCGTCCAAAATGGCCGACCCATTCCGGTAGTCGCTGGCTGTCTGGTTGACTGTGTTGTGATACAGCTGGAAAAAAGAAGGTGCTCTGTCATTGGAGTTAGTGTCAAATCAGAAGCTTTGGCCTAAATTGCGATTAGAGATAAACGTACCTTCTCCTCGCTGGCCGTCAGACGTTCCAACATGAAGTCCACCAATTTAGAGAAAGAGGGTCGGTCATCAGGGGCCAGGGCCCAGCATTTGCACATCATTCCGTACCTGGTAGAAGGAAGCATGAAGCACTGTGACCGTTGTTTGTGTGCCCTTCTCTGCCTTGCTGTGACTCTTCTCGTCTGTCTGTCTGTCTGTCGCTCTATTACAACCTGCCGACGGCACCTACACAGACTCGTCAGCGTAGTAAGGGCACTCCATCTTGAATCCACTCTGAATCATTGAATAGAACCGGGTGTCCACCTTCACGCCAGGGTACGGGGTGACGCCCAGAGAGAATATTTCCCACAGGAGGATGCCATATGCCCACACGTCGCTCTTCATGGTGTACATCCCCTGGAAGATGCTCTCGGGCGCCATCCACTTCACGGGCAAACGCACCTGCCAGGCATTTCCAGTCATTTCACAGAAGCGCCACAATCGAAAAACGATCTTTCCACTTACGTTTCCCTTCACCACATAGTTGGAATCGTTGTCGATGTCCCGCGCCAATCCGAAATCGCCGATTTTCACCAGTCGGCCTTTGGTTACCAGCACGTTGCGAGCCGCCAGGTCACGATGGATGCACTGTTGACGCGCGCGTGTCATGCAATTACACTGTGGCCTCGGGGGAAAATAACACGGCGTACCGGAATGGCCTCATTGAATGTACTGTAATACATTTTTGCCATGAGGATGAAGAAAATGTAAATCGCAGTCATCCTATAAGACGTGTATGTCGTGGAGGTTGCTTACGTTTTTAGAGGACAGGAAGTCCATGCCTTTGGCCACTTGGACAGCAAAGCTCAACAGGTCATCATAAGTCAGGGCCTGCAAGTCGTCCGGCTGTCCATTGTCGTCGCTCTCCGGGTCTGCGGATGAAGCCCTTTTATTTGAATTCTCGCCATCGTCTGCGTCGTCTAAAATTCTGCGCCACGGACCTTCAACACAGTCGTCCGAGTTGGGACAGAGGAGGGCCATGCGCTCCTGCCCCCTGATGGAGGCAGGGCGCATCGGCATGTAGTTGTCCACGACGCCCTCCAGCACGCTAATGATGACGCGCGCGCAACAAGGTCTTGGTTGATATTTAAAAAAATAAAAAAACAGAAAAAAACACAATAGATGTGACAAAATCCCTACGTGGTTGAGTTTTGCCCTGGCTTCAGGTTCCCATAGAGGTTGCTGTTGCGATCCCTGGCCAAGGCGTCCACTGCTGACTTGTGGTAGCGCTCGCTGCGGCTCTTCAGGTAGTTGAGCAGGTCGCCGTGGCGACAGTACTGGAATATCAGATAGATGGGGCCTGTGTAGAAAAGGCACATTGGGCACTTTTGAATAGTCCCCAAAAATTCACATTGTGATTGAAATGAATATAAAGACGTTTCCATCCATCCGTCCAATAAACGTACCCGAATCCGTGCACGCTCCCAGCAGGTTAACAATGTTATTGTGGTGGCCGATGTGCGTCAGCATTTTGAGTTCGGACATCAGAGCCTCTTTCTCCACTTGCTGGTGTTTCTCTGCAAGCCAGCGGATTTGCGCATCTTACCCAACCAATTCTTTGTATTTGAGCTCTCGTCACGCAAACGCTGACCTTTAAGCATCTTGACGGCCACCTGCTGTGACGCGCCGTTGATCCCGTTCGCCGTGGCCTGCACCACCGTGCCAAAAGCACCGGAGCCCAGTTCTTTCCCTGAGGACCAGCCGGGCACTAACTTTCCAAGCGGACTCAAATTCAATCGGAATAAAAGGATACTAACCTAATTCCAGGTTCTCCCTGGGAAACTCCCATTTGCGATCATACTCAAAATCCTTGAAGTTAATGTAGATGTAATCATTGTCATTTGGGCCCACCATCTGGATCATCTGCAGCTGGGGCTGATACTGGGCTTTCTATTGGACATGTCAGCATTAGCCGCCGCCGCCGCCGCCCGCCTCTTTAATTAAGTGTGTGTACGACGCCTCACCTTCTTCTTGACAAAGCACAGGAGCGCCACAGTGACGGTGAACAAAGCCACAACCAGGATCACGCTGCCAACTTTTAGCGCCGTGTATCGACTTTTATCCTCTCCTGAAAAGAAAAACTTCAAATATATCAATGTATATTAGGCAAGTATTCGTATCTTGTGACAATAAACCTGTGGAGGCCTGCGGGGAAGGCGGGTAGTAGTGCGGGGCCGAGCACCAGGAGCCAACTGAGTTTTGCAGACAAAACTTTAAATAGCGTCCATGTGCCACACCTACACCGGTCGAGCTCTGGATGCTTTTTCGGCACCGTACGTTAGAGTCGCTTCGCCGAGCGTCGGCGACCTCCTCCCAGAGGGAGCGAGCGTCGCAGCTGGAATCAAACAAAAAGGTGCGGGAATGTCCGTTTGAGACTGTTTGAAACGGTCGCGGCGTACCTTTGGTTGCCGGGTGAACACGACATCCAGGTGTAATTTGCCGGTACGGCGCTGGACGTATGCACGCTGATGCTGTTGTCGCGGACGCTGAATTGAAATTTGGGTTGGTCTATATCAAGAAAGGGAGAGAATGTTATGTTTGGATTATGATCATTTCCTGATGATTTTTCAATTTTGTCACTCTTTGCAGAGGATAAAGAATCTTCGACTCCGGTCCCAATTGTCGGTTTCTTACCTACAACACACACAAACACGGAGGCGCTTCTCTTTTGTTCACCCGCCTTCACGTTTAGCTTGTATTCTCCTGATTTGATTCCGCCGCACAGCTTCACCGTCCTGACGGAACAGAAAATATTATTGTTGAGGATTAGTCCACTGATCATCACTTGTGGAACTTAAAACTGACATTGGCTCTCCAATTTTGTTGTTTGTGCAGGATTTCCGTCCACTTGGATGATATGGTCGTTTTTCTTACCTGTGCACGGTGACCCAGTCCTCGGTGATGCACTTGGACACGTTGCCATCGGGCGTCTCCCACGTACACCGCTGCAGTGCCGGGTGGTAAAAGACGGCGGCTTGCAAACAGGCGTCACCCGCCTCTCCAGCCGAGAGAATTTTTTTGCCATCCAGCTCCACTGACAGGAAATCTTCCGCTGAGATTTAAAAAAAAAAAAATAATAATAATGAGCCTGTTGAAAATGACAAATGCACGTGTCATTTGACAGAACCGACCCTGGACGCTGACGTTGACAGACTTGCTGGTGTGATCTTGATTCCTGCAGGTGTACGTACCGCCGTGGACCGCGTCCACGGACTCGATAAACAAGTAAGCCATCAAGCTTGTCCCGTGCGAGTCATTTTTTACGCACATCTGGAAGGAAAAAAATGTGGTGGGGAGATGTTTGTTTGTGTGATGGTGCAATGAGGGCGCACCTCTTCCTTGACTTTTGCAGGGCACGCTAATGCGGCAGATGTCAACAGTTGTCCGTCTTTCTCCCACGCCGCCCATCGGTTCGGCCGGCGTTGAATCCGGCAGCGAAGCAGAAGAGGCTGCCCGGGACTCAAAATCACGCTGGAGACCTGCTCCTTTTTCAACAGGTCACTCTCTAAGTCTTAAAACACACACACACACACAATGATGTAACCTATTTCCGATTTTTTTTTGAGTGACATCACACGGAAAGATTAGCGGGAGGCTTGATCACCGTAGTCGTAGAGTTGGGAGCATTCCTGCCCCTGGCTGTTAGTCGCACAACACATCACTTCTTTGTTTATGAAGCGAATACTGGAGATTGTGCTCTCACTTTTTCCTACACTTGCTTCGGCTTTATCTTGCATGCTGTCCACAAAGAAAGAAAGAAAGAAAGAAAGAAAGTCACAAGCAACCAGATGAGGGCTTGTAGGACGTTGGAAAAGGTGCGCGACATCTTACCTTGACCACTTCAGAGTAGGCGTTGGGCGGCCTTCAGACGCACACTTAAACCAGGGAGAATACCCTGGGCTGTCGAGCCGGACCAGGCTCAAACGAGGTTTTGCGGGAGCTCCGAATAGGGAAACGGGACAAAAGTTAGACAATGACAATTCATTCACAACACAGAAAGGAGTAGGTCCTCACGCGTGAGTACATGTAGAGCAAAGGACAATGAGAAGTTCAGGCCACATCTGAGTGCGTACTCCCCAGAATCCCCCTCAGATAGCTCTGTCAAGACCAAGCTTCCATTTCTGTCGAGAAGGGAAAAAGGCAAGAAAAATAACACATCCAAATCATCACAATCCCGATCGTCTTAGTTCTGAAACTCTTCTTTCGTCATTTCCGCGTAACTGTATTGTACCGGCCCTAGTGGCCAAAATGAAATAGCGTTGGCGCTTACATGGCTTTTACGGCGTGCCATCCTCCGCTCAGGCTGCACGCGCCGCACCCGTGCAGGCCCTCTAAGGAGATGATCAGTCTCTTCCCCGCACCCACCTCCAGACGGACTGGAGCCGATGCTTTGAGGTGCTGCGCGGGGTGGAAGCACTCCACCTTGAAATACATCAGCTTGAGTCTTTTTGAGACTCATTTCCACGGCCAGAAAAATATTCACGGAGGACTTACCTCGTAACTTGGTACGCAGTTCTCTGGGGCCGCCATGCCAGTGCAGCAATGCGCGCCGACAGCGCACAGCAGCAGAACAGCTTGAACGATATTATTGATCATATGAATCGAATCATAATAATAGCACATTTTCAATGTTATGTAAGATAACTGTTGAATTGCCTTTTTGCTCCCAGTTGTCCAAAAAAAAAAAGAAATCAGCAAAACACCAATATGTCGAATATCTATTCTACCCCGCCACCCCTCCAAACAAAAATCATCAGACTCACTTGCAATCATTTGACTGTGCGTGAACATCTGTCCGTCTCCGTCTGTTTGTCGCAATGAAACTCCGAAGGTTGATTGGACTTTTTTTAAGAAGGGGAAGCCACGCCTGGCGACCGAATAAATGAAAAAGTCTACTTCCTATTCTAGAAACCCACGTTTAAAGTTCCTAAAACTATTGCTACTTGAGTTTTTCCCTCCCTACTGCCCCTAATTCTTATTTTTTGTTACCATTAGTGGGACTTTTGTGCTGTATGTACAAGTACTATAGTCCACAAATACACAACTTTATTAAAGTGATCCCTTTACAAACCCTAATTTGACATGAACATTGTTCAAAGATGCTAAAAATTCATTTTTATTAGCAACAGATGACAAAATGATCACAAAGTGGTACAAAATAAAAGCGTTGCACTGCAACGTGCAGGCCCTTACACCCGACACCTTTTTCACAGCAAATCCATACAAAGGTTCGTTCCAAAATGTTACGAATTAATGATTAGTAACTAATACGGGAGCTCCCTCTAGTGGTACGTGAAAGTATCACTGAATTAAAATTTCCACTTGACATCCATGACCTCCTGTGACGGACGTCTTTCTTCAATCAGTTCAGTTGTATTTAACGTTTAAGTACATTTGCATTTGATTAGTTGTTCATAAACATTTACTTGGGGTGGTACATGGATTTTGAGGTGTTATTTCCAAAGCACTCTTAAAATGAACGTTTAAGGTTTAATGTTCCACTCACAGGTGGATTTGGCACAAATAAAGCTCGAACCACAATTTAACATAAACCATCAAACTCTGACGTGGGCCAAATCCATTTGCTTTGTAATTATTATTTTCCTAATTGGATAAGAGATTTTACACACTTTCGGAGCAGCATCAGTGTGCGCTGTGTTTTAAACAGAGTCGCTTACCCACAATGCAAAGCGGCTCCCAAGCAAGCAAGCAAGCAAGCAGTCCAGCAGACAAGCCTGGCAGTGAGCAAAAACAACAACAGGCGACACGTTTTCTTTTTTTAAAATAGCATTGAAAAGCGTCTACATGGATGGCGACCCTTGCCATCGCTCTTCCGCGCGTGCAATGATCTAAAGTCTGGAAGCCAAACATGCACCCCAGCGTGATGACGTGAGTACCGCAGCGCATTTTTGAAGTGGTCCCGACGCCACAGAGGAGGCGAATTTTAGTCCGCGGAAAAGGGGAGAGTCGTTTGCAGGCTAGCCGAGCCCAGCCAAGCGGGGCTAGCTCTGTGCGGTTCTCTATGTTTGAGTGTCTTCCGGCAGCAACGGTGGCGGCGGCGGCGGCGGCGACGGTGCCATGAACAGCGGACTCCCAGCCTCAGCCGCTCCGCTCGGGGGTGCCGGGATACCCAATGTCAAGGTGAAGTTTTGCCGTTACTACGCGAAAGACAAAACGTGCTTCTATGGAGACGAGTGCCAGTTCCTGCACGAGGACCCGTCCATGGCTAGCCTGAGCCAACCCGTCCCGTTGTCTTTACCCGGGGGTGGCGGCGGCGCCGGCGGCGGGACTCCGACGGGGTATTCCCTCGGAGGTTCCGCGGCCTCGGGCGCTGGAGGAGGAACCGGCTTGCCCAAGAAGAGCGAAGCCATGGGGCCTGCGGGGACTTCTCTGGACGGGTCGTTGCTAGCCAGTGAGTAATGCTTTTCACAGCCGGGACCTCACTTGGGTGCACACCTGACTTAAAGAGGAGCATGGTCGGACTTGACTGAAAATCTAGCCCGGGGATTCAGTGAGGCCTCCTCGTCGCCCCAAACCGATTCCGGCACATTTAGCGGTCACGTGCATTTCGGTATCGTCTACTTTGTGTTGTGGAGCTCTCCGGGTGGCTTTTCACAACTCACCTGACTGTTGTTGTGTAAATGAAGCATTAAGAGCCTGTTGCCGCTCTGGCCAAGGAGGCCCGATGCTATGACAGCTGTGGGTGGATAGGATATGGACAGAAAGCGCTTCATGGCAATCTGTTGTGCAAAAAGAAACCCTGGGATATCTTATGCTTTTCATTTCAGATCCAACTCAATCATTTCGTATGCTGTTTAATCCTATCTAGTGCGCGTGTTTACATGCTTGCGAACTGTAGCTGTGATGCTAACGTAGCTATAGTGGCTAACGCAGCCTTCCACGCGGTATTGTTTGTTTGTTTGCGCTCGCTCATTTCTTTTGTACAAATCAACCCCAAATAGCGCCAAGTTATTTTGGCGTCACGATACTAATGTGTAAGATGTCAAGTGGCTTGATAAGGAAACCATGCTGGCTGGCGGTGCGTAGAGATTAGCATCGCCGTTGCTTGCATCCGAGGAAGTGTTTACATTTTTTTCGAATGAGCCCTGTGATTGGTTGAACATAGTCGAGACCGCTCACTCTTGACGTCTTCCTCTACTTGACAGCATTGTTGCTCAATATGAAAAGAAACACTTTCTCGGCCTTTGCAGTTCCAGGGATGGAGGGAGCGAGTCTGAGCGACGCCAACCTCACCAATTCCTACTTCAGCAGCAGCTTCATTGGCGTCAATGGATTTGGAAGTCCCGCAGAGTCCAAATACTCCATGATGCAGGTATCCACAACTTTGTGGTTGTCATGCTTTCCCATCTTTGATAGCACAGCTTCCTTTCTTGTCTTTTGAATCTCTCCGTTTCTCGCTAGCGCATCACTACCAGCAGCAGCTCTCCCAGTCTGCTCAACGACGGTGCCAAGAATTTCAGCCACAGCACTCACGGTCAGTCCAACATTGCTCCAGTTCCCATTGAAATGACCTCAACTTTTTCTCCCCCCCCCGCCACGTAGACCCTGTCAACTCCCCAACATCATCGCTGTTCAGCGATTTCGCTGCTCTTGGCATTTCTCAACGGAGAAAGGTGAGGAAAAACCAAAACGGGGTGTCCCTAGTTTTTGAGGTGACCTGCAATTGGTGACGCACCGACCTGTCGGAACAGTTAAGGATTTGTTTTGTTTTAAGGTGTGCGTAACAATCTTTTTGTCTTTTAGGCGCCCAATCCGACAGCAAGCGAGTTCATCCCTAAGGGAGCTCCACGAATGGCCACCGTGGCGCCGTCTTCTGTGCAGGCCTTCCCCTCGCCTATCTTTGCCCACCCGGCTCTCAACAGCTCCACAGCTGCCGCTTTAGCTCCAGGTGCCGCCCGTCTCCTTTCTTTCCCGTCTCATTCCTTTTCCGTCCCGCTCCAAACACGCTTGCCCATCTGCTTTCAGGCATGTCTTTATCGGCGGGCTCATCTCCCCTTCACTCGCCGAAAATCACGCCGCATACCTCGCCTGCCCCGCGCCGCCGCAGCCACACCCCCAACCCGGTCAACTACATGGTGCCCACCACGGCGGCCGACCCGGGCGCTCACATCATCCAGAAAGAGACCGTCGGGGGGACCACATACTTCTACACGGACAATACGCCTGCTCCCATGGCCGGGATGGTATTCTAATGACTAATATTCTTTGGCTGTCATTCAGAAAGTCATGAGTGAGTTTTGGTTTATCAGTAAATCGTATGCTCATTGTTTGTGGTGTCACCGCAGGTGTTTCCTACCTACCATATCTACCCTCCCACCGCACCCCACGTGGCCTACATGCAGCCCAAAGCCAACGCCCCGTCCTTCTTCATGGCAGATGAACTCCGACAGGTATTTCTCCACCGTCCGTCCGTCCGTGGGGCCCACGGACGTGAGCCGCCGTTAACGTCTTCCAACGCCCGGCAGGAATTAATAAACAGGCACCTGATAACCATGGCGCAGATCGACCACTCGGAAAACACAGGTGGAAATCCCAAACTTGCGGATCCTACCTTGTTAGCGTGATGAAAAGTAGTCATCGACGGTGCCCTGTGTTGTGCAGACGTACCGTCTGAGGTGGACAGCTACCACAGCCTGTTCCCCCTGGAGGCCCTCCCGCCGCCCAACCGCATGCAGAAGACCAGCAACTTCAGCTACATCACGTCCTGCTACAAGGCGGTCAACAGCAAGGACGACCTGCCCTACTGCCTGCGGAGGATACACGGTAAGCGCGCGCGCACGTGCCAAAGGAATATTCGGTAGACTACTCCATTTCACCTTTGTTCAGGCTTCCGCCTCGTCAACACCAAGTGCATGATGCTGGTGGACATGTGGAAGAAGATTCAGCACTCCAACTCGGTCACCCTCAGGGAGGTCTTCACGACAAAGGCCTTTGGAGACCACTGTGAGTTGGAATGGGTTTTTTTCTACTTTTAAAATGGACTTAAATCAGTATTGACTTCTCCTCCCCCCCCCAGCATTGGTTTTCTCTTACGACTTCCACGCGGGCGCAGAAACCATGTTCAGCCGACACTTCAACGACCCAGCGGCCGACTCGTATTTTACCAAGAGGAAGTGGGGTAAGCGGCTCCTCCTCCAAATAATGTCCCCTTTTATACATGTATTTAAAAAAAAAAAAAAAAATGGCCTGACGCACTTTGTTTTGGTGACCTACTAATAGGCGTTAATGAGGTCACCCGCTTAGGCACGTCAATCCAATTAAGGGCTGGATATCATTTGCTCCAGCGGGTAGCACGGCAAGTCAGCCATGCGTTCTATTTTGGATCAAGTCTTTTATTGACTGTTGGGCACGGTGCAAGCGAAACATGGACCTAAGAAGGAACCTGTGGCTGAAAGTGATCCTAAAGGCAGGTGCTGCTGTTGACCTCATCCACGAGAACAGAACCGAGCAGAGCAGTGTCTAGCCTGCAGCACCCAAGAACACGCCACACTAGTTTTTGTGTCATGTTCAATTATTGGAGCCGTCCAATTTGCAAAAAAATCAATTGCTGCAATCCAAACTGATCCAGACTTTCATTGGAGGCTAACATGCTGGTTTTCAGGCCATTGGCATTTTTGAGAAGCCCCACTCCAATTAAAAGAAGAAAAAACAGGAAGTCAGTTTGCGCGTTGCTCATTTCTCACAGGCTGCTTTTGCCTGATAACGTGTGTGATGTTTTTTTTGTGCGCGTGTAGGACAACACGAGCCTCCACCTCCGCGGCAGCATGCCGGCCTGCTGCCCGAGTCGCTCATCTGGGCCTACATTGTCCAGCTCAGTTCGGCCCTGCGCACCATCCACACGGCGGGCCTGGCGTGCCGCGTTATGGACCCCAGCAAGATCCTCATCACGGGCAAGACTAGGTTTGTACATGAGAAGCATCAACAACCAGATGAGATCATCTCGTGACGCTATCTATGGAATTTTGCGCGCGCAGGTTACGAGTGAATTGTGTGGGCGTCTTTGACGTCCTGACCTTTGACAGCAGTCAGAGCAACCACCTGGCCTTGATGCCGCAATACCAGGTGCTCGCCACGCGCAACGCCCGAGCCGGCCGCTCGTCGGCATCGATTTAAACGCGGCTCTTGTGTTTTCAGCAAGCCGACCTGGTGTCGCTGGGCAAAGTCGTGCTGGCGCTGGCCTGCAACTCGCTGGCCGGCATTCAGAGGGAGAACCTGCAGAAGGCCATGGAGCTGGTGTCCATCAACTACTCGTCAGACCTCAAGAACCTCATCCTGTAAGAGCCACATTTGAGCCAACAATCCCCCCCCCCCCAATCTAACTCATTTGCTTCTCTCTCTGCTTCCAGATACCTGCTGACCGAACAGTCTCGTCTCCGGAGCGTCAACGACATCATGCCGATGATCGGAGCTCGATTTTACACGCAGCTGGACGCTTCGCAGATGAGGAACGACGTGATCGAGGAGGACCTGGCCAAGGTGACGTGCCATATGCACAGTCAACAATGGCACTTTGAGCCGGCGGGCGGCAAAACACGATTGCCCCTGTTTTTTTAGGAAGTGCAAAATGGCCGCCTCTTCCGCCTGCTAGCCAAGCTGGGCACCATCAACGAGAGGCCCGAGTGAGTCCGCCGCTCCGTCCGCATTTGCGCCGTTGCCACGTCAACGCCTAAAACCGCCGTGCGGATTTCAGGTTTCAGAAGGACCCCACGTGGTCGGAAACGGGCGACCGCTACCTGCTCAAGCTTTTCCGGGACCACCTCTTTCACCAGGTGACGGAAGCCGGGACGCCGTGGATCGACCTCAGCCACATCGTCTCCTGTCTCAACAAAGTCGGTGACGTTTGCTTTCCGTAACAGACGGACACTCTCCATGAATGTAGTGTGGCACCACATTTTCACTTTGATTTCTTTGTATGAATTGGCCAGCTGGACGCTGGTGGGCCGGAGAAGATCAGCCTGGTGTCGCGGGACGAGAAGAGCGTGCTGGTGGTGACCTACTCGGACCTGAAGCGCTGCTTCGACAGCACCTTTCAGGAGCTGCAAGCGGCCTCCGCTGGCTCACTGTAGCGTCGTCCCCTACTGACCTGGTGGGCGGGCGGGCGCACCACTATTGCACTACGGCGGGCCATCCACCTTCCCAGCGAGCCGGTGGACGGTTGCGCTCGTGGAGACATTTCAACATCAGCATTTTGGGCGGGAAGGCCTCAGTCGCATACACTGTCCACCGAGAAGGCTTTTGTTTCCCTTCTGAAGTGTATATTTTTTTTTAGTCTTTCCTAAAAAAAAAAAAAAAGGAAAAAACCTGCAAGCTGGAAAAACGGTATAAGAAATGGACGCTTGGGACGGCGAACTTTTTTTTTTTTTTTTAGATTTTGGGGGAACAAACCAATGTTTGAGGTTCTTCTTGAACATGTTTTTATCGTTTCTTTCTACCGCTGTTTGTGTGCGAGGGGTTGGTGAGTAAGGCGTTTCTTTTTCCCCTCAGAGGAGCCTGCACTAAGATTTTAATTTTTCCCCGGGTTACTTTTTTATGTGTGAATGAATTGCCCACCGGGTGTACAGAGAGTGTCACGCATTTATCATGGCGCTGTTCATTTGTTTTTTGACCCCAGCCCCCCGCCCCCCCTTTGGCAGTTGCCTCTATACGGAATGTCACCCACTCTTCTTTTTTTAGAAGCGCTTTTTTTTGTGTGTGCGTGTGTGTGCGCGAGTTTTCGCCAAAGCGGGAGGGCTAATTTTTTTTAAATCTGTGGACCAATGGCAACAGTAGTGAAGGGGAACGACACGCAGGATGACAAATAAGGTAGTGCCCCCCCCCCACACACACACACAAACACACGCCTGCCACAGCCCCCCCACCCCAGCCCACCCGATGATTGAATGTGATCTGCCATCATTGGTCAGGATTGTTGACAGCGCCCCCCGAGGAGATTTTTCCACGATTCTAAACACTGCTCTTGAACTCTGTTGACCCTGAACAATTGACTTCATGGAAAGGATTTCAATGCCTGCTTGGTGGTGGTGGTGGTGGGGGGGTGGTGCTAACTGTGTTAGCTCATCTGATGACTGTGGTGCTTTAGACCCCCCCCCCTTCCCCGTCAGCCCCTCCTCACGCACACACTCCACAACCAACATTTTTTTGGGCCCCTCGTGTTCCAATGTCTCAAACTTTGCAATATTTGTGTGTACAGCAGTATTTTAATAAAGAATTCAAAAAGCGAGACAGCATCGTCACATTGGAAAAAATGCGTAAGGGCAGTCGAAAGAAAACCACACATTACAGCATAGGAATTCCTCAAAACTATCCATACAGATATCAGCATATAATGTCAGTGTAAGAAGGGCCTTTCCTCCCTTTGAGGTACCAATACAACCAGGAACTGTGACTTTTAGACTTGGCTAACTGTAATAATGGAGGGAGCTAGAAGGAGGGGTAAAATAGGTTGTAGTCGGGAGGAGGGGAGCCCCCCAGGTCCGAATCCCACCCGGATGACCCGTTGCTATGGAGGCGGACGGCTTCCTTGACGCCGTTGCTCCAGGAAAGACGCTGCAGCTCCTCTGAAGGTAGGACCATGCCGCTGTCGCAATCCTGAAGCACACGTCAAGTTTATTCAAGTATTTGTGTGTGTATATTTGCTTCCTCCTCACCTCAGATCTGTGACGCGGATCCTCGCAGGGCATCTCCTCAAATGTGTCCAGTTTGGCCACCACGGCATGCATGTAACTGCACGGTGCAAGCACACCGCTCACATGGTCAACATTTGGATTGGTTCTTCTGTTCAACAATACATGACAAATGAAATGAAGCGATCAAATCATGGACAGTGGCGACCTTAAGTTAGTGACAGCAAGGGACGTTTCTCCGCTCTTCCGAGATTCCACCCGAGATCCCAGAGGAATCCAATTCTTCCCGTCCTGCCAATATAAATTCAACATTGTTGTCAATGTTAACGGCTTCCGATGACTCGTGTTGTTTTTTTGATATCGACCAGTTTGACCGTGGGGCGAAGCAGATCTCCGAGGGTGTCCGCCAGGTTGGAAAAGGAAGGTCTCTCGCTGGGCTCGGCCTCCCAGCAGGCCAGCATGGTGCTGTAACTGGACAGCCGCAAAACCACCACGTGAGCTCGGGACGGAAAGCCAAAGCCGACTCGCCGTGGCTTTCTCCTCACATGTCGGCCGTGCTGTACTCCGGCGCCCTCATCCTGGTTCCCGCCTTCAATCTGCGACAGAAGTCCTCGTCGGTGTGCAGGCCGGGATATGGTGAGGCCCCTACGGTACGTGTCGGCACGACATCACTCTCACCGAGTTCCCCTTGTGTCCAAGGGTGTCGTCAGCTCTTACCCAAAGAGAAGATTTCCCAGAGCAGGACACCAAAGGCCCACACGTCACTCTGAGTGGTAAAGACCTTGTCGAAGATGGACTCCGGAGACATCCACTTGAGAGGCAGGCGAGCCTAACAGCCGATCAGGTTAGAGAAAAGGCAAAGCAAAATGTTGGAACTGAAACAAAGCTGCTCGCATGCAATTTGTGTGTGTGTGTGTGTGTGTGTGTGTGTGTGTGTGTGTGTGTGTGTGAATGCATGCGTACTCACGTCACCCTTTCGCACATAATCGGGGTCTTTGTAGATGTCCCTCGCTAGGCCAAAGTCGCAAATTTTGACCACCTTGTTGTCAGACAGTAAAACATTTCGGGCTGCCAGGTCCCGATGAATGCACTAAAGTGGAAAAAAAAATCGAATCAAATGTCACGGATTGAAGATGATAAGGGGTCAGACCTTGCGGGACGCCAGGAAGTCCATTCCTCGCGCCACCTGGAAGCTGAAAGAGATGAGATCCTCCAGAAATAACGACGAGTCTGATGTGTCATCTATTGGAAATTGAAAAAAAGAAAATTCCAGATATGATAGACGCTTACAAACTATTGCTAATAACAAAAAGGCAACCACTGGCAGCAGTTACCTCCAATGTTTGTGTCATCATTCATTTCTCTCTGGATGTTGCAACTCTTCTTTCCAGATTTTCTTCTGGCTACCTGGAGCATATAAAATAGAAATCAAGTCTTCTCTATTGGAATTCAATCCAAAAGAAATGACATGACAAAGAATTTCGACTCACAAGAGCAGTAACTGGCATTCAAATGAATTGCGTTGAAAGTAGAATTGGATTTGAAATGGCGTTCATTTGCTCCTAACTCGAGCTATAAATGGAAAGTTGCGCAAGCAAGTCAAGGCATCCAAATTGAAGTTGCCGTGAGAAACTTGACGTGCCGTGTTTGGTTAATTGCGAGAGGCTCAGAGGAGCTATAGGGAAGTAACGGTGAGGCAGATAAGGTCTTCGTCTCAACCTCAACACAAGATTACAGAAGTGACTTTTTGCGCCAATGATTTGACCCTTTCGGTATTGCTTAACATAATGACAAGAGAGCCCGATAGCATCTTTAACCATTCAACAGCACAGTCACCTCAAACATCTCGCGTTTGCTTCTCAGGAAGCTGGACAGGTTTCCATGGCGACAGTACTCCACAATCACCATCAGCGGCCCTGTAATGCCAACACGCGCCACATCCGAATTCTCCTCAACCTGAGCCAAATCGTATTGCGTGCGGAATCACGATGGTCCACAAACCTCCCGGCTTGGTGCAAGCTCCCAGTAGGTTAACCACGTTGACATGGTGTCCGATGTAGTTGAGGATTTTCAGTTCAGTCACCAGGGCTTTGTGCTCGCTGACTGTGGCGCCCTCTAGCGGATGAAACGCCAACATACATCCATACATACATGGGGCGAAAACTACAATGCAATAGATTGAAGACCTTTTGTACCTTTGAGCATTTTAACAGCAACCGTCGTGCAGCTGGAAGCATTGTCCATTCCAAACGCAGCTGCCCGCACCACTTTACCAAAGGCTCCTCGGCCCAAATTCTTGCCTGCTTGACAGGAACACCATACTTGGAGTATTATTCCAAGTGAAGACTTGAAAGCTTCCCCCTAACCCAAATTCCCGCTTGGGTGTGTGACATGATACTCGCTTCTCGCCCATCCTGGAAGTGAGCGTCTGATAAGACACAACTTCCAAGGCCGTCAGGAGAACATTGGACTGACCACCACCCTTGTGGCTGATTAGTGTCAGTAAACACCCTCCGACTGGGCTTTTAATTACCCAGCCAAAGACAATACACTGATGAATGGAACCTCCCAACGATCATTTGATAAGAGCTATGAGAAAGTCGGAGGATCGCCGACGCCATCTCAATACATCCTCTGCTTACATTCCTGGGAGCAAACATAGGAGAAAAATACGCTACCTAATTTGAGACGCTCTCGAGGGAACTCCCACCGGTTGGGATCATACTGGAGTCGTTCAGACTGCTCCGGGACGGGGCCTTCTCCAGAGTCCAGTATGATGGACAGGTACTCGGTTTGACTCTGGGAATTGTCGGGCTGTAGAATGTAGGGACGCGGAATCCCGGTTAACCCGGGATTGCACAGGGGGTCGGGCTTCCTGACCTGTCGTAGTTTTCGGATCAGGAGCGTCAGGAGAAGCCACAGGAAGGTGGCCGCCACACACGTGCACGTCAGAGTGGGAATCTCCATGGATGGCGTTTCGGGCGCATTGACCCATATGTAGGCGGAGCTCTCCACGGAGCCCCTCTGGTTGCTGGCCTGGCATGTATACAAGCCCTGGTCCTCGGCGGTGATGCGCTCGATATGGAGCGAGCCCTCCTTTGCTGACATGGCAATACCTGACAATGGTAAAAGCCACGTGAGGATAAAGAAGTGCATTTGACATCGCGTAGCCATTCCATTCTTGGTTTTTACCAGATCCTGCCGACAGAGCGCGTTGGTTCTTGTACCACGTGACAGCCGGTGGCGGGACGCCCTCGGCGGGGCAACGGAGGCTCACCGAGCTGCTGACGTTGACCGTACGATCCGTCAAATTCTTGAGCAGCTCTGGAGGCTCCAGGGCTGAGCAGAAAAACAGAGGACGCAATTGCACCCCACTCGACACTAGGGGGCAGTGCAGGCGATTGTTGAACACCGGCAGAAACGCATCCCCGTGTGCTATCACTTCTCAATTCAATTCCGCTAAGGTCTCGCGCCGGCTAACCGAACTGCGATGTCTATCGCAGTTCCCTTTCCTGCTCCTGTACTGTACTTGATAAAAGCTTGAATTGTGTGTAGTTGTGATTGTCAAGTCATAAAGGAGCCATTGTATCAGAACAACAAATGCACCTACGACCAAACTATTTCGGTCACTATGACACATTGCTATTAACTCATCTGATTTGAACCTCACTCACCCCGAAAGCCACTCTTCTGTTTTTTTCTTACTTGTGAAGGAAGTGGACTAATTCATTTTTTCTCACTGGTCACCCAGTGTGTGTGGGGCGATTCCCCAAGTGGGGGTCTGGACGGAGGAAGTGGACGTGTCGGGCGTTGATTGTTAGAGCGAGCGGTGCGCAGACATGAAGCAAAGTCACTTAAGCCAGGCGACTGGTTGTTGTTTCCCCCATCTTCGGACAACAATTGATGATTGTGCAAGCGGGGGCCTGACAGTGTCTGATTGGCTGATTGTTCCCGCGGCCCAGCGCAGGGGCCTGTAAATGTGGCATGGTGGGAAGTGCCATTGTGCGCCCTTCCTCCGGACCAGATCCCATTCCCACGTGAAAGAGGTACCGAGCAAAGGCAGGGTGGGGCCTAAGGAAGCCGAGGGGACCCGATTCCCAAAGTCCGTGAGAGAGACAGAGAGAGAGCGTGGCTGTTTGTTTGGTTGCGACATACGTGCACAAAGACATCAGGATGTCCCGAAATAAGGAGGCCCTCGTGCTGGGATAATTGCAGCACTCTGCTTGCGAGCTTAACCAGATGACGGAAGCCTGGCAGTGGCTAAACGACGGAATCAGGAACTCACCTGAGACCCTCACCTGCGCCACCAGGTGGGCCTCCTGCCCCGTCAAGCGGTGGCGGGCGGCGCACATGTAGGCGCCTGAGTCTTGCGCGCTCAGGTTGCTTAGCGACAACAGCAGAGAGCGTGAGAACTCCCCCGTGGACGCTTGCCCGCTGAGGGCGGTGCCCCCGCCGCCGGCGGGATGCAAGCGTCGCCACGACAGGCTGCTGTACAGGTGCTTGTTGGCGCTGCAGGTGAGGCGCAGATCTCCGCCTTCCCTGGCGTCTTCCCCCTGGCTCAAGGCAAAGCCTCCTGGAACGTCTGAGAAGAGAGGTCGAGTGGTTCTATATATATTTGTTTTGACCTAACCACAAATGGTACGTGGGCTCCCTCTACTGGTACGATAAAGGTAAAGACAGGTAAAGAGAGCCCCAATGATTGTCTCACACACACATCTGGGTGTGGTGAAATTGGCCTCTGCATTTAAGCCATCCCCGAAGGGAGCAGTGAGCAGCAGCGGTGGCGCCGCCGCGCCCGGGAATCATTTGGTGATCTAAGCCTAACCCAATTCCAAGCCTTAATGCTGAGTGCCAAGCAGGGAGGCAGCGGGTCCCATTTTTAGTCTTTGGCCGGGCGGCCGGGGTTTGAACCCACAACCTTCCGGTCTCAGGGCGGTGAACACTCTACCACTAGGAATTCAAACTAACTAAGCTTCCCAGTCCAAAGTGGCTAGCCTGCTAGCTAACAGTACGCATTTCAGCGTCAAGAGCGCATGATTGAAATCATTCATTACTGCCATTGATCCGGGCAATAAAAAAGTCAATTGATTCGTCACTGCCGCAATTACAATCTAAACGTTCATGTTTGAATCAACGTACTCTTTTTTGTTGTTGTAGTTTTCTTTCCTTTCAAGGGCTCTGGCTACAACGAGAGAGAAGGCTTTGATTGCAAGTGGTGCCATTGGAGAAAGTAGCTGCCATTCACGGTGACATGTCCAAGCCGGCCGCCATTTTGGAGCACCTATCCATGACTATTGTGGCCAGCGTGAAGACGGCGAGAAAAAGTCTTTCTATTTACTTTAGCCCTTTGAAACTTCCCGCGGAAACGGCTCGAGAGCTTCCTGATGGCGGATTGTGTTTATCTTTCCCGAACACCCCGAGGCCTCCCGAAATAAAGCCGGGCTGCCAGTCCAAGGAAATGCGCCGTGCGAGACGGGGCTAGTGGAATGATAAGGGCCCACGGACGGGTTCCTGTTTCGTTCTCGCAAGCTCAATTGTACTCGGACGCGCTAAAGAGCAACACAATGAACCTCACCCAAATTTCTAGTGAAATACACAGTTCAACTTAATGAAGATGCTTTTCCGAATGGGACTTCTTTTCACGAGACTCCGCCTAGCAACAAGTGACCAGCTTGCTTGTGATTTTCCAATTTGTCATTATTTGTAGGTGTGCTCACCTGTGACGTAGAAGGGGATGTCCAGGTGGTCCAGTCCCACAGAGTTGGAAGCCACGCAACGGAACACACCTGACACCAGAGCCCGGGCCACGGTCGCAACACCCACCGTCTAAACGCACACGCACCTGTGAGTCCATTTCTAATCCGAGGACATGAACATATGTTAGTATCACGCTGGCGTGTCATGTTCCACCTTGGTCTTCCCCTGAAGCACTTCCTGTCTGTGGGTCACACTCAGGATGCGGTTTTGTGTGGACGTGGCGGGGAGCCCCTCGCTCACGGGGAGCCACACGGATGTCGGAGCTGCGCACCTTCAGTGAGGAAGAGGAGGACACTCAGCTGTGTTGACAATTCAGCAGCTGTACATACATGCGCATGCATACAAGGTATGACGGTTTCGGTCTTAGTCACAAATTGGCATCAAACACCTTCCGCTCTAAATATAGAGAGCCACTGTATTCCTTCACCGCTGCTCGATAGATACGCGTTACCGAGGAACCGTTTGGAAGCATTAGTGTCTCTGGATTCCGTCCGGTAGGAGGCCACGGGACTTCCTGTTTTGGACGGCTCAGAATGGCCTCCTGCTATTGTTGGACCCCAAACGTTCCATTTGAGGTCCGTTGTGCAAAGATACAAATATGTGCTAACTTTTAGCTTGTTGCTGACTTTTATGGATGTAACTTTGTGGACACATTGAATAGATCAAATGTTAGCTCTTTTGTCCATGAGGTGTTATTTTCGTTTCCCTGATTGCTCTTCCTTCTTGGATTGTACAATGTGTGCGGCCCACCCTGTGCGTCACACACACACCACACACCACACACACATGCGCGTCTGTGGTACTCTCACTCCAAATGGAAATAAAAGTGTAAGGTTTTGCGATAAAGATTTGTTAGTCACACAAAGACAAGTAGACAAGACACACACACACCAATCACTCCACACCCACTCAGTGTATGTGTGTGTGTGTTTGTACGTACGTCTTCACTAACTACACCTAACTGTTCTTGTCTACAGCCCAAAATTACCACACAGATATTTAAAAGAACAATGCACATATATAAGTGAAGTTTAATGCAAAACAACATCAACTGTTACAAACAATTTAAAAACAAATATGTTTGGACAGAGTCATACAAATATTTTTGCTCATATGTAAGTTAGTTGTATAAAATTATTAAATATTAGCTTCATATATTACTCATAGAACATCTTTATACAAGGGGCACATTTGCAAACTTGCACGCACCCATCCGTACACACACGCTTGCATGTCAAGTGTATGAAGGATAATTAGGACCACATGGGTGAGAGCAATGATAAAGCATGAAGAAAAAAAAGTTAAAAAAAGAAAAATCTCTATACATATATATATATATAAATATAAATATACACATTATACATTATTAGTACATATAAAGTACATATGTATATTCCCCCCCCCCCCAAATCGGAGTGGCCCTGTTCATCCTTCATGCAAACGGCTCATCGCTGTTTGCGACACACAGACAATTGGGGCTGTTCTAATCGCGACATAAATCTCTCGGCGGACTTCCTACATGGTAGGCGTCCGGCTTTTTTTCAACTATGAAACCTTGTGTCCACTCCCTCTTCTCTTTTTCCATTTCTTTCTGGAGGAAAACAAACAAACAACAAACCGTAAAAACTCACAGCTTCTGTGGATGTGTGTGTGTGTGTGTGTGTGTGGGCG
Source organism: Syngnathus typhle (assembly GCF_033458585.1). Lineage (NCBI taxonomy): Eukaryota > Metazoa > Chordata > Actinopteri > Syngnathiformes > Syngnathidae > Syngnathus > Syngnathus typhle. The sequence goes on from NC_083756.1 coordinate 9,069,781, forward strand.
GGGCAGGGCAGGGGGGAGCAGGGTGTCAGGTCAGGGGTCGGGGGGTCACGCACCCATGATAGTACCACTCTAGGACACCAAAAAACAAGCAAAGCAGCTTCGATAGATGTGGCTGGTTGCATAGCATGGAAGAAATAAATAAGTGAAACAGGTGTCTCTCTATGTGTAAGTACGTATATGAGCCTGGTGTGCTGGGGCTCCACTGCTCAGCAGTGTTGCAAGTCCACTCCAGCTCAACAAGGCTTCTTCCACCGAGGATGCGGGATGCAAACGAGTACGCTAGTCACAAAAGGTTTGGAAGGTCAGGAAGACGCTTCAATGCACGTTGGAATGCAGTCGACAACTGGAAGAAGTGTTGTTGCATGTACTGGGAGAAATGCAAGTTTTGCTTTTAGGCTCATCCTGAACTCCCACCTTAATATACTTAACATTTTGCAACTAGCGTATGTGTGTGCGTGTGCACTGGTGATGGGGGCGGCAGCAGCAGCAGCAGCAGCAGCAGCAGCAGCAGAGTTCTGGTGATGGGAAGATGTGTGTGAGGGTGGGAAGGGGAGGGGAGGGGAGGGGGGGGGGGGGGCGTCTCAAGAATAGATCAAGTCTTTCGGAAGCAGCCCTGTGCCACGTTTGAAGACGAAGGGGACAATCACGCTGCTGGGAAGCGTCTCGCGTCGGGAGAGGAAGCCAAACAACGAGAGGAAAAGCGCTCTGATTTTCGCACAGGAAGCCCAGCGCGCCTCCTGCCCGGGCCTGATAAGAAGAGCTGCCATTCCCATGGCCGGACCAGCGCCGGCGGACCCCGCTATGTGCGGGGACCCAAAAGAGAAGAGCTCCTGGGCCCGGCCCGGCCCGGCCCGGCCCCTGGCGCCCGCCGGGCCTCCTCCGGCTCGGCGTCAAGCTTGCGGTGCAGCCGGGCTGCGAAGAACAAGTGAGGCCCAGTGAGGATCCGGCACGCAGCACAAGACAAGCACAGGATAAGCACAAACGGCACATTTAGCAAGAGTGACCTGCAAGTGTCCCGTCACTATTTAGCAAGAGTGACCTGCAAGTGTCCCATCACTATTTAGCAACAGTGACCTGCAAAGTGTGAGCAAAATGACTATTTAGCAAGGCTGGGATCACCATTTAGCAATTGTAGCAGTATAGTATGAATTTGAACTGCCTGCCGTACAAGTGAGAAACCATTTCGGAAATCTTCATGGGAGGGAGGCTGCGAGTTGCTCACGAGCGTGGTGGAAAGGGAGGGGGCGGGCGCTCTTGCTTTTAGGGGTCAAAGTTTGAGTATGTGGATGATGTCACCGGCGTCCCTGCTCTCAGGTAACACTTAACCTCCGCGGCTGGCGCTCGCGAGCTACACAATACGTCTTTGACCCCCGAAAACCGTTCCGTCTCTTCTTGCCAAGTGTGCGTCTTGCGTGCGTGCGTGCGTGCGTGCGTACGTGCGTGCGGCTGGCCTGCTCCGATAGAAGAAAAAGCATCGGAGGATGTGCTGTGCAATCACAATAATAAACAGGCCTCTCACCCTAAGCCCTCCGCAGGAAAGCCATTAAATCATCCACGTTTGATTTGGAAGGCAACAAATCGGGCCTGAGAGCACGGAACTGCCCTCTATTCAAGTCTCTGTGTGTGTGTGTGTGTGTGTGTGTGTGTTCCTCTCTCTCCTTTCAAGTCTCTCATGTTCTGTGTGAGTGAGTGAGTGAGTGAGTGTTTGAATGGACCATGCACACCACACTTTGCATTATGAAGGGATTAAAAAAGAAAAAAAAGAACGCAAAGAAAGCGAAAAAGTGACACAATGAGACACACGCAGACACACAAAGCGCACACGGACGTTCTGCCACATTCAGACACACATGAAAGCGCCTCAAAGGCATCTGTTGTCCTTACAAGAAGGAAACAGTGTCTGGACACATGCTGAAATAGACAAAACATGGCTTGTTTACTCAATCACACAATGCACACACACACACACGCACACACCATTTAACGCACAACAATAACAGCAGAGGGGACGGGCCGCTTTTTTTTTTTTTTTTTTTACTGTGACATTTCAGCATTGTATGTGTATGTGGATGCAACTAACCGTTAAAAAAATAATATCAGCAATAATTTGCATTCTAAGACGTCTCAAGGACATTTTTTTTTTTAACTTGGTAGTCACTAATCAAAAACAAACCTAGTATTCTAAACCACCTTAAACGTGACATTGCCAATAAAAGATGAAAAACAGAACCCTCAAAATCAGAAAATCAACGTACGATTAAAAAGTGGTCTTAAAAGTCACGGCACAAACAAACAAACAAATAATACTGATTGTAATCGAAAGGTTCGCCTCAAATTTGCCTTAAAACAAGCAAAGTCAATTTGGCCCGAATCAAAACGTCAGCAGGGGACAGACAAAAGCAAAAGCCTGCTCGATTCAAAAGGGCTTCCGATTCACCCTTTGCTAGCTGGCGTCAGTCAGGTGCGTACTCACAGGCCTTTGGGCGGACACGGGTGCCAGAGCCAGTGGAGGTGCGGCGCGGGGACGGCGTGGGACGTGCAGTGCACCGACCGTGGGCTCCCCCGGGGTACGGCGCCCGAGTCCCGCGACGACACGGCTTTCTCGCCGATCTGAGGACTCACTGGGACACGCAAATCGGCACATGTAACAACACAAAGCGAGACATTGCCGTCAAGGTCTTACCGTTGACCACCAGGATGAGCGTGAGGTTCTGGTAGAGTCCGTGCTCCTGGTTGTGGACGCGCACGGTATATTTGCCCGCATCTTCCTCGGCCACGTCGCGGATGACCAGGGAATGGCCGTCCAGGAGGTAGCGGGAGCACTGCTCGGCCGCCACCGTGCCGTCTTTCAACCTGCGGCGGGCGGGCGGGCGGGCACCGTCACTCACGTCTTTGACCTGAACAAGCGTGCTTTTTTTTTTTTTTTTTTTTTTTTACCAGATCACTTGGGGCGCCGGGAAGGCTCGCAGTTTGGGTGAAATCCGGTAGGACTTCTGACCCGCTCGGGCCTCTATCACCGAGCCTCGTCTGGGCTTCAGTCGGATGAAGGGGCGATCTGCCCAGACGGAAGAAGCAAAGTCCAAACCCTGGCAGGCAAGAGGCGTGTTTGTCCCGTTTCAACGAGGAACTTACCGTAAACGCTAACGGTGACTTTCTGCTGCTTGGTTTTGTTCCCGCTGCTGACGCGACACGTGTAGAGGCCGCGGTCGGTGCGCCGCAGTTTGGGGATGGTCAGGATGTTGTAGAACAACATGTGGGTCCTGTGCTTCAGCAGACGCTTGGACGTGGAGCCGCTGCTGCTCGTCTGCAGACAGACAGACAGACAAACAAACGAGCTTGTTTTCTCAGATTGTCCTGGAATTTGCTCTTTCTCATTTTTGCCTACCTTTCCAGGGTAGTCCCACGAGATGTTCACCCTGGTGTTCAGTTCTCCGGTGGCGGTGCAGTTGAGCACCAGCCTCTCTCCCTTTAAGGCCTGCACAGGACCAGTACTGTTGAGGTACACGTCCAAGATGTTGCTCACTAAGAGCACACGGGAAGAAGCAGATAGGTGAGTTTTCCGAAGCAAAGCAAAGCCTTGGCTGTGGCCTCGTCCCGGCAGGCAGGCAGACCTGGTCTGTGGACAATGTAGATGCGCGACTTGTGCGTCACGCCGTCCACCAGGGTCTGGCAGAAGAAGAGGCCGATGTAGTAGAAAGTGGGAGAGCGGATGGTGAAGCCCCGCTTGCTGTTCCACACAATGTTCCTTTGGTCAGGACTCAAGCTGTGGTTGGGGAACTGCGGGAGAAGCACATTTCGATTTCCCTTCTGCTTTCCGATTGGCAGTGATTGGGAAACTGCGGAGATTTCATTCTCTTCAAAAGATCAATTCATGTGAGCGGAACACTTGTTTCCCAGCCCTTCAAATACATTTTGGAAGTGGACACAAAATGACCTGCGGTATTTTTGGACTCCAATTTCCGGTGCCGCTCGAAATCCTGAGAGCCATCCAGCCAGATCCTGATGAGTCCTGGCGGGCTCTGGCTTCTGTGGCCTAAATCCTTGCGTAACTCTAACTGTTGTGTTCTCGGAGGTCCCCGCGAGGAAACGGAGAAAAAGCCTCCCACCCTGTCTCGGGGGAGCAGGTAGGTGCAAGGTGACCCTTTTCCCGTTTGTTCTTCTTCTCTTCGCCCCCTCTTACCTAAGCCCAAGGTGGGTAGGAGGCGTCCGAGGAGTCAGGGTCTGGCAAACGTGACTCCGGCCGAGTCCGTCTTCTCGCATCCTGTTACTACAGGATATGAGGACGGATTGGATTGGGGGGCGTGTCACTTTCACAGTGCGAGGCTAGTGGGGGTGGGGGGGGGGGGGGGTGGGCTCAAGGGTATTGTTGGATGGAGCTAGCCAAAATGGAAAAAGGCATTCCAGGAAAAAAACACTCCAGAGGCTTGTGACAGTCAGTGGATGAAGGGAAGGATGGGAGCTATTTTTACATTGGTTCCCTTTGTGCTTACAAGAATTTGAGAGCAGGACAAATACATTTTGTACTGAACGAAAAGTACCACATGTATTGCTTTTTTGCAAATATAGAATCATTTTTCAAAATCTTACAATTTGCCGTCACGTGAAAATGGCGTGGTGTAGGAGGAAGCTATTCTCAGAACCATTCCCTTGGTTGGCGCTTCCTCTTTGTTTTCCATTATGGCTTTGCTAATCGTGACTTATTCAAAGAAAAATGAGCAATTGTTTTCTGAATGGAGTGAAGCAAGCGGCTATTTACTCATGCAATCCATGTCATTCGGGTTATTTTTTCTTGTGACTCATTTATTCGAAAGCTAAGTTTTGGCTGCATTCTGCTTGTTTGGCAAATTCGCCCCGATTTAGTCATTGGACAATCGGCACGCCGCCAGCCAGCAGCCAGCCAGCCAGCCAGCCAGCCAGCCAGCCAGCCAACCAGCCAGCCAGCCAGCCAGCAGGGAGCAGTCACATGCGGCCGTTCTGAGACAATGGCGCCAGCTTCGGGGGCCGAGCGCAGCTACTTGGGCTTCCTCTTGCCAGCTGTTTTAAGCATCATGGCCAAAAAGTTGGCGGCCAGGAGTGCGACTATGAGTGACGCTGTGGGAAGTCGTGCTGGCTGGGGGCCAACGAGGCACTCTGGACCTAACGTCCTGTCTCCAGCCGGCTTCAAAACAAAGCAAAAAAAGATCGGAAAAAGCTTGTTAAGAAATACAAAAGGTGGCCATCGTTTTTTAGACTGCTTGACTTCTTTTCTTTATTTAGCAACATGGCAGACTTTTCAGCCATGGCTTCTTGAGACAATTGTTAAGTCAAACCCTTTTTCAGGGGCTGACTTCTTTGTTGAGTCGACATGAATGGTGACAAAGCCTTGAAACCTACCTTGACCAGCGTGCTGGTGATGTTGGGGTGGGTGACCCTGCAGGGGATGACCAGCGGCTGCTTCTCCTTCAAGTACAAAACGTCGGGGCTCATCTCTGAATGGTCCACAAATGGTTGCCGGCTATCTGAAAGCCAAACACTGGCGATCAGGGACTCAAATGGCATGCACACTTATCTATCTGCGTGTGCATTCAGTAAAGGTGTTCCGCAGGGCTCCGTGCCAGGGCTACTTTCTGTTCCATTCAATCAGCGCTATTTACCGTTTTGTATTGGTGTCCGTTATCGGAATAGGTTCGGAGCAAAAAAAGTAACATTTAGACGTACGCATAAATGCGCGATTTATTGATGCTAATTGTTAGCATGTCGATGATGCTTCCCATGAAGGTAGCAGGGGCATTTCTAACATCCGATACAAGTGTTTATTTGTACTCTGTCGGTGGCCACAATAAACACCCAGATTGTTGGTAGGCAATCTTTGCAGCGCATTGTTTGTGTGTTCGGGGCTGTTATTCAAGGAAAGCTAATCTCTGAACGCCCCCCGAAACAAAAGTACCCCAAGGACCGACCCACTGAGCTGGGCTTCCTTCTGCCGCCGCTTTGATTTGGGCCGTAATGGACGAGGAGGCCTGAGCAATGGACGCCTCCCCCTGCGTCCGTCACCTTGGTGAGGGCAGAGATGCTCTGCGGGGTCGAGGGAGGGGTCGACCATTGCAGACATTGTGCCTCCTCTTTGCTTTGGCGGTGGCCTTCATCTTAACCTCACACACACACACACACACACACACATACACATACGTGTTCACATAGTTTGTCCAAGAGTTAGTGTCCCGCGCCTCAACCTCCCAACCCCTGGCCTCCTCCCTTCAAGCACAGGATGCTGGAGCGGGGCAGATAAGGCCGATGCCCTGCATGGGAAACTCTGCCCAGTCTTGAGCCTTTCAACAGCTGGCCCATTCATCCCACGCCCAAAAAGGCTTTTATTTATATACAAATATCTCGGAATAGAAACAGATCGAGAGCAGCGCAAGGTGCTGAAACGGTGCCTGAAGTGTTTGGAGATCGTCGGCGTTACTGTTTTTAGCACTTCCTCTTGAAAAACGTCCAGACTTTGAAAAAGTAGAAGAGAGAAAAGCCCAGTACACCCTGGAGTGCTTGTCAGCCACTTGTAGTTTGCATGTCACACACTTTAAGATCATGATATGTCATTTCAATTTCCAGAGTATAGCGACAAAGTTGCTGCAACAATGAGTAGCCCTAGCTTTGCTGCAACTCCCTAGCTCGGCCGGCAAGCGCCCCAACAAGACGCAGGTGTCTTCTTACCTGTCACGTACACGTAAACCGACGCCTGCTGCTGCGCTCGGTGTCGGTAGCGGCACAGGAAGGAGCCCGTGTGGCCTGGCCGGGAGCCGCCCAGTAGCGTCACGCGACTGCAGTGCAGGCGCTGTGCCCTGCCGCAGCGGGATTCCTCCACGCGGATCCGCTCGTGGGGCAGGTCAGGCGGGAAGGACCACGACAGCTCCCAGCGACCTCTAGATGACGAGAAGCAATGAGACCTCGGCTGACCAATTTCATTTGCCGTCAATTGACATTGTGCTGCCACCAGTGGGGCAGCGCAATGCAGGCCTAGGATACACACATCTATGTGGAGCCTCTTTGCAGAAGATAAAGAATAGATACAAGTGAGGATAATAAAGATCGAAAGCGTTCATGACAAGGTTGCGATTTGTTAGCGTTGTTTGTTAGCATTTGGCTGAAGTGACCTGCATCTGAGCTCCAGGGTCTGGTTGATCTCCAGAACTAGCTGTCTGTGCGTCCCTTCCAGCACGGGCACGCTGTATTTGCCGTCTGCCTCCTCGTCTGCACCTGCGAGACAGACAGGAGGGCACTTTGAGGCAGGTGGATTCGGGAGCAACCTTGGTGGCTTTGGTGGTGACATGGATGAGAGAGAGCAAGCAAGCAAGCAAGCAAGGCGCGTGCGTTGATTGTTGCCGTAATGGCTCCCTGCGGATGGCTCATTCACAGTAAGTTGCCTTACTCATACTTCCGAGAACACTTCCTACTCTTTGACACGCACGCTCGCACGTACTTTGATACATAGCTTGCCTGATGCCAAGTCTATTCAAAATGGAAGAGAAAGACAAAAAAGAAACATTCTTAAAGCCCCAGATGTTTATACCAGGAGAGATTTTCGACATTATAGATTTAGTCATGAAAGCTATATTTAAGGAAAAAAAAACAACAACGAAATGATTACCGCCTAAGACAGTTAGTTTAGATTATTTAAAAATGTCAAAAATGGCAAGGGTTTGTACTGGGATGTTTTATGTAACCAAATTAATTCAAATAAATGTGTCTATTTTTTTTAACCCCAACTGTCAGGCCTTTCAAGTAAATATCATATTAAAGACAAAATAATGCTTATACCATTAAGTCTGAATAAAAACATGAAAAGTCTGCAAGAGAAAAACAAAATATTTGAATTTCTAATAATATAAACCCAAAACATTCAAAAAGGGTTAATGTAGTTAAAAATAGAATCATCGAAATAAAAATTGGAGTCGCTCTTATGAAGGAGATTGTCCAAAAAATACAAAACAAACCCCCCAGATGATACATTTGAAATTACTCAAAATTGCTGATGAGTGACATATTTCTATCAAAATGTCAAATGAATAAAATAAGCATTAACAGCAGGATGCAAATAGCCAAAATCACTCAAATGGAATAATGTTGCAAACATAAGATTTTTTTTAATTCATCATTTGGTCGCATGTGTGTAAAGTATCCAAAAAATAAAAGTTAGAAGTAGGGAGGGAAATGAGTACTTTAATCCAATTGAAATGACCTATCAACACACATTTGAAGACACATGAACCGAAGCGCTTCTCATCGACTTCGCGTAAAAGTAGTCGAAGGTGAGCGCAAGTATATACGAGGCAATCCAGTGATGGCTGGATGGCTCTGGCTACCTGGATGGCTGACTGTCTGACTGACCGCTGGCGACTGACTCACCTTTGGCAAAGAGCGCGTACAATCCACAAAGCAGAAAGGTGAGCAGAAAGTTCATCGTGTTCGTCCAACCACCGATAATGAAAGACACGGGCCGTGCGTTGAAGTCCTTTTGGATGGGGATGAAGATGACGCACAAGGAAGACAAGTGACTTGAGGGACTCCTGCGCGACGCGTTGCCGTCGTTGGCCCTTTATAGCGTTCCCACAGTGGGGGCCACCGGATGGCGGCCTTCCGTGACGCGCGCGCAAGCGCGTCCTGCCTGACACACCCAAGCCAAGCGCGTAATAGCCACCCGGTCTCGGATCCACCCGCCCGGCCCTCAACTCGACTCCCAGCTTCCTTCGAGTGCTCCAAACTAGGGAATAAATCACACCGGCTTTCTGGCTGCCTGGCTGGCTGGCTGGCTCTCAATAACAAGCTGCATGGACACATTTGCCTCCCTCGGTTATAATCCACGAGGTGACTTGCACGTACGCACCTTTCCCCCCCCCCTCAGATCACAAATGGGAACATTGTAAACGTCCGTCCAATACGTACACGCTTGTGTAACGCTCCCAGAAACCGAACTAAAATGTTTAGATATCACGCCAGGAAGCTGATATCAAAATGGAATAACTCATCGTTATTTGAATTGAGTTTAGAAATAAATAGCCCAATTGAAAAACCGCTTGTTCTTCTCATTTGCGTAAGACTAATAGCAGTTTGCTTTTCCATTTGTAATTCCAAGTGATAGAATATAGTACCAGAAAAAAAAAAAAAAAAAAAGCGGCTCGTAAATTTGCTTTCGATTCCCAGGACGTTACGACTGGCAGCATTTCTCATACAGACCACGAGACGGCGACAGTGTAGCGTCTGAAGACAGTCTTGTGTTCTAATCCATCAATTCCACAACCCCTCATTACACACGGAGGCAAAACTGTTGCTCACCCTCTATTAGTGTAATAAATACAAAAAACACACAAACACATCACAAACTGTGGCCGGATCTTCCAAATAGAACTAAGTCGAATGGGTGCAGTACAACAGTATTCCTGCAGAGGGCACACTCCCTCTATAATTGAGATTGGTATCAGTTGATAGTTCGTCATTTTCCATGCTAAATCAATGGTTAAAAATAAGCAAGCGTGTCTTCTTTAGACGGTGAATTAGAGCTGACCAGGAAAGAGTTTCAAAACAAACAAAATGGCGTCGTTTGTTAACATTGAAACCCGGGAGACACCGACATTAGTTTACTTTGAAAGCTTTACCGGAAACGACCTTGTTTTTCAACGGTGGCTTGAGCACCATTTCGAGCGCTCCAAGTGAGCCAGCCCGGCCGGCCGGGCCGGACTGTGTGTGCAAGTCAGTCAGTCACATGGGCGGGCATGGGCTGGCTCGCATCTTTTTCACGCTTTACCTTTCACCACTTTTTGCTACTTTTTCTCTTTCTCGAAATGGCTGCAAAGTTAACAAGCAAGCAGCCCCATATTTTAACGATGGCCGAGAAGGTGTAATTTTCCTTTTGTTTGGCTTTTATTTTTGACACCATGACAGAGGAGAGCAGAAGTGAGAGCGGCAAGGATTGGGACAAGCAGCCCCGCTTGCGAGTGTGCGTCCTCAACGAGCTTCTGAAGACGGAACGGGATTACGTCGCCACCCTGGAGTTCCTCTCGGTGAGTTGCACTTGAAAAATGGGCGAAAGCCGGTGCTGCCCAATTGCCGGCCAAATTGCCGGCCAAATTGGCTGCCGTGTACGACGAGGTATCACGGTGCACATTGCAGGTGCTTCAGTCATCAAGTTAGCATCAGTGTAGCTTAAAATGCAGTGAAATAACAACAAAATGAAAACATAGATTTCCCCAAAAACAAAAGTTGAGAAAAAACACTTGACAAGACAAAAGACACACCTCCCCGTATGTAAACAACAACAATAACACTTGGGGGTGCGCATGGTGTCAACAAGTTTGGAATGGCTCCTTTGGGAAATGCTCTTATTTTCGTCGTCTATTCAAACTGCTTTTATGCGGGCGGCCTTGTCGATATGTGATGTGTGCACCCCTGGAATGAACGGTGCTACAATATTTCTATTCTGTGATCATTCTTCTGCACACCCAGGGCTGTGCATGCATGCCACAATTTGTTAAGACCTTTTGAGTCCCATAATAGGGCCAGATTTGGTTCTATTTGCTTTTCTTCTTCCTGTAAAGACTATTTCCAAATGTTTTCCTCCTCCATTGAGTTTGTTAAGCAGTACTTTTGAAGAATACCCCTTGAATAAACAATTGGAACGCTATGAATTGCAATCGCAATAAAGAAGGCTCAGTCTTCTTTTCTATTGCTATCTCAAGCCCACATGTTTCTAATGGAGCTCATATTAGGGATGAGTGGGGATGGGGTGGATCGCAATCTGGCCTTTCTTAGAAGCGCCATCAGAGAGTGTGTGTCATGTTGTGCGTCTGCAAACGTGTGCGCGTGTGGCCTCGTTCCTCCGCCTCCTCGCTCCGTTTTATCTCCACGGGAATTCATTTGGGAGGATTGGCTGCTCCGTTACAAGGCGAGTCTGTTCTGGGCGGAAACGCCGGTGCTGCCGGATGCGTCCGGACGAGCCGAGAAGAATCGATATATAAAAGGGGCTTCGCTTAACCGGTGCTGGCAGATGCTCAGGGAAATGAGTGCGGAAGGTGATTCGGAAGTGTCGGGATATTTTCCCACACCATTAACTCCCGACCGAGTACTGATTATTTCAAGTGGGGAGATTTTTGGGCCTGGAACAGATAAATTCAATTCTTAGTCATTCCAAATTTAGGGGCTAAATTCAACTCAGTCCACTGTAGTTTGTTGGTATATTTCCTTTTTGGGGGGGTTTCTGGTGAGGAGGGGGGGGGGGCAACCCCTCATTGTTCCACAGCATTTCCCAAATCTCGGAGGAATTCCTCCCACAGGAAGTGTGCTTTACAAAACCAGTTTCACAGAGCCTCCTGGCCAGCGTCCGCTCTCTGTGACCCACCCTGCACTTTTGCCTTTCACCTCTTTGAGCAACCCTACACACACACGCACGCACACACACACACACACACACACACACACACACACACACACACACACACACGCACACACACACACACACACTTGTGTCCAAGATCAAAACAGGGACATTAAAAGTCAAATTGAGCCCACTCTACGCTAGGACTTCATTAGTGACATTTCCGCATCGCGTTTGAATGTGTCAGGTACTCGCTGAGACCGCCGATACGAGCAACCGATACTAAATGCACCAAAAAATCGGACATGCAGTAAGTGACAGCGGTTGGTGCGATACTGCAGCAAAAAAATGCTATTGTTTAAAAAAAGAATTGTCATTGTGGCAAATGAAGTTTTATATAAATAAATAAATAAATACGAGCAGTATTGGTGCTCGGTAATGATGATCGAAGCTTTTAAAAACGACTATGTTCACACGGGGGCCGGAAGAAATGGAGCCTTTAACTTTTTTCGTGCGCAAAAATAGCTGGCGGAAAATCCTGGTGGTACTAAAAAAAGGTTACGGGAGATGTCCCAAATAGGTTTGGATGTTACATAAAGACTAATTATAACTGGAGAGAGTGGGCGCTTGTGTTTATCTTTGGCGGAATGAGCTAGGAAAAACAAAAAAGACTTTATGTCAACATTGTGTGTCGCAGGCCTTTGCCATTGTCATGTCTGACATGAAAATAATGAGTATGGCAAGATTTAGGTGAAGCGCTCCCTTAGCTGCCCCTTTTCCTTGGCTGGACTACAAAGCGCAGTTGGCATACGTTTATTGCAATTCATTTGAGTGCTTTTCACAAACACAGCCTTGATGTGAAATGAAATACGAAGAACCAAAAGCCTCCTGATGCTCTGGCAGCCATCTGTTGCCAGGCGGATTTTATCATCTGTAGTAATGGCCTGTGAAGGGATGGAGACTAAAACAAATATATATATATGTATATATTTTTTTTTTATTGTCATGTCTTGGAACAATTTATTCAAGAGTTTCAGGTGCTTGGCTTTCCTTCCTTCCTTCCTTCCTTCCTTCCTTCCTTCCTTCCTTCCTTCCTTCCTTCCTTCCTTCCTTCCTTCCTTCCTTCCTTCCTTCCTTCCTTCCTTCCTTCCTTCCTTCCTTCCTTCCTTCCTTCCTTCCTTCCTTCCTTCCTTCCTTCCTTCCTTCCTTCCTTCCTTCCTTCCTTCCTTCCTTCCTTCCTTCCTTCCTTCCTTCCTTCCTTCCTTCCTTCCTCCCTCCCTCCCTCCCTCCCTCCCTCCCTCCCTCCCTCCCTCCCTCCCTCCCTCCCTCCCTCCCTCCCTCCCTCCCTTCCTTCCTTCCTCCCTCCCTCCCTCCCTCCCTCCCTCCCTCCCTCCCTCCCTCCCTCCCTCCCTCCCTCCCTCCCTCCCTCCCTTCCTTCCTTCCTTCCTTCCTTCCTTCCTTCCTTCCTTCCTTCCTTCCTCCCTTCCTTCCTTCCTTCCTTCCTTCCTTCCAGCTTTCCTTCTTTCCTTCCTTTCTTCCTTCCTGGCCTTGCTCATCTTTTACATTGTGCTGCTGCAGGCTTCCTGCTTCAAGCAAGGTGCGGAGAAATCCACGTTGAGCTCAGAGGAGCTATTCTGAAAAGAAAAAGAACACAACCGCACACTGTCTTCCTTTGGAGTCGATATTAAAAGTCCACGGAAATGAACAGCACAGTTGTCAGCGTCGGTCGGACGTGACGCGGATGGCCAAGGAGGGCGGCCGGAAGGGAAGAGCGTCACCGAAGATGCTCTACTTGGGATTCAGGCCTGAGCGGCTGGCCGGCGTCCAGACAACCCGGATCCATTGTCGGGCTTCAGAAAGGCTTCTCCGGAGCGGCGGATGCAAACAATCGGCGCTTTGCTTCAACGCTAGTAAATAAAACAAGTCAATTGAAAGCACAACGCAATTAGGCAAATGAAGTGGATATTTACGGGCCGTCCTGAAAATGGGCTTGGATTCACAGTCGGCCCAGGTCCATAAATCCAATGAGTCAGCTTGCCGTCTTCCAGGGCTTCACTTTTAACGAAATTAGCTTTGCTGTTTTTCCTCAAAAGGAGCATGTTTTCTTTCCCTTCCCTGGGACTTTATTCCAGGAATAACATAGACGCTGGGTGAATTCATTTCGTAATGATGATAGCGAGTAAACGTCTCGCATGCTTAGTAGTACTGTTTATTTTTGAAACAAATATTTTTCTCACTATATATAGATCTATATTATATCTATTTTCTTAGCATTCTGGAGAGCGTACCTTTTTTTTTTTTTACTTGGAGCACTTTGCCCAATTTGTAATTGTCGCCGCACTGTATATTTTTATGACTATAAATATAATTTGACATTTTCCTCTGGCCATTGTTTGATGCCGTACGTCGGTAGCAGGAAGCGGACCTTCCGCCGCTCGGGCCCTGTCGAGGGCCGTGTACTCCGTGTTTGTACATATTAGACTTGCTAATGGCATGCTAATGCCGCCGAGTGTCGGAGAGTCGCGAAGTGTGCCGCAGAATGCTAATCAGCCAGTTGGAGTGCAACAAAGAGCCCGAAGTAGCCCCCTTTTATTATCATATGCAGCATTTATCTTTAGTTTTCAGTTTTAGTTGTAATGATTTTTTTGCCCGTTTTACAATAAGCTCAATTGTCAAACGTCAACCTCTTTTCCTCTTCCAGGTGTTCCTGCATCGACTGAACCAATACGCTGCCACCAAAATGGACAAAAACATCACGGAGGAAACGGTCAAAGTGAGGAGACTTTAATAAAGCAATTTCCAAGGGGAAAAAATCAATACAACAAATTTGACAGGGCTCTTGAAAATGCCAGCGCACCCTCCACAGGCCGTAAAAACATTTGGATTGAATTTCTCCTCTTGATGTTTTAAATGTGCAGACACGACAAAGCCGCTACGTTCTTGAGTTTTGCTTCGCCATCTTGATCCCAGACACTTTCTTCATTGACTCCTCTCAGATGTTGTTCTCCAACATTGCGGACATCCTGACGGTGCACAAAGACTTCCTGTCCATGGTGGAGGAGCTGCTGCAGCCCGAGCCGCACGCTCACCATGTCGTCGGACGCTGTTTTTTGCACTTTGTGAGTGATGAAAAAGCCAACAACAAATCGGATGTACACACAGACAACATTTGCGTTGACTTTGCAGAGGCGGCGTTTCCAGATTTACGACGAATACTGCGGAAATCACGAGAAGGCCCAGCGGCTGCTGCTGGAGCTCAACAAGATCCGCGGCGTCCGTACGTGCTTGCTGGTGGGTGAGAGGACAAAGTGCCACTTGCTGTGCTTTGTTGAAAACATCTATATTTCGCGTCTCATGATTAAGGAGCCTTTTTCAATCAAAACATGTTTTGGTGTCGGTTGTGCGGCCGTGCGTGAACGTACCGACTCTCCCCTGCCGGGGCAGAACATTAACAAGCCGTTGCGTTTGAGCGAGACAGCTGACGAGCGTGGGAGGACTTCCACTTCCTGCCGCGCTCCGGGAGACTTCCACAAGGGGAGCATCACGGAGCCGGAAGGAAGGACCAAAAGAAAAAAAGTTGTATTCCCCTTTCATCAAGGTTTGTGTCTTGTGCAGAACTGCATGTTGCTGGGAGGGCGGAAGAACACCGAAGTGCCACTGGAGGGGCTACCTGCTGGCTCCCATTCAGAGAATCTGCAAGTACCCGTTGCTGCTCCGAGTGAGTTTCAGCAAATTCCCAATCAGCCCAATCGAAAAGCTCCAGCTGCGAGCTTTGGCTTCGTACCTGTTCTCCGCTCGTCACTTCTCAAATATCCGTGCTCAAAGGCTCGGGTCTCCTTCATCCTGTTTTCACGCGGCGAGCCCGGCCAGACTTTGTCCAAACGCATGCACACGTGTAAGACAAAGGAGGTCATTTGACGCCGGAATGTTTAGAGGCGTCACAGCTGTCAGGTCTTGTCTCGTGGAAATCAGAGTTGAACACAAATATATATACGATAAAACTCCCCCCTCCCCTGTGTTTATCAGGAGCTCCTCAAGCGGACGCCCAAGAAGCACGAAGACTACGCGCCGGCGCAGGAGTCGCTGCAGGTGATGAAGGCCGTGTGCTCGGGCATCAACGAAGCCAAGCGGCAGATGGAAAAACTGGAGCTCCTGGAAGAGTGGCAGTCGCACATCGAAGGCTGGGAGGTGCGTTTCGACATTCCGCCTCGGGGTCTTTTCATGATTAGGGGCGCTAATTGTAGCACCAAAAAGAAGCGCTGGGTGGCTGGGTGGGCGCCTCCAGATGCCACCTCAACACAAATCCAAAAGAACATTTTTGACCTCCAATAACTTTTCACTCTTTGGTCGTTCCCAATTGGTCATCCACATCTCAGCTACCACATTTGATGGCGGGTAGAGGAAATGAGAAATGAGACTAAATGATGCTATTAAGGTCTGTCTGCTTTGCTTTTATGACGGAAGCAATGAAGGTGCCATCAAAATAACTCAACAGCTGTGGGAACACTTGTCAGGGCGCAAGCTCATTAAACACGTGCACTTTTTTTTGTAAGTGGACATAACAAGTCTACAACCCCCTGTTGGAATGTTACACATTTCATTCCTTTTCAAATCAAGATTTTCAAAATAAAAAAAACAACATCTGCTTGGTTTTGAAAGGAGCAAACATGAAGATGGAACATGGAATAATAGCGTGCCGAGGCTAATTTGAGCAAAGTGCGTGTTGAAGGGAGCGTCTGGTCCTACAAAATGACTCCAACATCTGTTTGGCCTTATTGGATGTTCAAAAGGTCCTAAAAGAGCAATAGAATGTTAAAACACGTGCGTGGCGCTACAGTTATTTTTAGCTGCCAATCAAACGTGGCACGCCAACTCACCCGGGAGGAGGCAAGGTGAGGGAAAAGACATTTTCCTGACACCGTATAACACACGCACACACGCAGGATGTTATTCTATGGACACCAATTGAAGAGGAAGCGGTGTGTGTGTGTGTTTTTTCTTTTCGCACCCCAGAGAGATTGGACGGACGGGAAAGGCCGGCCGGGCTTTTGTAATCTCCTCTCTTCCCCATGCGTGACTGTTCAATATTCCAACGTCTCTTTAACACGTACGCGTGTGTCGTCAGGGTTCCAATATTACCGACACGTGCACGGAGATGCTCATGCACGGCGTCCTGCTGAAGATCTCCGCCGGCAACGTGCAGGAGAGGATCTTCTTCCTGTTTGACAAGCTCCTGGTCTACTGCAAGAAGAAAAGCAGGTGGCTGGCTTCCAGTCTGCTCTTGTTCATGTTGTCGACTTCTTTTGCTGCGTGGTCTCATACGAAGGCCGTTTGTGTTGTCTCCCAAGACGTTTGAAAAACAGCAAAGGCACCACGGAGGCTCCTCGCTATCTGTTCAGAGGCAGAATCAACACAGAAGTGATGGAAGTGGAGAACGTGGACGACGGAACAGGTCTCTTTTTTTATTTTAGTAGAAGCCCTTCATTTCCCAAACTGGCTTTCTCTCTATGATGGACGCGGCAGGCAGGCAGGCTCGTGGGTGTCCTGCCAACACCGCAGGCGGGCTAGCGTATCATGAAGACCGTTTTCTGCTTTCTGCCAAGCGCACACTTGCTGCCAGAGGTTGACAAAATGACCTTGAGCTATTTTCAAAATAACGGCAGACGCATACTGATGATGGTTGGCATGCTTGGATGGAGCGCGCACACACACACACACACACACACACACACACACACACACACACGTAAGAGTGGATCCAATGAAAGTCCCCCACCCCCTGCAGCCGACTACCACAGCTCCGGCAACATCGTCAACAACGGCTGGAAGATCCACAACACGGCCAAGAACAAGTGGTTTGTGTGTATGGCCAAGACGGCGGAGGAGAAGCACGAGTGGCTGGAGGCCATCATGAAGGAGCGCGAACGTCGCAAAGGTACGTCGGAAGATCCGGCTGTCCCAATACTTTTGCCCACATGCTATGCGTCTGCGTGCATCCGTAGGACTGACGCTGGGCATGGAGCAGGACACGTGGCTGATGGTGTCCGAGAAGGGGGAGAAGCTCTACCAGCTGATGAGCAAAGGACACCTCATCAAAGACCGCAAACGCAAGCTCAGCACTTTTCCAAAGTGCTTCCTTGGAAGGTGAGATTGCCCAAATCTGCGGACAACTTACTTGATAACGGGGCCAATGGAACAAGCTTCCAAAATAACAACAGCTTACTTCACAAGCTAACAATGAGTGTGAGCGTGAGCAAGCTCCCCTTTTCCGCCAGCTTGCACTCCTCCCACGCCGTTCCGGCTGCGGTGTGTCTGAGAGCTCGACGAGGCGGTCGTTGCTCATTCTCAAACCGCCGTGCCGTGTAAATCCGGCCGCAGCCATGTCCTTTCCGCCGCCGCCGCCATTGCACGCTTTTAAAAATAACAGCGGTGTTATTGTAGTGCCGCCGTTATTACCGCTCATCGCTGCTGACGTGAGAAGGCCAGTTGGAATTTGTCATCTTTGAAATAACCGTCGACCGCACGTGAGAAAATGTGTCATTCCTTCCTGGTACAAGTCAAGCCAATGACTTTTCTTTCCATCTTTTGTGAGTCCAGAAAAAAAAGGTTGCCGCTAATTGGTGAGCCACCCACCACCATATGCTTGTCACTTTAGTCGAGACTTTTTATTTTGACAAGTTTCTACTTTCTTTTTCGATTCATTATTGACAAAACCTACGTTAGCTTCGCAAGCCAGTGTTTTTTCTCTTTCTTTTCCCCCTCACCACTCGTGCCATTTATGTTCCTGAGGGCATCCTTGCATCATCTCTTCCTTCCTGGTTTACAATTGGACACGATTGTCCGGCAGAGACGTCAAGGCCAAGCGCTTGAGAAGAGCGTAATGTTGGTTTGGCTGCTGCGGTCAGACGAGGAAGGTCAAGGATGAAATCACGGCAGAACGAAGCCGTCAGATTAGCTGGCGTGTTTGTCGTTCCGCCACTCGTGCACTTGTGATGTTTTCGCATCCAATCTTTATTTCTGTCTCTCTCTCTCTCTCTCTCTCTCTCTCTCTCTCTCTCTCTCTCTCTCTCTCTCCAGTGAGTTTGTATCCTGGCTGATGGAAATGGGCGAGACGGGCAACCCGGAGGAGGGCGTCCACCTCGGTCAGGCCCTGCTGGAGAATGGCATCATCCACCACGGTCTCTCACCGCAGCTTCATGCCCCTCGCTAGCCTCGTTAGCTGCTTCTTATTGGTATAACAGATGGACCCCGGTCATGTAAAAATCAGGTGGTACAAACGCAAATCAAACCAGAAGCTAACAAATGAGCAACTGTTGCGTTTCCACTCAGGGGTCCTTCTTGTCAAACGTACTGTATGTTGCCTACCAGCATGCTACGATTGACTTTTCGCATTTAACAAGGCGTCGCATGGACGGACGCACGGAGGCCATTGCCGTTGTTTCCGGCTCTCGGGGATTATTATGAGCATTCATTTAGTTGAGCGGCAGTGTTTGGGTGGCACACTTCCCGTGTGTTGAGCTCATGAAGCTCAAGCTGCAATATGTCGGTCCGAAAAGACTCTCAAACACTCAGCGGCCCTTTATTGCTTCCTGGGAGGTAAATGAGCGTGTGGGAAAAACGACCTAATATCCATCTCTCAAAGTGGGATTTTCTTTTTCAGTGACCGACAAGCACCAGTTCAAAGCCGAGCCCGTCTTGTATCGCTTTCGCTACGACGACGGCACCTACCATCCCAGGAGCGACATGCACGACGTCATATCCAAGGTAACCTGCCCGATGATTGGAAAATAAGAGGTGGATGAAAATGAAGCGGGTGGATTGATTCCCTTCTCGTTTGCAGGGCGTTCGCCTGTTCTGTCGGCTTCACAGCCTCTTCACTCCCGTCATCAGGTGAATTCACTTCTACGGCTTGACACGACCCGACCAATCGACAGCATTAGAATGCTGATGTTTCACTTTGGCGCAATAGCCCCCCAAAATGAGCACTACTCCCATTTGATCACACTCCGAACCACTCCTGTCTGTAGGCAGACTTGCACCAAGATCTTTCCTCGGCCTTTGCGCCACTCATCCCCAAAGCATGGCGGAAATGCTCTTTTCTGAGAAGCCTCCTAATAGAGAATTACAGTCATCCAGCCTTGAGGGAGGCCTCGCAAAACAAGCATGTCCCATCTATCATAAGAAGAAAAAGACGATTTTTATCCTTGGCCTTTGTCCCACCACAGAAATGGGTCTGGTAGTTTTCGGAGCAATCCTGCCGACTCCCAAACAAACGGCTCTAATAGGCCCTTTTCTCTTTGCGCAGCAAATTGCAAACAACCTCAGTCTGTTTCCTCGTGCTGGACATATGGGTGCTCACCAGAGCGCAGTTTCCCCCCCCCCCGGCCCATTTATCACTGGTGACAGGCTCTCCTATTCAGCGGGGGATGGAGGGAAGGCACAGCGCTTTTGGCTGCCTCGTCCCAGACGCATCCAGTTACATAACGCAAGAAGCAACAATCTCCTCATGAGTGTGGTGCAAAGTCATAGCAGTTGTACTGGATTTTTCCCGGGGGGCTGTAACTTGGCCCTTGTGCCTACCTCCCTCCCCGAACGGGGGGGGGGGGGCCCGATGTTCATGGGAAAGTCACGGCTCTGTTTGTGTCTCTGGCAAAGTGAGCGCGCAACACTGAGGAGGGGGAAGGGGGTGTGCTGAGGGTACCCCCGGGACCAAACACTGCTGAGGCCCTCGCTCGCGCGCTCTGGAATGTTGTTTTCCTGTCGCCAATTGTCCAGAACGTGGACTCATTTACCGCCGTGGCATACACTTTTATTTTTGCTCATTTATGATCATGATTAGACAGCGTTAGTGCTCTCCTTCAGTTTGTCCAGCGCAAAAGGAAGAAGGAGAAACGGATTCCCTTAAAAAGTTGGCTTTCATCCATTCACAGGGACAAGGATTACCATTTGAGGACGTACAAATCGGTGGTGATGGCCAACAAGCTTATCGATTGGCTTATAGCACAGGTACCGCTTCTCTTGTTTTGATTGAGCAAAAATCATCGACGGGCGAATAAGAAGTCGTTTGGTGTGTTTCTCGCAGGGCGACTGCAGAACAAGAGAGGAGGCGCTGATTTTGGGAGTCGAGCTATGCGACAATGGATTCGTGCATCACGGTAAACAAAGCGCTCGTCCGAGTTCCGGTCCAACCTCCTGGAAACGTGGCGTACGGTTCTCGGAGCAGAGCGAAATACCACATCGTTTCTCTGATCATTAGCATTTTTGCATTCATCAATCAGTGCTGGAGAAGAGCGAATTCAAGGACGAGCCGCTGCTCTTTCGCTTCTTTGCCGACGAGGAGATGGAGGGCTCCAACACCAAACACAAGCCGGTCAAGCATGACCTGAAGATAGTGGAAAACGTCATCTCCAAGTGTCTCCTGGTGAGGGAGGGCATCCTGACTTCCCGCCGCCACGCTCCGGGCTTTGTGCCGCTGAGCCGCTGAGCTTTTTCTTCCTTCAGATAAGACCCAGTGACGCAGGCTACGGATTCACGCTGGAGGAGAGGAACCGGCTGCCCATCATCAAGTCGGTGGAGAAGGGCTCACCCGCTGAGGTGAGAGCGAGCAATAATGATGATAGTTTGCATTGTGGCAACTCAACGTGATGGCCTTCTAAGATGGCCGGCCTGGAGGTGGGGAAGAAGCTGTTTGCCATCAACGGAGACCTGGTGTTCCTCAGGCCTTTCTCGGAAGTGGCCGTTCTCCTCAGGCGCTGTTTCCTCAGCAAGGGGCCGCTCCGGGTCCTGGTCAGCACCAAGCCCAGGGAGTATGTCTGATTTTTGGGATTCAAACAAGCAAACAGGCTGAAAGAAGGAGCGCTTAGCTGAAAAAGAAACATTGACATGCTAACTATTGGCTTAGATCGTTACGCTTTTCAAAGCCAATTTGGAGCTACACATGCAGGCAAGGCAAACGATAGGCGTCGATTCTTCATCCTCTTCAAATAGGACAGCTTATTATTACGTCTGATTCCAGGACTGTGAAGATTCCCGACTCGGTGGACGGTTTGGGCTTCCAGATTCGCGGTTTCGGCCCCTCCGTGGTTCACGCCGTCGGAAGAGGTAAAATAGAAGGACGCGTTGCGGTCTTAGCTCGTGCCACTCCTTGTGTAATCTGCCGTGTTGTGCTCATCTAACCTAACGCAGCATGTTAGGAAGGCCATCGAGGTTAGTACGCAAGGTGGCGGCGCCGGCGGCGGCCATCTTTTGGCTCCTGTCAATCACGTCCCTCCAGATAAACAACTTCCATCCTTTCTCATCATACAGAATGTGGAAGGCGTTTCGGTTCCTATGTTGACCATCTCCTCCCCCACCAGGTACGGTGGCGGCCATGGCCGGGCTGCACCCGGGCCAGTGCATCATCAAGGTGAACGGCATCAATGTTAGCAAGGAGAGCCACGCCAGCGTCATTGCTCACGTGACGGCGTGCCGCAAGTACAGGCGACCCTCGCAGGTCAGAACAATTGATGACAACAAAACATGAAGTGATGACACTACATAGTTCGCCGTTGAAAAGTAGGAAAACAGACATGGGTTCTTGGGATTTTTCAAGCACCATACATACATAGGGTGGAGATGAAATCAAGACATACGGGGACCGCCCTGCTTGAGTAGCCGTGCACTGCGCCAGCCACCGCCGAGCGCAGCAAAGCGTGTCAACGTTGGCCAGAAAGCCACTTTGGGGTTTTGGGTGTGGGCAGAGCAGAGCAGAGCAGAGGAGAGCAGACGCAGCACCATGAGATGGGTCGCCGCGCTGGAAAACCAAATGCCAATAGTGTTTGTTTGCACACGTGCGCGTGAAGGAAGATGGCTTTGCTTTTGCCGAGACGTACGGTCAAATGTAACCAGAAGTATTTGGACCAGAGTTGAAAATGTTTCTCCTCTTGGCCAATGTAGCAAGATACAATCAAGTGGGTGTATAACAACAGTGAGAGCGCCCACGAGGACAACCAGAGGAGCAACCGCCAGGCCACCCCGGAGGACAACGCCGACGTCTTTGAGTGCAAAGTTGAAGGTGTTTATTCTAGCCCGGACAAAAATGCATTGGAGTTAGCATTAGCATTAGCAATGTGCTGTGTCTCAGAGGCGATGGCCAAGTTCAACACCATCGCCATCATGGACGGCAACAAGGACCACGTGAGCCTTACGGTGGACAACGTTCACCTGGAGTACGGCGTGGTGTACGACTACGACAGCACGGCCGGCGTCAAGTGTCACGTCTTGGAGAAGATGCTGGAGCCCAAAGGCTTCTTCAGCCTCACTGCCAAGGTACAGGTTTCATTTAGCGTGGAAAGACGCCTTCAAACGTGGAAAGACGCCTTCAACGTTCACCTGCCTAGATCCTGGAAGCTCTGGCGCATAACGACGACACGCTGGTGCGGACGTGCGCTAAGCTGACTTCCGGCGGTGACGTCATCCCCGAGGAGCTGCGGACGCCGTTCCACGCGGTGTGCGCCGAGAGGGTGGAGCACATCAACCGACGCGTCACCAACTACAGAAAGGTGAATGTCCTAAATAGTCAACCTCATAAATATGCTGTGCGTCCCAATATTTTTGCCCATAAACTAATACAATGTGGCCTTTTGATTGATGCTGTATATGTCTGGAGGCATAAAAAGGACTCTGAATTGAAACTGGTCTTGCATTAATTAGCAGTCATTCTATAAATAGCACAGCAGCCACAAGCAGGCCTCTTTTATGTAACATGTCACATTCCTTCTCAAGAACACGGAAAGGGGGGCAAGGAATGTCAGCAGGGAAGGAAATGACACAAGGGAAGGGGTTAGGGTGGTGCTCACTCTAACGTATTTTGCAAGAACCACACTGGAGACAAGCAAGCCATACCCTAACAGAAGGCCTGCAATTGTCCAATCCACTTGCCGTCCTCACGTTGTCCATCAGGATCGCATCAATGATCCGTATCAGTGCTACGTATATTGTCTCAGTAGCTTCTTTCCAACAGCATGAAAACAACAACATTTTTTTTCCCCAGAACAAACTTTGTGCAAATGCTTCAATTTGCTGTCTTTGCAGTTTGCCCGAGTGCTGAAGAACAGGGCCTGGCCTACCTTCAAGCAGGCGAAGGGCAAGGTGTCCCCCCTGCACAGCAGCGACTTTTGCCCCACCAATTGTCACGTCAACACCATGGAGGTGTCCTACCCCAAGACCACCACCTCCCTGGGAAGCTCCTTCGGGGTGCAGCTGGACAACCGCAAGAGCACGCCGGAGAAAAGCGGGCCATATGCTGCTGAGCAGGGTGAGGCTCGATGGAGACTGGAACGACAACGTGCCGTCTGTTAATAAACGCTTTTGCCAGCTACCTACTTCCTGGTTCATAGAGGAAGCAATTTTTCACTACGAGGTGCTTCCCCTGTTTCTCCAGGTAAGCTGAGCCCCATGCTCCACGTCCAACACACCATCACCTCCATGGCGGCCCCCTCGGGACACAGCCTGGGGCGCACCGAGGGCCACGGCCTGCGCTTCCTGCTCCGAGAGGACCACCTCCTCACCCTGGACGCTTACCAGAAGCTCCTGGACAAGCTGGACACCGTCGTCAAGGAGACGGAGACACACGGCGGACAGATTCACCAGTGAGTTGCTTCGCCGCGTTGTAAACAACGCTAGGCTTTGATCCAACCTTGGTCACCTCAGCTGTCGTCCCTTTGGGCCTCGACTAGCCAATTGCAGCAGCGTTCATAGGGCGTTTCCATGGCGACGGCATGCCGCTCTTCTGTGGCGGGCCTTTGTGCCACTGGGCCCTAATGAGGATGCCTCTGCAAGGAGGAGAGAATATCATTTGGTTGTATTCATCTACTCAGCCTCTTATCGTCCATCACGTGCCCGCCGGCGACCAAGAGCCCGGAGAGTTCCGTATCGGCCGAGAGTGACAACGACAAGGGCGAGCGAAACGGGGGGAAGAAAGTGTGCTTCAACGTGGCAGGGGACGAGCAGGAAGACTCGGGCCACGACACCATCAGCAACCGGGACTCGTACAGGTAAGGAAGACTTCATCAGTAAGTCCTTCACACTTCCACTAGAGGGAGCCCGCGTAGCACACTTCAATATAGTTCATCTTTTCAATCTTCTAACATGTCGTCCTTTTACAGTGACTGTAACAGTAACAGGAATTCCATCGCCTCCTTCACCAGCATGGGCAGCAGCCATTGCAGCTCCTACGTCCACAGCGACGAGATGGACTCGGGTACGGGCTGCCAGCCAAAGCATCGGCATTCGTGAACGACAGCCGAGACCAAACCTGGCTTATGTCGTTTCAGGGGAAGAGGTGGCGTCCAGCGTGCGGCTGTCTCATGAAAAGCAGAAGAAGCTTCACAGCTTCCTGGAGCACCTTTTCAGCCAGGTGAGAAGACGCTGACAGAGAGAGAGAGAGAGAGAGAGAGAGAGAGAGAGAGAGAGATCATCATGTCCATCATGAGAGACAGACATTGCCCCCTCAACTCTCCCCCAGGTGGACTCCATCACCAGCATGCTGCGAGGCGCACTGGTGGCACGGGCTTTCGAGCAAACCAAGTGCTTCACGCCCGGGAGAGGCTTCCAAGGTTGGGGAAACATCCAAATGCTAAGCGTAAAACGTACAGCTAGATCACTTTGGATTTTGGGTGTCAGAATTTGAGCAAGAGATGGAAGCCGAGATGAACTCCGCCAAGAGCTTGCGTCTCCACGTCAAGCAGGATCCCTGGAACCTTCCCGCTAGCGTCCAGACGCTCACGCAAACTGTGGCAAAGTTTGTGGAAGGTGGGATTTATTTGTCTTCAAAGTCTTCGCCGCCAAAGGTGAGAAAAATCTTTCTTGCTTTGTCTGCAGAGGTGAAGACCAGGCTGCTCTTAGTGCTGCTGCAGTATACAGGTTGGTCTCCTCCTCTCGCCGTCTGCCCACCAACACTAAAAAAGCCAAATGTGCAACTTGGTGTCCAAAAGGCACATTTGATTGGACTTTATGGCGTGTAATTAAAGAATTCAAAAGTCCTCATAAAGCGAGGGGCATTAAAAAGCGCTTCGGCACAATAAAACGCTTTTGAACAGGATGTTTATTTGCATTAAGAACCCCCACGGACCACAAATGGCGGCCATGCTCAGATGGCCCCGCGTAAAAGCAGAATTTTTTGGACATTGCTTTTGTCCAATTGAACGTGTTCCCTCCAGATTCGGAGATCCAGTTGCGTCGAGATATGGTCTTTTGTCAGTCGCTGGTGGCTGCCGTCTGCGCCTTCTCCGAGCACCTGCTAGCTGTTCTCAATCAGGTAAGTTCAAGATTGATAGATTGATTGATTGATTTAACGTTGGATTTACCCAACACTCTTTGACTGGTATGAACAGCGATTGTGTGGTTTTGTCTCTGTGCGCAGTTCCACTGTGCAGGCAAAGAGTCGGAGTTGGAGCAGGACCCGCAGGACCTGCAGGAGGTTCAGGAGGCCAGCAAACGATGGTTGGAGCAGATTGCCAGTGTAGGGCTGCTCTTCCACTTCCAATCGCTTCTCTCGCCTAACCTGGTGAGACTGAAAAAGAAACGTGGCAAAATCTGCAACTGAGGAATTCCTATTTTGAGCCGCTGCAAATTTGCCCTCTTTGTTTTTTAGACCGACGAGCAGGCCATGCTGGAGGACACTCAGGTGGCGCTGGTGGACTTGGAGAAAGTCACCTTCTACTTTCAGCACTTTGAAGGAGAACCCCGAGTGGCCAGTGTGTACACATCCATCGATTTCTCCCTCCCCAGTTGTCGGACTTGTAAGACTCAGCTTGGGAAGTTTATGATGTCCTCTTGTTTCCAGACATGCCTGTGTGGTACCACGTAGAGGGCACCAGGCAGCAGCTGAAGGTTTTCCTCCAGCTAGAGAATTTTTACTTCTCTCAACTGCCAGCCCGGCTGAGAGCCGGCGGCGGCGGCGTCAAAATCCATCCCGTGCTCTTCACGCAAGGTACGCTAGGCTTTTTTCTTTTTTTCTTTTTTTTTTTTTGGTGAAACATTTCCGATTTTCAACACACCATCACTGTCTAGCACTGGAGAGCATGGAGGGCTACTACTACAGAGACAGTGTGTCTGTGGAGGAGTACCAGGCCCAGATCAACGCCACCTCGTTGGACAAAGTCAAGCAGTACTACAAGAGGCTGAGGTCATTCAAAATGTGCATTACCCCAGCAAACATTTGACGCTCTTGTCATTCTTCATTCTTTGAAGCACTTGATCCAAAGCTAGGAAGACAACAGACAGTCAGCCGCGCTCCATGAAGTCCATCATCAAGTAGCCACCGGATTTATACTCTCAGCCTTCTGCGTGAGACAAAACATAGATTCATTGGCTTTTGATTGGTGCAAAATGTCGTCCCTGTCATTGGAGATAATCGATCGATGTGTCTTGAATGGCACCAGCTAATCTTATCTTTTCTACAAATCACCGGACGGGGCGAAACCTATCATAATCTAATCTTCAGGGGTTCGTAGGCCAAAATGGGAAGTAGCGGCAGCCGTGCGTGTTGGGCTCAATGTTCAAATAGGGGTCTGAAAAATCGGACCTTAACCTAACCTTCAGTGGTTTTGATTGTTTTGTTTTTTTTCCCGTCTGGAAATCTTTTAATTGGCCCAGAGGAGCGTCTCCGGACCCGTCATATCGACAGCAGCTTTCTGCCGGCCAGATTTTCCCCGCCTCGGGTCGCGTCAGCCGCTATCGATCGCTAGCTACCAATGTCAGAGAATGAAGAGAAACGCCGCCACCCACCGCTCAACTTGCACGACTGCGACGCTTTAGTGCAAATCGCCAACCCTGAAAAGTCTCCCGCTACTCTCCGGCCCTGTTGACACATCGGCGGGAACGTGCACCGTGCGTCAGTCTGACTTGAGGTCAAAGCCCGTGTGATTCCATTACAGCCACTTTCATCGAGCCTAGTGTCGCTATTCTTAGCCCGCTAGTGGATGACGGACATTTTGAACAGAGGCTGCTGAGTTTGGACGACTTGTCTGTAACAATAATTAGTGGTGCTCCGGCTTCTCTCCCAGGGCTTTCTACATGGATCAGTCCAACATGCCGCCCAGCTCTGCACCCAAAGCTGCTCTCATAGATAAGGTAAGACCTTAATAGCCTGTCAGTATTGCGCCACCGTTTGTGTTCCAATATCTGCCACTACCAACGTCCATCAATGCTATTTTTTTTTTATATTGCAGTAATATTGCGGTAAAGCATTGATTAGAGAACGCATGATCACATATATATACATTAGCGTTAAGCTTTCGGGGCAAGTCTCACAGGCGTTGCTGTCTGCAGCTGATGCGTCCCCTGAACGCGGTGGACGAGCTCCGCCGTCTGCTGGAGAGCTTCATCCGCTGCCGCCGCGCGGCCGCCTGCCAGTACACCGCCTGCGGGGCGTCCGGGGTGGGCCTGCTGACGGTGGCCTCGGAGCTGTGCTCGCGCCTGGGGGCCGCCCACGTGGTCATGTGCAACAACGGCGTTCACCGGTGAGTATTTAGCATTGACGCGACTGACTGCCGCCCCGACCTGCCCTCCCCTCCCCTGCCCTGCCCTGCCCTGCCCTGCCCTGCCCTGCCCTGCCCTGCCCCGCCCTGCCCTGCCCTGCCCTGCCCTGCCCTGCCCTGCCCTGCCCTGCCCTGCCCTGCCCTGCCTTTTGATGGCCGCCTCTCACTTTGATGCCGCAGCAGTTCTTTAATTAGCGCCAAGGATGTTCCACCTAATTGGGCCCATTGGTACTTTACTTGCTGCACGCAGTCTCCACAGTCGCAGTACTGTTGAATAACACATACTATATCTATCTGTAAATGGCACATAACATACATATGACGATTGTCTCGGAATTCACGTTTCCATTTGAGTCAAGGTCACACAAACAAACCCCCACGTGGGCTTAATAAAGTGTCCAAAGGTTTCCATTAGCGATCAGACCGGCGTGACGTGATCATCAGTCAAATGCTGCAATAGGGCGCGTGCCAGCCAGCCAGCCAGCCAGACAGACAGAAAGATATGGATCGTGTCATCGCGGCGGCACAGGAGGAAGACGAAAGCCGGGCGGCGGTGACAAACGATGGGGATATTTCCGTCCCGCCGCCCAATTGAGAAACGGCGGCTCAGCTCGGGGCAAATTAGCCATGGCCGGCCGGATATAGCGCTGGATGAAAAAGGAGGCGATTGACCGCGCTCCTTCCTGTCCAAAAGTGAGAGGACCAACTTTGTATTCCTGTTTTATTCCAGACAAAACTCTGCGGGAAAGGCGGCAGAATATTTTGATGCAATACATTATTTGAAGTCCTTGACGAATGGCTTCACGCTCCCAGCACGAGTGGTCACTTGGTTTTCAAAACTTTTGAGATTCAACACTTTCCAATCTCAACAAGCACGACAGGCTCTGTGCCAATTTTGGACACTTCTATTTGCAGTGAAAAGACTCGCAATCGATAAACCAGCGTGGCTTGTTCATGCCGAAAGGTCACCCGCCCGCTCGCTCGCTCGCTCTCTTTGCGTTGCCGTTAGGCGTACTTGTCATCTATGTACATGTGCTTGTGTTTAACTGTGTCAACACACACACACACACACGCACGCACGCACAACCGTTTTCCCCACTTTCCCCTTTTGGGAAGGAATGCAAATCCCAGCCCCAGAACCACAGCAGCCGGGAAATGCTCCCTCAAGATGCAAACAAGTGGTTTTTCATCCAATTTCACATCTTCCTGCTTCGTTCATTGGACTGGATTTTTTTCTTCCCAGTTGCACTCTGAGCGTGACGCTGGAGCAGGCCATCCTCTTAGCCCGCAACCACGGGCTGCCGCCTCGCTGCATTCTGCAGGCCACCGATGTCATGAGGAAACAGGTAACGGCATGGCGCCGCACAAATATTGACATTGCGTCTTGTCGGTGGGTGGCCAAAATTGACAAATGTATGGACAGCCCGCCCGACCCACGTTGTCAAAACGTAACAAATGCGCTTTGCTGGCATGAGCGTTGAAAATGAAAAGGTCACGGCGGATAGTCATGTGTCACATTTTAAGGATGGCGCTAAAGGTCACTGTTTGACAAACACCTTCCTATCCGTGCCGCATATTGCTTTCGCTTGTTCAAAATGTTGCTTTCCATGGAAATGTTTTCAATGTGCATGCCAGGCCACTCGTTGGCAGTGTAACAATCTGGTCCCCTAATGAGGAGCAGGTCATCAGAGTGATTGATTTATCCTTGACAGGTCATTGCGACGGATGATATGTCGTCAGTTGATCACTTAGGAGGTTGGGCTGGGCTGGGCTGTAATTGCGCCCTTGTCCTCGAGAGCTCGCCAAAGAGCCCTCATATCAGTAACCCGCTCAGCAAGCTATCGACAACAGAAAGCATGGAGCCACCTCTCACAATGGAGTCTGAAGACATTTTCAAGAGGCAGCTCACATTTTCTTGCGTTATCTCCCGCCGTCCTTTCATTGGCGTTAGTGGCCATCTTTGTCCGCCGGCTGTGATGGCAAAGGAATAATTGCTGATGCTATCCTGCTATCAGTAGAATGTCGCCATGACCGCTCGTGCGCCTTCTCTCTCTCTCTCTCTCTCTCTCTCTCTCTCTCTCTCTCTCTCTCTCTCTCTCTCTCGCTAGTCATTTTATTGTGTATGTGTGTGTGTGTGGTTATTTTCTTTTTGTGTCAGCTCAGCTTTCCAAATAAAGCTGCAGTGTGTGCACCAACCAGTGTGTGCTGACTACAGGAGCGTTAGCCTCCTGATTTTCCTGACTGGCCATAATGATAATTAGAACAAGAGCACGTAAACACCATTCATCTGGAAAACTCCTTACGACGCCATTTGATCAAATACAGGAAGACCAAAAAAGACCTTTTTTTCTCGTCGTCTCTTCTCAGGGTGCCCGAGTTCAGAACTCCGCCAAGAATCTCGGGGTGAGGGATCGGACGCCGTCGTCTGTGCCGAGGTGAAATAGGCGACGAAAGATGTGCAAACAAACTCTGTCTCTGAAAAAGTCACGTTGGGGTAACTTCATCTCTCCTCAGGTTGTACAAGCTGTGCCAGCCTCCGCCCCCTGATGGTGACCCCTAATGTATCGTAAATATGAAGACCCCCAATTTTTTTATTTTATTTTTTCCCCTTACACATCAGCATATAAATATGTCCAGCCTTTCGTGTAAATAGAATTTTTCAAAAGCATACTAATATTTTTATAATGTTTGCAACCTGTGTTTGGAACATCTCCACTCCTTATATTGTAAATCTACATTTTTATGATGATTATTTCCAATAGTATATCAGTACTCTGTTTATTTTTGAACTGCATTACTCAGGTTTCAGGCATATAGATGACATATTAGCGCCGATGGTAGCTCGCCACTATGCAAACTGAAAGCAGCACCAATAAGCTAGCTTTGTTTTGTTTACCAAAATAGTATTATACAATACACTAAAATCACGTCTATGTGTAAAATATATATATATATGTCAGGGATTTCATATCCGAGAATGAAGTATTGTCGTTTTTTGTTGCATGTGTTATATTAGAGGTTTTTATATTTTTGTTTGCATTAAAAGATGTAATGCTTTTACATTTGAATAGCATGAATCCATTGATTGTGAGTCAGTTGAACAGCATTTTACACTGTATGAAGATTCGACTCTTGAAGGTAAGTAATGTTTTGATTTTGGAGTATCCGGCGGAGCAGTGATTAATCTGTTATTGGAATTCTATTCTGAAAAAGATGTTGGTCTGGCTCTACAATAAACATTGTCTTGATTTTCAGTCAACTGAAGCCCATTTTCTCCAGGGGTGTACTTTATGAAGTGACCACGGTTAGCTGCCTCATGATCAATATGTTGTATTGATTGATGCCTAGTTGGACATGTCGCCTACATCCTGTGTGAGGTGAGTTCAATTTCTGATTATTAATCAGCAAATTAAGTGGGATGTCTTACTCATGAGCTGTGCGCATGCGTGGAGGGAGGGAGAGAGAGAGAGGGAGAGAGAGAGAGTTGGGGTGGGGTGGGGTGGGGTGTGGGTGGCCAGTCCACGCGTGCATCCATCCAGAGTGGGGGGCGGGAAGACTTGGAAATCTCTGCCGCTTGCTGGTAGCTTGGTTGCCACCCACCGGAGAGGGAGCCAGCCGGTGCCCGGAGCCGGAGATGATCCGTGGCTCAGCCTGCTTGAAGCGGGCGGCCGGACGGCCGGCAGCCAGCGCTCCGTCTCGTCTCGTCCCGCACGCCTGAAGGACGAATGACTGCTTAGTGGATGAACTCATCCCGCTAAAAGCTCTCTGGAGAGGGACGGGAGACCCCCCCTGAGCACCCTCCCTCCCTCTGCACTTTCTCCATGGCGTCTCCGCAACAGTCCAGGATTCAGTCCTATCTGGAGCGCAACAAAATTGGAGCCTTATTTGAGGTGAGTGCTCTTCAACTTCTTCTTCTCATACAGATGTCAAGAAAGTGTGGGGGATGAACGCCTTGCTCATGGGCACACTCACAGCTTGCATCACGCAATCTGCTATTTTGAATTCCATACTCCTGTATTGTTTTCAAGCTGCTTGATCAATATTCTTGTTAGTGCACCTCAGCTGTGAGTAGAATGGGGATCCAGATAGATAGTAATTGCTCACGGGCCAAATTTGCACCCACACTCTTGCGTTATTTTTCTTTCGTTGAACCTGAGTGACCACGCTGGGCTTTTTATTGCTTCACTGCAAGCTCCATCACGGTCACACGCACACGCACATGCACTTGCAGGTGTGTGCATGCTAAGGTAAACACAAAGTGCTGACGTGACACTTTGGCGCATTCGTCTGGTAGCGGCACGACACAGCAAGTGTATGCATGCTAAGCAGATGTGAGAGAGGTGTGCCGTTTCACCACCACACACATGATATTCACACGCACACACACTCAGCCCTGATGTCCATTCAAGACTCATTACACACAGTCCCAGTGTGCTGATTCAGTCTCGAGCTAAACGATGTGAAAAATGGATTAAAAGAAGGAATTTTATATTAATATTCCCATCTTTTTAAATTGTGAAACGTAGTGGTTCTGGCATTGAACCTTGTGGAACACCAGACTTGATTGTTCAAAATGTCCACATCAGCCCTACTTTCCTTCCCTTTTACATTGAACCTAATATCTCGGTAACTTCTTCGTGGAGTTCATGATACACTCTCTCCATACCGTGGAGCAGGCCCGTTTCCACATCAGGTCACAACATCAATAACAGCAGAGCGCACCTTTCTCAATTTAGCTGGAGTCAAACGTACTGGCGCTTGCCAATTTGACTGCTAATTGTCATGATTTGTCTTCTATTTGCCTCTAAACCAAACAAATAAGCACTCTTAGTTCACTCCAGCTCAACTTTACAGTGACCGCACATCTTTCATCCTGCCACCACGCCCAAGAGACGTAGTGTGTGTTTCTGCGCATCACCGTGCTGGAGGCCAAGAGTTGGATCACTTTTTTTCAATGTTTTTATTTTGATTGGAGTTGTTGCTCTGAGTGCAGCTTCAAAGAGTAATTACGTACAGCCTGGGGCCAATTGCATCACCGGACTTTAGAGGATAGTATGTCACAGAGCCAGAGCGAGAGCAAGTCCACTATGAGGACGGCGGCGGCGGGGATATGATTTGCGGAAGGAAGGACGGCAGCCCGGAAGAGAACGGAGGCTGCATGCTAATGCGTTACCATGCATGTGGCATCATACGGTCACCGACTCACGCGCATTCTCTAGCCAATGACAGTCATGGTACTTGTTGTAATTGGCGGATAGGATAGATGGATGGATAGATAGATGGATAGATAGATAGATAGCGCCTCTCTCCAAGCATCTGCCACTTGTTATCATAGTCGAGAGAGAGACGTTGTTTCACACAAGGCCGATCCATGACGACAATACGTCTACGTTTCATTGCGCTCGACCCAGCGGTCGTGACAAGCGTGTCGATGACATCAATGGATTCATCAATTTTTGATGGTTGGAATCGGAACGCTCTTGAGCCCGCTAGAACTGTGAATCACGATATTCCAGGAGATATCAACGAGAATCTCAATACCGTGGGAGCCCCTCGGCTACAGCGACTCCATCATCACCGTCCGCTCGTGTCGCCCGCATACGGAGGGACATGCTTATGGTCGACTGCGATGATGTCATAGCGGCCGCTGCATTAGTGTACATTAGCTCGGTGGGAACGCCAGATGGGTCGGCCAATCGATCTACGCTCGCGCGCCGCCCGCCGCTTGCCTTTTTTAAATACAGTACAGACGTGAGGTGAGTGCAGATTTGGCGGGGACATTCCTTCCGCCATGTTGGGCAGGAACTGCAGTCTGGAGAGGTTTACTTGGTCAAGCAGAGTTCATTTTCCCCACGTGAACCCGTGACGGCCTTCCACATTTAGCATTTGGTTTGTCGGCGCCGTTAGCATACAAACTCTTTTAGCGGCCGTCGCCGATTAACTCCGCTGCACCCATTCAGGAGTTGATGACGGAACTGATAAGCGAGACCCCCGATCGTCCCATCCCTTTCCTCATCGACCACCTCCAGAGCAAACAGGACAGCCCGGGAAAAATGCACCGGGCCTTGTCCGGATCGGCGGCGCTGTGGGCCCAGAGCTCCCCGGGTGGGTGTGACGCACGTGCCTCGTCTTAAATGGAAACAATTGTGCAGTAACACTTTGGAATTTTCTTTGCTGTGTGCTCCAAAGAAAGCAAAAACACTCGAAGAGAGCTGCGCCACAATGACAAGTCGTGGCAAATTCAGTCCAGGAAACCTAAGAAATCCAAAAGTGACCTGGCCGTCTCCAGCTTGTCGCCTCCCTCGCCGGAGTCCACGCCGCGTAAGTCGACGCCGTCCGTCCGTCCAGCCATCCGTCGATGATCTAGCACGGCCGCTCTAATTTCCCGGCTTGTTTCCCCGTCACACGGCCCACCGAGTTGAATCGCTCTTTTTAATTTGATGCGATTGTCTTGAATGGGAATTTGTCACAGTGCACGCACGCACGCGCGCGTGCGCACATTCTTTATCAATGTGCTTTACCGCAGCTGCAACATAACTATACAATCTATTTCTTTTATATTGTGTTCTTTCCAAGGCTAATAATGATGTATTGGATGTACTTGTTTTTCTATAAATGACCATTCATTTTTAAATTCTTTTGTGTTTTACTTGTACTTATCGTATTTAGTCGATTGCACGCGTGCGTGTGGGTTTGCATGGAGATAATGTGAAAAGACAAATTGTTACAATTTGGAACTTGCGGCTTTTGCGTTGGCCGATGCGGGCCTACCTAATGGCGCGCGTGCTGCAGCGCGCCCAAAACCCCGGAGACGTCAAGGCCGGGTCAAATGTGGAGCATGTCGACCATTTGAATAATTCAACTTGGCGCCGCCAGTCTATTTCAGGGTGCGGTCAGCGAGCGCGTGGCTGACAAATGAGGCTAGGAAGCGAAAAGAGAGCGGAATTGGGGATGCTCGAAGAGACGTGACGTACGGCCGTCGCGGCTCGGCTTGGGAGTCGGATGGCATTAAAAATACATTTGGGAGGTGCGCGCGGCTCATGAAAAATGGAAGGCGGATTGAACATTAGCACACAAGCGACACAACTGTCAAGACGAATGCCATTGGCGATGCAACAACACTTGGACTTTGGGTAAGGACATTTATTCCTGCCGGGCCAGGTGCATGCAAATGGACACGCACGCACGCACGCACGCATCCAAGCGTTCCGTCTATAACGGTCCATTTTTTGTGTCTATCCCGATTGTCAGTTTGTGGTGTTTTTGTCAGTGCCTCAATGTCCATCGTGGGACTGGCGGGACAGCCGCGACTTGGACGAGCTCAACCACATCCTGCTGGAGAGCAAGAAGCTGGGCCGGGCCCTGGAGAGCCTTTCTCGCAGTGAGACAGACCGCTCGCCCCTTCTCATTCGTCACGTAACGCTTGTAGAAGCAAGCGGCAGGCGGCACCAGGTTGCCGTGAGATCCCTGGTGGTAAATCCCATCCAGGATCAAGCGGAGCGTCTGACGAGACCACGTGGACTCTTGTTGTCTTCTATCCCTTTATGGGCTTTTTTGGGTTTGTTTTGTTCACAGGCATGGGCACCTCCGGTGACATCGATCAGGTAATGCTGAAACAATAGTCCGTTTGTACGTCACCATTTTATGCTGCGGTTCACTTCATTGTGCTGCTCCTTGTGCTGTTACAGCTTGGGCCACTCAGAGGCAGTATCTTACATAATAGGCAAAAAGTCATCCGAAACACCCCATATGAATCGATTTGGAAAAGCAGGAGAAAAGAGAGCAGCGCAATGAGGCATGACATCGCAAAATGCCCTCTTCTCATTCTAATTGTTTTTTTTCACATAGAACTTGGGAGGCTTCAAGTCGCTGCTGCGCCCCCGCGTGGTGGGCGAGTGGACGGGTCGACCCGAGGAGGACGCAGACCCGCTAGCGGCCGAGATGCTGCGGCCTCCTGACCCGCGGCTCAAAAACCATGTTGGCTGGAGCGGGGACACACTTCCCGTTGTCAGGTTGGTCTTCACAGGAAGAAAGGAAACAAATCCCAGATGCTGGAAGAACAAATGTTCAGATCTCTAAAGCGGGCCTTCTCAGCAAGATGAGTGCCCCCCCCCCCCCCTCTCCTCCATCTGAACTAGTGCGATAATCCCATTTCAAAGGCTATCCGGCGCCAAGCTCGTTTGGAATGAAAAGTAATGGCGCGTCGCTGGAGGCTATCGTGCACACGGCGAGCTCGTTCTCCAAACATTTGCCGCCCTAAACTGCGTCATTCCTCGACCTCTCTCGAGGCTGCTTTTCTTCAACCCGCCCCATCTTTAAGCGGCGGCGGCGGCGGTGTGATGTGATTTGTACCGTGGTGCGATTAATGAGAGGAAGACAAAAACATTCATCACGCGCGGCACGGCACGGCACGCGCACAGCTCATTCCTTTAGGCTGCCGAATGCTGGCGGGAAGATCACTTGGTTCGCAGCTCGAGTGGGGGAAAGTTGTGTCTAGAAAGTGTCTTGTTCTGTGGTGATGGTCACACTCATCAATGTCTTTGGTTGCTCCGCCCACCCTTCCAGTCTCAAGATGGAGGCCAAAGGCAGTAAAGGGCTGAAGGCGTTACAGCAGCATCACAGGAATCTGCTGGCCGCCATGTTGGCGCAGGAATCCTTGGACCCGCTCCACGGTCTCACGCCGTGCCTCGGAGAAGACGAGATGGATGACGACGACGACGACGCCGTGGAGCTTCTGGGTAAGTTCACTTTACGGGAGTGGAAGGCCACTGGCGGATTTGTGCTGCTCATTTAGGAAGACAGAATGTGCGCCACGGATGACTGATGACTGGCGGCCTTGGATTTATTGATCAGCTCTCCTGGGCTGCAGAGTACTGCCTGAGTCACTTTCTCTTTTTTGTGGTGTTTGTGGATCCGTTTTTATGGCCGCCGTCCCAGTGCGGGAGGAACTGAATTGAGTAACATTGGTGCCCTCTAGTGGTAGATGCGCGTCATCACTGTTAAATGGGGAAAGTTACAGGTGACCGTAGGGTTCCGATAAAAGTAGAGATTTATTTGTTAATTACTTGGTTTCAATTCTAATATTTTTCTTTGACATTTTTTTTTCATATTTCAAATGATTTAGTGTAGTATTTGTGTGTGTTTTTGACGTACTTGATACTGTGGATTCATGAGCATTTGGACTCAATGATAAAATATCTGTATTGATATCTTTTTTAATGTATCTACTTTTCCCATTCCATTTCATAGCGGCACCGCAGCGCGCCTTCGGTGTGCACCTTGAAAGTGCATGGCTGCTTTGAGCCGCTAGAGGGCAGCATTGTTTGGCAACTGGCTCTTACTGTGCTTTGTGCTCTGTAGAGAGTTCAAACATTGACGGTGGCCGGTGTCACTTGACCCTGGCGTGATGACTCATACGTCGTGACGTCAAGTTCCGCTGCGTTGGGCGCCCTAATCCCTGCTTCTACCAAAAATCAAAATCAATAATCAAATAAAAAGTGTGGTTAGAGGCAGTAAAAAGGGTTGACACCAAATTCTATCAAACTTTCCTCAATCCACAGGGCTGTGATGTGTGTGCTGCGACATCTGATTCCCATCACAAACCGTGTGTGTGTGTGTGTGTGGTTGTGGTGGGGGTCCACCATTGGAAAGACATCATTAAGAAAGGCAATTTTGGCACGCTGCTTTTTATTACAAAGCCAAACAAATGTGTCTCCGCCAGCACTCACATCAAAGTCTATGTGTGTGCGAGCTCGTGTGTCAGTGTAGCTGGCGTGGGATCGCTTCACGCCCTTTTTTTTTTTCCCCCCCCATTTTGCAAGTGTAGTGCTTGACGTTGCCTGTCATGTCTTTTGTCTGTCCCCCCTCGCAGAGGACCTGGATGACTTGCGCATGGAAGGCGTGTGCGGCTTGGCTCCGTCCGGCTGTAAGTTCAGTCAAGGACGCAGCTCCTACTATTCCGAACCTCAGGCCAAAGTAACGCTCAACATCTGCTCTCGATGTGCCAGGTAGGCCTTTGCGCTCCCCCTTCACACCGACCGAGTCCACCTTAGCTGGCATAGGACCGACGACACAAGATTCCAAATCCACCATGTATGCAATCTGGCTGCGGGTACGACGTCTGGACGCGTCAATGGCGCTCGGCGATAAGCGCTATCTGTCGCTACGACGACGCCGTGTCGTCATGCGTTGTTTCGGGCTGTGCGGCGTGCTGGCGTCTTATCGGATGGGGACGTTTTGGCAAGTCCCGCACCGGGAGCAACCTTATCGCACGATCACACGCTAGCGGTTTACGTAACGCCATGGTTTTGACTGCGGACCCATTCTGTGTATTTCTTTTGGGATTTATGCTGGCGGCGCTTTATGCCGTCGCGTCTCAAACGGTTACGACGGGGATGAGCATTTTTCATACCTCGCCTAACTTAAGGCTGACTCAGGACAATCGTCAGCGAGCCAAAACAAAGGGATCAAAGGGGGGGGGGGGGTCATGTAAACAGACTGATTCCATCTCAGTCTTATGTTTTGAAATGATTGTTGACCCTCGTGCTTTCCTCCTTGCTCATGGTGGTGCAGGTTGCAGGGAGACAGTCTGACCACCAGCAGGTCCCAGGAAAAGCTGCCACCTCACCCATCCGGACAAGCCGTGCCTGACATCTCATGTGAGTGCCGAGCCGAGCCGAGCACGTCGCGTCCGCCGTCCACGTCTGCTAACGTGCCGTCTCGTCTTTCTCGCAGCCGCGTTGCCCAGGGTGGACGTTCTGGCTTCGGCGGCGGCGGGACGCTTGCAGGAACGCCAAGCGCCGTCTCAAGTGTCCAGCTCTGTGAGTGATGCTAATTGGAGGGCGGCCATCCTGTTTGTTCACAATGTGGAAGGTGTCGTGGTTCGCATATCTTGGGATGGGCATCTCATTGACACCTTGCCGCACAAAGCAATTCAAACTTGTGCTTTGCACATGCTACAATTTAGAGGCCGTGGCGCCAAAGAAGGTGCTCGCTAGCTAGATAGTGTTGCGGCGTTAGCCTCCAGGTCGACATGTACATGTAACGCACCATTAAAAACGTTTCTTTTATCAGCAGCAGCCGCCGCAGCCGCCGCCGCCGCCGCCTCGTGATGTCGGCCGACCCGTCGCCGCTTTGATTGGGTCTGCTCCCGGTTAGCGTGGAGCCGCTCTGCATCTGCCGCGCACACCCGCTCGTGTCTCGGCTGGTTACGGGGGATTTTGGATTTTCCAAAACGTCTAACACTTGCATGGGGGCAATTATGAAAACAAAAGAGTGAGAGTGAGAGGAATGCTTTTGGAGGGGGTTAACGATGCAAAAGGGCGTCTTGGTGGCGGCGGCGGCGGCGGCGTTATTGACGGCATGTTCCAAGAGACGGAACCTTTTGGGAAAGCTGTGGCAACTCCGTTTTTTAGTTATAGCATGGGAAAGATAATCAAACTAAAAAGAAGAAAATAAATCATTTCTGAATTCATTGACTTTTTGACATCTAAAGAGTACTGTATAGTGTACATTTTCATTCAATTCCACATCTTTACGATTCCTTTTTTTTATTTATTTTTTTCGCGATTGGGGCCATCATTTGAAAAAGTGTCAAAAAAGGAGCTTGTCACTTCTTTTTTCCAGTTTATTTTTCCGACATTTCTTTGAAATGATGACATGTACTGCACATGTGCTGAATTTAGGTTGTAAAAGCCGTTAATGGCCGTTGCTATTGGTCTGGCCGGCTGCCCGCCCCTTGCTTAAAGGCGATAAATGGCCTGCAAATACAAGAAAATATCCCCAAAGATGGTCGGCCGGGATCAATACCCGTTGCCTGAGTGACGGACGGACGGACGGGGCCGTCAAGCAAGCCTGCCGGGCTGCCTGCCGGGCTGCCAGGGTTTGTTCGGCGGCGCGAGCAGGAAAATGAGCGTGATGCGAGGGCCTTGCGGCTGATAGAAGGCAGACGCTGTTGTGACGCTTTATGTTCCGTTTCCACGGCGATCTGGCGATGCACCCCGCCGCGGCCCTTGATCTTATTCTTATTTTCCTTATTTTGCCGCAGCTCGACTCGACGTCATCCGTTTCAAACATGCAAGTTGGCGTGGGGCTCATCACTCATGGAGCTTATTGATCCTGAGATTGACTGGCAGCCAGACTCGTGCCAGTGGGGGCGTAGCGGTTCGAAAAAACACGGCGCGCACCACGATGATGGCGGTTGCAGCCGACATGTGTTTCATATGATTCCCGGTTTAGCGTGCCTTCGCTGTTGATTTTCCAACGTCTCGCGAAAGCCAAAGATGGAGTTGTGATTCCCTGCAATCTTCCATACGCGCTTTCATCTCCTGTGGTTTATTTTTTTAGACAGCCTCCCATTTTTCTCACCCTCAGCACATTCGGCTCTGATATTTCCAGTAACGACTGAACGTGATATGAAAGGAGCTTAATGGAAGCCTTGCTGACTGGTTTTTTTTTTCTTCCTTTAAAAAAGTCACTTTCACTCTTTTTTTGCCTCCCTCCCTCCCTCCCTCCCTCTCGATTACAGCGTCAGCCTGTCTGGGAGTCTGATCTCAAAGCTGGGAGGACCGGTGGCCTGCTGCTGGGGGACCCCCTCTTCTCCAAGGAGCTGGAGAACATGGGCAAGCAACTCGCTGGTGAGTTGTTCAATTTGGTTAGCAGCAGCAGCAGAAATGACCAGAAGAGAATTTTCTATTTCTTGCCTGTTGATGCTGCCGTATTGTATCACCTTGAAAGCCTGCGAGGGAATCCAGAGGGCATGACCCCCCATCCCCCCCCCCCCACTTTAACACAACCGCACGCCTTGACGTGATTAAAATGGGCTCATTATTTGTCCTCTCCCATACATACAGAGCACGCTTACTTTGCACCCGCTCACAAGAAGCCGCCTCATTTTCCATTCGCAGATCTTCTCACGTGCTTTTCCTTTGCACATGTCTGACGTGGGGGCTCCCGTCGGGCGTCCGAATGAGCTAATCGGGCCCGTTTCCTGTTTGGGATCGGTGGCGCTGAGGTCGCCCACGTCACCGTGCCGTGCCACGTTTCTGATAGCTGCCTTCTGTGGTCTGGCAGAGGTGGAGAAGGATTTGGCCAAGCTGGCAGAAGTGGGGAAGATGACGCTTCGAAACAATCCCCACGGCAGTCTCCTCGGCAGTCCGCTGGGCCACCGGAGCCTCCCCGACACACTGCCGCTCACCAGCCTCCTCTGCAGGCCTCGCTCGCCGGCGGGCAAGACGTGCGGCGCCGCCGCCACCGGGCTCCCCCTCGTCAGCCCCGGCTCGGCGTCCCTGCGTCCAGGCGGTCGTGCCTACAGCAACCCCGGCAGCAGGACGCACACGCCCGGGACCACGCCCGACAACCTGCGCTCGGGCTTCAACCCTCACAAGGAGGTGACGTTCAGGAGGTGCAGGAGTCGGCCGGTCACGCCCACCGGGCGGCCCGCGCGCACCCGACCCTTGCTCACGCCGCCCGGGCTCAGCACCACCGACAGTCTGGGGGCCAGCCTGAGGGCCTACCTGGCTGAGGTAGGACCAACATCTAGTATCAAATGAGAGGCCTCAGATTTCAGTTCATTTATTGAGGATTCTTACATGTTATTTAAATGTAATATTACTTACAAAGTTTTTAAGGTCATCGGTTGAAGTTGCCTGTCTGTCCAACCAAAGAGTTATATTGTAGCAATAAAAGAATAACAAGCAGGACACCCAGTGTGTATACACGGGAGCGTTCTCCGACCCAACGCTTTGGGAAGAGTCAGGGCGAGCGTGTGCGCCAAAGGGCCCCGTCGGGTACCGTTGGCGGCGGGGACCTCCTTGGCGTCAACTACACAGCCAATCGCACGCGTGTGCTCGGTGCGGAGTTTCCGTGGCCGAACGCGTCCGATCCATTGGATAAAAAAAAGAAAACAAGACGTCAGGCCGTTTGATGGCTGTATTTATTATGACTTGTTTGCTTTTTGACACTTTGGGTTGCCTTTGTAGCCAATCCTACGCATGGATTGATTTCTTTTTTTTCGCTGCTTCAGGATGAATTCTACCAGCAGTTGCAGGCCATGCGGCAGCCTTGGCACATCCCCAGCGACACGGACAGCGACATCATGGAGCCGCCCGAGCAGGACAAAAGTGAGGGAACTTTCCTCCGCACGTTCTCATTACATCACGTCGCCGCAAACAAAAAACATGGATCTGAATTTTGCGTTGACGTTACACAAGAGGAATTCCAGTTTGGCAACAATAAAACAAAAAAACACCCAAAAAGGTCAACCGCCGTTGTCGTGGAAACATAACTCTGGCGGTTGCTTATCTTACATAATGACAACAATGCTGGCACTGGAGAGCCATGTTGAACTGTTGAATCACGGTCCCCCAAAAGAATTGTGGTTAAAATATGCAAATTCGATTTCCGGCCCCGAATAAACAGAAAGCATGTTGAGTTCACCGAAGGGTCGTTGTGCTTTTGGATGTATCCATATGCTCGGTCTCCTTTTTTGTCGTCCCAGGTGCCAGCAAGCGGTCCGTCTTTTCAGGTAAGACTCTGTTGCACGCTCCTGAGAAATCTGGAGCCTGACTGTCTGCTTATGACCTCACTTCTTGAACAAGCGTGCGGAAGCCACCGAACTCATTTCATTCAATTATCCTGGCGAGTTAAACGGAGGCCGTTGCCCAGTTCCATGAAGTCATGGGGGGGGTACGGCGTTTACGCGCTCGCTCACTCGCTGGCTGGCTCACTGGCAGACAGAGAGAGTGCAGTCACTGACGATCCGGCTCTGTCTGCTTTGTGGCTTGCGTCTGCGGTCCTTCTCTTGTGGTGGCCGAGGTGCTGCCCGGCGGTTTGCAGTGTGCCAGCCTGGAAGGAGATGTGAGAGAAGGCTGCTGCTGCTTGGCTATCACAAGCAAGCCAGACCGCCCCCCCCCCCCCCCTTCTCATTCCCCCCGCGTCGCCACGGCAACGCTCGGAACGCGCAAACTTCTATTAGTCCGACTTTAGTGCTGAAAAATTCATTGTAATATCTTGAAATATAATCTCACTTTTCTGTCCTATTTTCAGGCCTATGAAGACGACGACGACAAAGATCCCGTCCGCCAATTATGCAAGGCGCGGGACATTTTGAACAAATTCTGTTATTTTTATAGGTCCTATGAATGATATTGTATACCTTTGTTCTTTTCCACCAATATTTCCTATCGACTGTTATCTGCTATCTGATTCTCTCTTTTTGTTTGGCATGCTATGGGACTCCCTGCATGGGTGCACTTTGTGCTTTGACAACCTCTTTCCAAGGCAGTGCACAAGTGAGACAATTCCTTGCATGTCTGAGCAAGCTTATGCCACTCGCCGTCAACAATTTGCAAGTGTCGGCAAATCCAATTGAATATTCTCACCGTATTCACGAGACAGAGTGGCAAGTACTTTTGATACTTTGAATAAAGACGAAGAATTGTGAAAAAAGATTTTCATTTTAGCTGTGCTGCAGTGTAGCGCCAACTATTGGTGAGGAGAACTACTACTTGAGTTAGCATTAGCTTGTTTGCCGGCCTGCCTGCCTGCCTGCCTGCCTCCAAATGATCGCTTAATGATATGCTCCCTGAAAGAGGTTCTCAAACATCTCGTGGAGGACACTAAAGAATGCTAATAAAATGATTTGGTGCTCATCAC
The DNA here is from genome assembly GCF_033458585.1 of Syngnathus typhle. NCBI lineage: Eukaryota > Metazoa > Chordata > Actinopteri > Syngnathiformes > Syngnathidae > Syngnathus > Syngnathus typhle. Next base: position 9,113,302 of record NC_083756.1, read on the forward strand.
TTTGGTGCAAAATTCCATTTCACTCCCAATCAACAAGCTTTTTTCACTGCAGTCCCATCAGCTGGATCTGGTTGGGTCTCAATGGAGCCCCAGCGGTGCCCCCCTGAAAGTCTTTCCAACCTTCACATTCCACATTAGCAGTGCACCACAAATCCATACGTCCACAAATCAACCCTTTATACACGCGCTATTTTCTCTTTCAGTTCATATTTCTTCACCGCTCGGCCGGCCGTTTGTTATGTCAGCAAAAAGAATCAAAGCATATGGAAGATCTGGAAGGAGATGAAGACTTGAGTTCCCACCGCAGATGTCACTCAAAACGCTGACGCTTTAGCTCCATCTGCTCACATCTGTGTATTTACAAGTCGTCGAGCGCCATGACCCATTCCATGTGATCTTTTTCTCTTGACCACCCGTGTCATTTGAATGACAAATCAAAGGGATGATGTTTCTTAGTGATCCTTATCCCCCCTCCCCAGAACCATGGTTAAGTATTTGATGCAAGCAAATGTGAGGGGCCACCCGTGCAGCATTGCAACTCAAGGGGGAGAAGAGAAAACCTGATAAGACATGGAGCCTGCGTATCGTAAAAGTTGCTGATTAATGGGGAACAAAGGAAAATACAGTAGTCCAAATAAATCCAAGTTGTATCAAATACATTGGAAGAGTCACACACCACTGTAATTTAAACCAACAGTAGTAATCGTCATCATAATAAAACAATGTTAGCTAAGGACTCACTACTAGTGATGTGCACTCCAGTTCTTTTAAGTGAACAAAATATAAAATAAAGCAGACTTTGATTTGGACTTTGACATATACATCGAACAATACAACTTCACTCTCGTTCACTGAAAAGATCCGTTCTTTTGAACGAATCGTTCACTCACGAGCCAACACTACTCACTACCGCCCTCTGGCGTAAACGAAAACGAACTTGTTTGCCAGTGACGTCTAATTGTACACGTTAATCCGATTCGGCCGAATACTTCTTCAAATAGACACCACAAGAGCGTAAAACTAAGTTCATATGATAAAAGAATCATAAAGTCCCGTTTTGAACAGTAACAATATCGCTATAGTAATGTAAAGCAGACATTTGAATGGTTTAATGACAGGACTGCGAACGACTCAAAATGGCGTAGGTTCCTCCTCAAACTCGCCCCGAGGGACGTTTTAAAAGGTAAGCGCCTATTTTCTTGGTATTATTTACACTTGACTATTTTCGGCATGTACATTAAACGCCGTTGTAATGCTTAATAATGAATCAAATTTGGGCTAATGTCGCATACGCTACGCCATGGCCTTCGTTCGGCTAACAGCTAGGTTAACACCTTCGTATAACTACTGTCTGGGTTGTTTATTTGAGTCCACATTTTCATGCAGTTTCATGTGCGAAGCAGGAGATGGTTGTCATGTGTGGAGGATGTTACTGTTGGCCCCGTTGTGTGGATTAAATCAATCTATTGTTCCTCACTGGAATAGAATTTCAACTGCTAGTTAATGGCAGATTGTATGGATCATATTGTGGCCACACGTTGGGCTTTACACAATTCTATTGTGTCAGTCTCCATTGTTTTGACGCGCTGTGTTCAGAGAGAGGGCAACATGCTTGTGTGATCCTCAGCAACATCATGTATTGTTCTTCTAAATCCAGGAGGATTACTTAGCAGAAATCCTGTATGATTGTGGGGCTTTTCAGACTAAATCTTCTCTCTCTGGCCTCCAAATCGGAGGCCTCATTACGTGAGCGGCGGTCCCCGAGTCGTCGTGTCTTGCTATCACCCTTCACTTTCTTTTTCAGTAATACACGCTTCTTGTTCCTGACCGCAGCGCGGTCGACGTTCCAGACGTTCTGGGGATCATTTCAAAGGCTTGGCACGGACCCCTTGTCGGGTGAGGCCAAGAGACCTATGGGTCCGATGACTCGTCACCCACCACCGTCCGCCGCTTATTCGGAGCCACGCGGCAGTTATTTGTTTGAAACGCTCAAATCCACACTTGGGCAGTGTGTCATGTTATCTGTATTGAGGTTGTTTTAGACAAAGCAAGGACACAATCAGACAATCGGCGAGACAACTTCCATTTGCCGCCGTGTTTCATTGACGCTTTGCTTTCCCTCATGTTTCTCTTTTATGCAAGCGAGGAGAACCCCGCCGCAGAGGAGCCTCCGGATTCCTGTTATCGAGCAGGCTGTTGGCTTGTCACCGCGCGTCGAAAACTCAGTGCCATGTGGAAAGGTATGCAAAAGATGCAAATACAATGTATACTTATTCAACCACAGAGCGATAAATAGCAAGCAAAAGTCTATCAAAAACAAACGTTGTGAGACGGCTAAACAAAACAAACGATGCTTATTTTGTCCAGATGACTAATCCTTTGAGTCGAGCTCCAACGTGGTCTTAGTGAGACTTTTTCTTACAAAAGAGCCAACACTCCGTGGCTGGTCCGTCTCGGAACTTGCCGGCCGACAATCCGTCCACATCCTGCTTCGTTGATGTTGTCGTTACATATAAAGTTGTGGGGTATGTGTGTGTGGCTTTCATCGTGAGTGTGTGGTTTATGACGCGCCGCATTATTCAAAACAGTACAAGTCATTGATTTACGCCAAAGCCTTGCTGATGTGAGTTTGTTTGCCGAAGAAGCCACCACTTATCCGACGCGACTGCTTTGAAGGTAAGTGGAATGAAAAGTAAAGTTTTCGTGAAAGTCACCAGATTCTGTGAAACCTCCCAAATTCAAAACGCTGAAGTTTGGTCACTTTGTTCAGCATCGTCACGTGTGCCCTCTAAAATACTTTGAAAGTGGATTGATTGTTTCTGGCGGCAGCAAAAGACCCCCCCCCCCTAACCACCCTAAGCCCCCCCCCCCCCCCACACACACACACACGCTAGCGAGCTTGCTAGCTCGATACACCACTTTAACAACCCAAAAGACAGTCTTCTCACTAAAACACCATCCGTCTTGCGGTGTGTTTGCGAAGCTCGGTCTCAGGTGTCAGATAACCGCCGTAAAGTGCCGTCCAATAACACGGAATCATTTGGCTCGGCGGCGGCGGCGGCTGCGGGGAGAAGAAAGATTGCTGACGACTGATTAATGCTGATGGCGATAAGCTTCGTTCAGGAATCTCGAGGGGTGCGCAGAGAGAATGAATTTCAGCCTTCTTGCACCTGTTTCAGCTTCTCCCCGTAGCTCATTTCAAGGAGACCAAGTATCCTGGTAATTGTTGCTAAGCGATACGCCGCCGCTCGCCCAACAACCCCCCTCCCTCCCCAAGTCGATGCCAGAAAGCCTGATGTCACTTTCCCCATCACCGTCACAGCGGGAAATGGAATTGCTCGGCAGAAGCCTTTCTCGGGTGAAACAAAAGATTGACGGACAAATGGGATGGATTCCTCCGGAGCGACCGGTGACTCACGGCTCTTAGCGCAGTCAATCACCGCCAGTGCAAAACAATAAATTGTTCTTAAGGGATTAACCGCAGTGTATTACAGGCAGGCCTCATGGCACGTCGTGCAAAGGGCGAATGAGAAAATGTCCGTGATTTATTGGGAAAGAACAAAGAACTTTTAGCATCCGAAGCAGTTACGGGACAGGACAGGTTGTACGAGGAATTGCTCATGTAATCATATTCAGACTTTTCGTGCGTAGCGTAGCGGTCAGTGCAGCGGACAGCTGTTTTCGTCTTACGTACCGGGCAGCTATTCAAAAGCTGTCGAGTGGGAAATCCAATTAGTTGACTAAAAGCAGCAGCCACTTCTGGCCTTTTGACGTCTTACTTTTGAGGCTTACATCTGTAGTGATGCACAACATTGACAGGAAGACTACTGGACCCTATTTTTGGAACACCAATCGCAATATGTACAATTTGCACCTCATTTGGAGCCGCCGAAGAATGACGAGAAGTCGAAACGATATGGTACACTGGAAAGAAAAAGCACTTTACCACCCGACAAGCGACATTGACTTATTTCTCCCTCCAAGTTGTCCTGGTTGTTCTTTCCGCAGTGGTTTTCTGACATCCTTTGCCCCTTGCGTCATCCCGGCCGGGTCCCACGCGACCGGCCGGCCGGCCGGCCGGCTGGAAATTCCCCGTTAAAAGCACTTTAGCTATTTTTGCCACACTTTGGCCGGCGAAGAAAGCAAAGTCGCTTGTGGCTAATGAGGCAGTGTTTTTCGGCGACAAGTCAACTCGTCAATTTTCACTGCCAGAATTGAAGAACATTGCAATGAGCCAAACAATGATGGTTTCTGCGGCCCGAGGCGGTTTCCTGCGACACGTTGCTTGGAAGCCAAGAACAGGAAAGTAGAGAGAGCAGCTTTGGCATTGATGGAAGAGACCAGAAGGTCAAAGTGAGCCGGCCAGCTTCTCCACAAGAGGGCACAGATGACGTCTGTAGGACGTCGTGGCCGCTTCGTACTTTCTATTTACCTTTAGTTCTTGTCTAGCAAGATCTTACATGAACAAATCCAGATCAAGGTAGCCTCTGGACAACGTCATTTCAAGCCCTCAGAAATGGAGAAGCATGGACAAGACTCAAGTAAGGGGGGAAACTCCAAAGAGCAAGGAACCTCAGAACTGTGAAGATGCCAACCCTGAACCTGTAAGGCAAAGGTGCTAACTGCCATCACGCCGCTGGCTGCTGTTGTACCAATTGAAAGGATATGTCCACTGGAGTGACGGATAGTTGCAGAGCTTGCCGGTTCCATGACTTTTTTCATCAGCTTTCACTTGTAGCGTTGAAGTATGAAAAGAAATGTGAAAAAAATGCAATGTAGCTTACACGTGCTATTTTATTAGCCTCATTGGCTCCATAAACATAATTGATGGCCAAATTTGGTGCTGGAGTGTGGACAGACGGACAACTGGTGAGACACCCCTGCGTCTTGGACGGAGAAGCCACCGTGATATAGTGCCGCTCGGATCCCCACCCCCAACCCCGCCGCCTCGCTCCCTCTGTGGCCGTCAGAGCTGCACGGAGGCGTGGAAGCGACCACACAAAAGAAATATTTGTCCAATCTGTCCAAGCAAACTCCCGCAACCCCTCCCCCGATCCAAGACCCCGACTTTCTCATCGCGCTCGTTCTGTGTAATTGAAAAAGCCATGCTCGGAATGGGAGCTGGCCGGCTGGAGGTGACTCGGGGAAAATACCCGCAGAGCGTGATGGATTATAAACATCGATAACAGTAAAACTGGGCCTCGTAAAAATGTGACGTTCAAATATTTTTTTTTCCCTTTCGGTCGAATATTTTGAGTGACGAGAGCCCTAGAGAAGAGCAATATGAATTCATTGGAACGCTGAAGCTGTACAAACAGATTTTCAACATCTTTTTTTTCAAACGCTCTATGAGATGGCCAACAAGCTGTTGTAGTACCAAGACAGACCTGTGAGAGGCAGCAGCTCGCCACTGGGCGATCCAGCAATAAACAAAGAAGAAAATTGGCTATCGTTATTTTCGGTCATGATAGCAAGTTTGCTCAATGTTAACAAGTGAGCTTTTCCAGACGCCCAATAATCGGGCTTTTGCTGACTTGAATCAGATTGATTGTATTTATTTTCCCTGCTTTAAATATTGAGCAGGTTTAACCTTTACAAATGTCTGCCGTGGCCATTTCCCAGGCATATTGTTAAGAGCCGTGTTTGCTGCTTCTGCTGCCCAAAATCTGGCCTGAGTGTCGCTCTGCGCGTTATGTGACCAAAACAAGACTGCAAGAAGTCAAATTTCACACTCGATGTTGTGGTGACGTGCCAGAGACCCAAAAGTCCATTTCTCATGTCCCTCCACTGAGTTGCCTTATTTTCTTCAGGGGACTTTTTGCTCCTGTTTAGAAATGCAAACTATTCCAATTGGATTGGACCTAAAAGGTTCCTCTGTGTATTTGAGTTGTCTGTTTTCCTTTGTTTCCCCTTTCTGACAGCTTTCCTTCTAGAGGTCGGAAGTCCCCCTTTTCAATGCAGCCCTGCTTAAAAAGAATGTTGCAATCTATGTGTGAAAAGGGTTGCCAGGGTGGCCAAAAGCGACTTGTTTGCTCAAGTCCCGACCCGTAGAATGGATGAGGACACAGATTGGGGCGGGTTCCTTTTTTCTTCTGACCTCAACTCTGTTGCGTGTTTGGGGAGACATGGAAACCTCGGCGGGAACGGACAGGCATCCAATTGAGCGCAGGAAGATGTCTGAATAGAGCGAGACGGGCAGTGAAAGTCTGTGAATTGGGGGGAGGTGGGGGGGGATTATTGCCATGACGTCAGTATAATGCGAGTTGTCTTTAAAACAACTTTTCTGGGTACCGGCGAACCCAGTCACCCGCTAATCACCCGCACTGCTATGTGGTAGGTTGATCCAGCGGTAGCGCTCTGTCCAATACAAATCAGCTGAGTCCGGACCTTGACCTCTCCAGGCGCCACGCAGCCGTACAACTTCAAAGTCCCGCGACTTAGGAAATCATCTGGCTTTGTTTCTCCTCCATATTTGCTTCCCTCTATGTCTTCTTGTGGGAACCAAGTGAATCTCCGATAGGGTTTTTTCCCCCCGAGAAAGTATACAACACCCTGGCGGATGCTGAAGCTATGCTGTCTGTTACAATGCACAATATTTCCCATAGAGGAATAATTGGGTTTGGAATCTTTTCAAAGTCAAAGTCAGCTTTATTTATTTTGAGAGTTCAGGCTTCGAACTCATCTCAAAACGCTACTTGAATAAATGTAACCGAGTAAATAGAGGTCGCCACCACCCGTCCTGGTAAGTACGACTCTCGCCGGTAGTATTTTCGAGGGGTGGCTAAAAGTCTCAGTATCCCCGCAGTTGAGTTGTTACGCCAGGTGATGGCAGTTCATGTATCACAAGTGGGGGGGTGGGGACGGACGTCTGGGTTCCCACAGTGCAGTTGTGACTCGCTGACAGGTGGAGCGCAACGGAAGGTGAAAGTTCACTACTCGAGATTGCCCCAGCGATACAAGTCTGGAAGCGCTTGTGGATGCAGTCTGACAGTGTGCTGTGCTCGCTTCATCTTGTGCCATTTCAAGTCAACTGATCATTAAGCGGTACTCGGCAGCACCGCTTTCCGGGACTGTTGTGGATCTGTAAAAGCACTAACAAGTGACTCTTCCCCCAACGGTGGAAACCGGGACTGCGAACGGCAGCATGCCATCTGTTGCAGAGCGTTGCGGGGCTTCCAAAATCAGGAATACTCGCGCTATGCGGCAAACTAACTGGCTATACCCAAGGCAAACAGCTTGACTTGGCCCCCTGATTGCCGACCCTCACGGGACCCCCAGACGGGCGATCGTATTCAATGGTTCGACAGCGTAGCATGCCGCCCTTGTCCTCCTCCTCTTCCATCTGGCCAGCAGATGGGAAGACCTGTTGGCCCAGACGGGGAGCAAGAGAATGAGGAAGAGGAGGGCTGAAAGTGAATGGTAGGGAGTGATAAGCACACTTGTGGCTGATGTGAACTTAGATGGCCCTGATTGTGTATGTGTATGGATATGTGTTTGTGGGGGGTAATGTTTACAGGTCCTCACAAAGTACAGGAAGCCCGACCGTGCGGGGGCTAGGTGATGACGATGTCGGAGGATGGGGATTTGAAAGGGAAGTCGGCATTGCGCTTGTGTGTGTTTGTCCAAATGATTAGCCCCCCCATCCTGGGTTTTATTTACTTTTTTGGAGGCCCTTTACAGAGGAAGTCAGCAGGCGTGTGGAAATCAACAGGGACTGCTAAGATTCATATAAACAGGAGGTGCTCACCCTGTCGCTTTCTCTGTGTGTTTACGTGGAAAGTGTGTTGTTGAATCTTTTAAGTCGTACACACAGATGGTAGCAACAGGACAGGAACTTGGGTCATCACCTCGTCGCTTAGTTGACAGGTACAATGACCGGAATCATTAGTGAAAGGCTGGACGATGAATTTATTTGAGGGTAGCCGAGTCCTTGTCCATTTTGTTTCTATGACCAAACTGTACGGAAAATATTTCCAGCCTAACCCGGTGTCCCGCCTCATTTAAGCCAGCATCCTTTGTCCCGCTTGTCTGTTTTGACCATGGGGCAATCGACCTCCTCCTCCGGGTGTCCATTTTGTTGTTTATTGCAAGCCGCTACGCTTTTACGGCAGCGTAAATGACAATGACTTGTCACCTGGCTTCCTCTCCTCCGCCTCCCTCCCCTGTTCTCAATCGGACCCTCCTCACAAGCCTGCGGCCATAAAATGCTAATTTCTCCCGGCAATTGTCTTCGACCGGGACAGTAGAGCGAGCTGACTGCGAGAGAAAACGCTTGCCTCAAGGTTGTAAATAAACCACGGGTCTGCTTCCGATAATATTCAGGCCTCGCTGGACCTGACCTTATAGTCGCGTACTGTTGTCTACATTTTTACAGCGGTCTGCTCGGAAGGGAAGTTTCGCTGCTCCGCAATTTAACACGCTTCATTTAGCGACTCGGATAGTCGGTTGAGTCGACCAGGTTCGTTTGAGTGCTGATTTGAACCTTGGGCTAAATGTGTTGTTTGTTTATTTGATAGCCCGCAGTGGGCTTTTATGTCCGTCTGGTCTGGGCGGCGGGTCAGAAACATCCCTTGGGGATCGCCTGTAAAGTTCAGTAGCACTTAAAGTCGCGATCCCCCTCGTCTTATGGGGCGAGAACCTGAATGGAAAATTGTGGCGCATTCACCAGGGTTTTTTTTTTTTTTTTTTACACGTCAAGCACACTCCAGGTCATGTGTCATACTGTCAGCAAATTTAATGTGTTAAATGCCACCAGACTGTTTACACGTGTACGTTTGTTCTTTGGAAAGTGACAATGTAGATCTGAAGCCTTCTGGTTTTTGTCGAGGAAGAATTCAAAGTCTGCTTTAGTAGTGTCAATTTCTTCTTCACATGTCAAGACACACAAAGAGATCGAAATGACGTTTCCCACTTTCCCACGGCGACATAGTAGTACACAATATACATCCAAGTAAACAGCACCAAAAGTCAAAACAAGAAGGCACAAACAATGAATAAAAAAGCCATGAATAAATAATATATCAACAAGAACATAATAAATAAGAGGAGCAAAAATGGAGCAAGTGTGCAAACAGCAGACTGTCAGAATATAGTCAGGACACGTTAGCAGTCTTTCGCAATGGCTCGCTCAGAATCGTGTCGATCGTCACGCTTTGTTGCCGATAATTACCACAAGCAAGAGCCAAAAGGCTAGCTTAACTCATCAGCACATTTTGGTTTATTTTTACAACTTCATCTTGGTTTGGGGCATTGTTCTCGGGCCGGGTTGCAGATTTCTCCCCATTAGCCACATGTTCATCAAAGTGAAAAGACAATCTTGTCTTGAATTGTTGTTTCCAGAGAACATCTGAGGAGAGGGGGAATACCGGGTTTCCGCTTGTGAGATTGTTAGTCCCAGTGTTTGTCAGGCTCTGCGGTACTGGCGAGATGTTGTCGCGTGTGATTAAACAATGCAATGCTTTGAGTGTGTTAATGGGCTTTGTACTTTGACTGGATTTCATTTACCAGAAAGTGATTGGAAATGACAGTTGGGAAATACTTTTCCCATACAGTGATCATTGTGTTTTCTTTGACCCCTCCTTACTTTCTTTGACTTTTTCAAATCATTGACAGTCCTAAATTGGTCCTGTCTGGCCTTTCTCGCAAAGCAGGTCCCTTGTGAGCGCTTGCTTGTCTGGTTTTTCACAGCCACTTTTGGGAGCGCCCTTAATTTACGAGTCATTTCCTTGAGAAAACATTCTGTCTGAACAAGCCCTCATCTAAGGATGCCTATTTGGAGGCGTTTGATTGCAGAGGAAGGCCGATGTCAATGGCGACTTGTTAGGACCGATCAATTAAGTCTGAATGCCGCGGTTGAGTGGCCGGCCAAATTCAAAGGCCAACCGGGACAGATGATTGCTGACGACACGCCGGCCATTTGATTTTTGTGACCACGGTTTCCAAGTCACAGCGGGAATCCCTTCATGGTCAAAATTGGAAGTTGATCCAGGCCGCTTGGAAAGGTCCATCTTCAGGATCTTCCAGTCCGTCATCCAGTCCATCCTTGTAACACCACAAGTGTTAGACCTCCAACTTTGCCTGTCTTATACTTTGATGTCAACCATCCATGTCAGCAGGTGGCTTCAATTCCCATTCCACTTGAAATTTATTGGGTAGTTTAGCATCGCTCTGTGTAGTGCCACGGGGTCTAAATAAATACACGGACGGCCTGTAATGCTGCAATAGAATGTTCTCAATTCAAGTTTTATTGGACACCAAAAGTTAAATGTTTGCAGTGATTCATCGCAACATAAAAGCCTTCACCAGGTGTTGTTGGACTCTGCTTGCAGTGTTCATTCGGGGTCACCCTCGAGGGGTATCGTTCATATCTTTATGGGCTCACATCGTAGCTGTGGCCTTCAGGTTCGAGTGTTCCATCATCCCATCTGGTTCTTTTCAGGGGGCTACAAGCAGAACCAAATACCTGCAAGGAGGCCGGTCTATCTATAGTTGTGAACTGTCGGAAAAATATCCCTTTCATTTTCTGGGCTGGGTGAATCCAGATGTCATCTGCGCCACTTTTTATCGAAGGACCTTTTGGGCAAATGATCTTTTCAGATGACAGTGCAACAATTGCCAGTTTACATCACACACCTGACTTCTCCCATCGCGGCACTTTTTTTGCTCTCCTGCTGCGTTTTGTTTTTCCATAAACCTGCCATAGCAGCTGGTTTTCAGTCACGATGGTCCGTTAGTTTACCGCCGCTCTGGTACTTAGAGGACTCACCGACATTTGTGGCTTTTGAATCTCACTTTTCAACCTCATAATTCAGCTTCATCCTTTCACAAAGTGCCAAAGTGAACTTCAGTACCAGAGAGTATTCATGGGGGTAAAAAAATGGATCCTCCCTCAGGGGTTCCAGATAAAGACAAGTCTTTACCGTTGCGGTACATATCCCAGCTGTTGTTAGCATCTGTAGAAGGTATGTGCAAAGAAAAAAAAGGCCCACTTGTCCCATGGCAGCCAACACAGACATTTATCAGCGGAATAGTTTACATGTTCTCATAAATTTCCTAATGAGTGACGACCAGACATGAATTTGCCCGGAGGATTGATTCCGTGTCAAAAAGGAAAGAGGCCAGTTTTGTTTTTCCTAACAATAGCGGCTTTCTCATTCCCTTGTGTCCCACCCCCCATTTTCTTTCTCTCTCTTCCAAACTTGGATATTTCTGTCTTTGGGGGCAGGAGAGAGAGAGAGATAGATCTACTTTTTGACATTTTGCCCTTCAGCTGAGGACCCTTCTTTTCAGCTGCGCGCAGAACAAGGTTGCTACTTGTCCTAGAATCTGGGTGCCGTAAATCAACAGACGCACTAGACTTGGACTCAACCTTTCTTTTCTTTTTTTTGGAAGTCCCGCCCAATAGAGATGCTGAGTGTGAACTACCGATGACTTTGCTTTTTCAAATCAGTCTGGAGAATGCCGTGTGGCTTTTGGTGGAGATCCAAATAATTGCACCGCAGAGCATGTTTTTTTTGATACACGGATAAGTCAAGGCCTGCTCTCATAAAGTGTGCTGCCAGAAGATTTACGGTCTTATTTTGTCCCAAGATACCTACTCGTCTACTGCTTTACATTTAACCGGAAGGCATCGGACCCTTCCAAGATTTTGTGTTTGTGAAAGTACGGGAGAGTTTTCAAAATGATCCATTAACTCGCCACGCCACACACGACTTTTGACTCAGGGATGTCGGATTAAAAACATCTTAACGACGTGCCGGGAACATTATCTCCTTCTGCAACGACGTGGCGATAGGGAGGGAGTATGAATAATGAGCCGAAGGGGACGCGAGCGACAGACAGATGGTATTCTCATCCCGTGTTTTTCGGTGAGCTCGTCTGGAAGCTCTGCAGCTGTGAAGTCTTGTGTGAAGCATGCGTAGCGTGGAGCTGTCACTAACAAAATCCCAGGACGGCTGGCGCTAGGTCGTCCCTTCGTAGACTGCCATAGTGAAGGCGGGAGATGGTCAAACTGTCGAGCTCTGCTAAGTGAAACGGGTTATCTGGGAGAACTGCTGCCGTGGTTGGGATTCCCTCTGTACCTCAGTGCACAGTCACTACAAGAATTGAGTCAGTTGAGATGACGGCACTGCTGTGATTTTCCACGGGAGCTGTACAACTTTTGGACCGCACCGGAGGGATCGTTTGTCAAAGCTGTGGCAAGCAATGACTGCTCACTCCAGTGAGTGTGATCCCCAGCGAGATAAGGACAGGCTTGACGAGATTGGATTACCCCCACTCTCACCCGCCTCCCTGCGAGCACAGGTCTGGAGCGTGATAAAATACCTCCCATCGCCTTCTTGACGTCTAATCTTTTCCATGCTCCTATATCCTTGACGCCCATTGGGTGTGTTGTTCCAGCCTGACTCCAGCTGGAACGCTTTTCCAGGCCAAACTGAAGGGAAGGGTGTGAATGAGCATCTGACCCATCATTTTGCATTCCAGCTTTAAGTGTTTTGAATTAGCGCCCGCAATTGAGGGAGGGAGGGAGGGAGGGAGGGAGGTAGGTAGGTAGCGGGCTTTTCAATCTGCAACTTTGATGTCTTTCTACTGCATGACTCTTGGACTACACATACATACATACGTACATACATACGTATGTATTTGTTGGCCTTTGGTTTATTTCTTCCTGCATGTGTGCAGTTGATCAGGCTAAAATGACCTGGATGCTTTTTCCCTCTGTGCTATCCCTCAGGACTCTTTATTGTATCTGAAATCTGAATTTCCAGTCTTCTTTGCAAGACTCGAGTCATTTTTTGGGCCGCCCGGCAACCCGCCCGCCCGTCGTACTGTCAAGTAAGCCCAAAATAAAACCATGAGGGTAGATGAGAGCTTGCAGAGACTTTTTGCTTGTCAACATGTCTTCTCTTTTTCCCCGTTGACCTCAAAGGATTCCAGTGATGTTAATGAAAGCAATTTTCAGATAAAGACGGCCTTTTTAGCATTTTGGACTCTGAAGGGCGGCCTTTGAAGTAGCCTCTGGTTATTTTTTTCTGCTTGACAGATCAGAGCGGCTTCGTAGGAATCTTAAGGGGAAGTGCCCCGCTGCCCCAGGTAAACGCTAACTTTGCAACTAAGCCGGCCCGTTTTGAAAGCTAATACAGCAACTGCCGGGTTCGGGGCCATCTGGACAATTTGCCCTCTTGAAAGAGACTGTGAGCTTCACTTGTGTCTTGTGGGACTGGGGCAGAGCATACATGGGGAAAATGAAGCCCGTTTCAAATGACCTTGAGCCCTCAAATTGCGCCGTGGACTCGCAGAGTTCGGACTGGATTTATCAATCGAAAAATATTTTTCCAGTTTGGTTTCTTAGCTAACACTTGACTTGTTAGCGTTGGCTTTTAAGAGTGAGCAATTGATTCATATAGTTGACTTGTGGAGCTGGAATCTGTTTTGAGATGGTTAAGACTCGCTCGAGACCCAAACACAGTGAATTCCGGCCCGCCAGTGAACTTGTTGTCCAAGGCTATCCGGGCATGTCTGACCAATCCCCATTCTTTTCGTAGGAATGCAGGGTGCTGAAATTCTCACACTGTGTGTGTGTGTCTTAAGCATCCTTCATTGCACCTGGGGAGTCTCCCCCAAGAGAACAGTAGGTATTGAGGGATGAGACATGGCCAATTTAGTTGCCAGATGAGTGAGATGTATTTTTTTGCAAATTCCCAGCACAAGCAAGAAAAGAGAGGGCAAGGAGCGCAGCGTTTCAAAGCAATGGCATTTCATGATCCCGCTTACCCCCTGAAGGTTTGATAACAAATACCTTAGCTGGCTTTGTACTAAATGACACAAAGCCGTACGTAGACTCGCAACCGATGCCGAGAGTGCACGTGCGCTTCTCCTTGGAAGGAAGGAAGGAAGGAAGGAAGGAAGGAAGGAAGGAAGGAAGGAAGGAAGGAAGGAAGGAAGGAAGGAAGGAAGGAAGGAAGGAAGGAAGGAAGGAAGGAAGGAAGGAAGGAAGGAAGGAAAGCAGGCAGGCAGGCAGGCGTCGTAAAATGATTTTTCTAATGGCGGTGTTGGATACCGGTCAAATGCAGAGCTCGCAGTTGAATCGTGCAAATGTCTGACTAAATGAATCCTGGGGGATTGCGACCGTTGAATGAGCGATCACTTTTCCGGCCTGCCACAACGAAATCCTTGTTTTGACTATACCGCGTCATCAATGTCAATGTCCTGCATCAACTTGACGGGGCCATCATTTTTAACCATTACAACCATTAGAATCTGGCCCTTATCAGCGCACCATCTTTACCTCAGGGCTGGGTGCGCTCTGGTGATAGATTGGCATATCTTTGCTCAAACAAGTACTTTGCGTTTGCCTTTGGGCTTTGGTTCACACACAAGCAAGAGGTGATATCCGATCAGCTTCTCCTATCCAATGAACGGCCAGAGCAAACTCGCCAGCAATGATCGGTATGCGTCTGAGAGACCCAAGCCGAGCTCCCTTGCCTGCCTGCCGAACAAAAAAAAAACTGCACCTCTGGTGTCATTCTTGTTCACTTTCACCACCTGATGACATAACACTATGCTCATGATGTTGGATGCAGCGCAAATCTTCTGCTGACAGCCAGAGGATGTGGCGCTCTAATAGGTCAATATGTTTTGCATTGAGTCTGAACATGTTTTAGCCCCTCGGCGAGTTACCTGACTTTTATGCTTCCCGGTTTACGCCTCGCACGTTGGGATCCGTAGCGCTGCATGGGCGGAACGACCTTGCTCGCAAGGATTAAATCTGTGAATCGAAACAACTGGTTCCCAGTCCTGAATCGAGCCGATTGGCTCTTCCAACTGGTAAACTTGACCGCCACTTAAGGCGGCATAGCTGACTATGTTTTGCTCCACTCCGTTTCCTCCTGAAGAGGCTTTAGTGAGAGCCCGCGACCTAAGTGTCATGCCCGTCTAATCCCTGACCTCTGTGACTTCTCAAATCCCGGTCAAAGGTCTTCCGACCTTCCCCTTGACTCTGGACGCGACACCCAATACGTTGGGGGTCAGGCTATCTGAGAGGAAGAGCGTGATATTTTAGAAGACGGCTCTTTCCTCTGGGGCTTTTCATGAAACGCAATCTATTACCACTTGATTGCCGATTCCTGATTTGTATTTCAAATGGGGATGAAACTGTTTTTCTATCCCGTACGGGCTGTGTTTCTTTGACTGAATTCGATGGAATCAATCTAATCCTACCCGTAATCTGACCACAGTCATTTCCGCGACGGTGGTCTCCGAATACGCTTCCCTGATTCCCTATCTCGGAGGCTCCAGAGATTTGCGTTCCCCAAGCGACCGCCGCCGCCCACGTTATTTACGAGCTTTTTATATTCAGTCAGCGTGCTGATTTGATTCCAGCTTCAGCTCAAGTAGCGAATAAGTCATGTGTGGCGTAAAGCATCCGACGTGCTCTATCTGGGTGCGCCTGCCGCTGAGCTGAAAAGACGTTATTTCATCAAATTGGACATTTCCGAGTACAGTTGGCTCGCAGGACTGTTGAGTTCATTATGAGCAAGTCCACTCGCAAGTCCCAGTCGTTTATCACTTTGTGGCTTTGAGTTAGTTTAAAGGCGGCGGATATTTGCTCTGATTTATGTGAAGAGTTTCTGGAAAAAGAGAGCTGGACATATATGCTGGTATGACGCCAGCCCACAGGCCATGAAATGAAAGTTCCTCGGCCATTCCATCGCCGATGGGAACCTTTGGCCATCTGGACCCGCACAAGAACCGGATATGAAGCATCGGGAACGAGTCTTCTTTTTCAAATATGAAAGCTCTCAAATGAAACTGGAGATATTCCATCCAGCCGCACTTTCCACCTGGCCAACACAAACTGGGTTGGATGTTTTGTTTAATATATTTTCCTCCCCAGTTTCCCCCTTTTTTTGGTTACTGCCTTCCTTCCTTCCTTCCTTCCTTCCTTCCTTCCTTCCTTCCTTCCTTCCTTCCTTCCTTTCTGTAAACATCATAGCTGTGCACTTTATCAATACGAGTCCAGCCGTTCACTTTTATGAGACAGCGTGTTGGCTTAGCCGCATAGCATTCGCTCCCCAATCTGCGCGCTTTGCGAAAAAGGATCCATTGACCATACATCTGTATAAATACGTCCACTCTTCCTTCAACTTTTCACCCTGTCAAAGGTGTGGAGGGGAAAGAAATGTCAAACATTTACGATGATGCTCATCGACGCAATCACGCATTGGCCTGACGGCTTGATTCGAACGAGTTCATGGTGAGCGGCCCGCCGGCACCTTTCTCCAGCCCCTTTCGGCTTTTTGCAACATTTCCGTGCAGCGAGTAGACTAGGCTTCTAGCTTAGCTTCTCAAGATAGCTTGTTAGCAGCCAACCACTCACTGTGTTGAGAATGAATTGATATTTGTGCATCAACGGCTTCTTTTCGGGGCTTTATTTGTATCGCAGTTTATTTTGATGACCGTCTTCCTGTTTATAAATCCCAGCGTCAGAATCCTCTCGTGAGATCTTCAGTTGTATGCGCCACACACAATCCCTCCCCCACTCGTCATTGCGGCGAAGATCTTGCCCCGTGAGGGATGATAAGCTCTTACTCACAGGATATTCGGAATTCCTCGACAGATTGTTTTCGCCTGCGTCCCCGCTGTCCTCTGTAGTTTATTTGTTCAGACGAGAGGAAAATATGATGGTAGTAGATGTTGTCACGCTATTTGTTTTTGTTTTTTTTGTCTGCGTGGGTGATGGTTTGTGCTTATTGCTTTACAGACAAAAGAGTCTCCATCATGCATATTCATGTCCGTGTACACACAAACCGACTCATGCTGTGAAAGCAAGCTTGGCTCTTTCATAAAGCGTGCTGTCCTGTCTTGGCCCGGAGAGATGTCGACTGCCAGCCAAGCAAGACGTTAACAAAGTGATGCACAGGAGGCTAAAGCTTTTTTTTTTTTTTTCTTCTTCTTCTTCTCTCTCAGCCGAACAGTACACACACGCAGAAAAAGGCCTTTTTGTATTCCCCTTTCTCTGCTCGTCCTTTTGTCTTTTCACTTTCCCTGACTTGGCTGCCGTCGGACAGTTGATTCCATTCGCGCGTATGAAAGGAAATGACGTGCTTAATTGGATTATTGGGGGGGGTTCTTCAAATGAGTGCTCACCCAGCCAGCCACTCAACTGAGTATTTGAATTTATTTTCTTTTTCTTTCCTGTGGAATCCATCCTCAGCCATTTATTATGATTTTACTTGATTTTCTTTTTCTTTCCTGTGGAATCCATCCTCAGCCATTTACTGAAAAAGTCTTTTTCCGCTGCTGCACTGCATATTGACAGATGGTAGACTTTCATTGTACTAAATGCAATCCTAGCTAACCTTAAAAGCTGGAAATGTCTGGCATATTTGTGGTCACGGCCTACTGTTTCTTCTACGCAGACATTTGAAAACAATGAAGCCGATATAAGAGCAGGTGGAGCAACTTGGCTCGGGTTAATAGCCCGCAAAGATATCCTAAACTCAAGGTGGCATTACAGGAATTTGCACCTGCTCCTGAGACTTTTTTTTTTTTTTCGGTGTACTCGCGAGGGTTTTTACCTTAACCAAAATCTCTCAAACGGTATCTACTTTTTTTTTTCTCTCGCTCTCCGAAAGACGAATAGTGTTGATAAATTTTCATTGGAAGCTACTGACACACACATGAAAAAAACAAACCTGGTCTGTCCGTCGGTCTGGCAAGTGCAATGCGGCCTTCGTCCTTGCGGTCAGTCCGTCGCCTTGGCGGTCGTGTCGCCGCTTGTCAGTGGCTTCTCTGGTTGACTAAGCGTGTCCAATCTGTGGCGGAGGCAGGTCGTCGGGAGAAACAATCCGAGCGGACGTATTCATTTCGGTGTACGTTTATTTATTGAAGTCGGTCGTTGTAATCAGAAAGACGTAGCGGGCAAAATGAGTTGCCAGTTGAATACTGGCCGAGGCCTTTTGTGGTGCAACTTTTTGGCCCGGCCAACGCAAGCATCTACTTTGCTTTCGCACTCTTTAATAGCTCATCTGTTTCTTTGCCTCTGCAGGAACGTCCTCACATGTAGTGCTTTCAAATGTAGCCAAAATCCTAAAAGGCCACCACCGCAGATTCCGTGTTAGCTCTCCTTTGGCTTGGCTGCCTGGCTGGTCCTATTTGCTGATTGCAATTGACTTTGGCCATCGAGACTGTTCATTTAGCTTGTGATGGATCGGTCTGACGGAGCAAGCAATCAGATCTCCGCTCTTATCGTGCGTGGTCAAGGGCCAAAACTAAAGCCTCTGAGAAGATCAACGAATGGCCTTTGTACCTGAGGCAAATCCTTATTCCTGCTTTGCGGGATTCTTTTGAACATTGCCGAGTACTCCAGCCTTTCCCCTCTCAGGGGAAGCTTTTCGCCTTCTCACCCGAACGGGATTGAGGCGAGTCGGACTTGCAGGAACCTGGAATTTGGTGACGATGTGTGGAAGACGGCAAGGAGATGGAGGTTATGACTACAATGACCACGGTGGCTGTGAACTGAGTACAGCGTCGGAAAGGAAAAACAAACCCCCGTGGAGCAGATTGTTTGGCTGCTTGCGAGCCTGACCGGAGTGTTTGGTGCTCTATGAATTATTTGCGAAAGCCTTGTTTGCTAGTGTCGATTGGCGTCCTGGTACGTTGCGCTCTCGTATCATTGCCAATGAGCAAATCAGGGACAAGGGTGGGTGGCTTTCTCTCTCATCTTATCAGTTGTCAGTTTCTTTCCTAGCTGGTCTAATCCCGTTTTAAAGATGGGTGCCCAACGGTGAAGAAATCAAGTGAACGCTAGCTCCACAACTGTGTGTGAAGTATTTCCGGCATCTTGACGGTTGTTGTTATTTGTGGGGAATCTGGATGTACCATTTGGGGCCAGTAAAATCCAGTTCTAGTTGAATGTGAACCGCGGACTCGACTAAGCGTTTGCACCTGTTGACCATTCCGACAGCCGAGGAGATTATGTTCTTATTGTTGCCTCCCTCGTCCTCTTGTTTGTCCTGCTCTAGCAAAGACTCTTTCTGAACTTTTGCTGAACCTATTACATTTCGGTGCAGATCAGCTTATCTCTTTTTTTTCGGCATTAAATTTGGCAGCTGTACAAGCTCGGCGAAGAGCGGGACTGGGGCGTAGGCCAAAGGATAAGAACATTACATGCTCGACAAACAGACGACTGTTCCCTGAAGTGTTCTGCTATTCTGATTTTGAGGAAAGCGAATGCAGGGTGAGCTCAACGGCTTTAACGAGGTATCATCAACATATAGCGTGTCACATTTTTACAGTCCTGTAAATCCCGTGGTCATGACAAGCTGCTTGATTTCGGTTTCCTGTTGACGACCTCATTACAGGCTTGCGTATTCTCTTAGCCTATTAGCGGCTTCAGTTATTAGCTCCAAAGGTGGGTCATTTAGAAACTTTCCATTCCTTTCATTTGACAGGGTCTTTAAGAGCAACTGCGTTTCGGCCCACTGTTTTGACGCAGTACGTACGCATGGCCCAGCGGGATGGATGGATTTTCCCCGCTCATTTGGAACCCGGCTCGCCTACCGTAGTCATGCCTTCCGTCTGTCTTGCCTTTGACGGATTTTTCACTCGTGCCATTCATGATCAACTGTGCGTGTCGCCTCCCGGCCTCCAGCCTATACCTCAGCCGGCAGGAAGTCGACACGACACCAATTGTCATGAGTTCTTGATACCAGCAGGACGCCCTGCCCTGACGTTGAGTAATGGCCATTTTTTTTCGGCCTCCCCTATCTGCCGGCCGGACCCGCCATCTCCGAAGGTCGCTGCTGTCTGTCCCCGAGCAGATGCCGCCGTCCGCGCTTGCCAGTATGACACCCACCCTCGTTGATGTCATTGAGTCTCAGAGAAAAGGGCTAGTGAAGCGAGGACTTAGCCACCCAACCGCAGACACTGGCCTCTCTTTGCACCTGCGGGCCTGGCGGAGCAGAGCGGAGAGGAGAGCATCCACTTGATGATAGCATTAGTCCATCGGGATTATTCAAGAACTGCTTTCTTCTAACTGGAGTCCATTTTACAGAACGACTTTTCACATCTCGCATTTCTGGCATGTTTCTGGGTGCGATAACCTTTTCTTGTCCTGGTGGATTTATGATGTTTACAGATGTGCTCAGCGCCTGGAAAAACAGTCCAGCTCTCCCCAGCCCTCAAGCGGGGGCAGCCATCTTTAATCCAGTAAAGAGTGTAGGGATTTGGCCGCCCCCACCGGCCCCCGCATGAAGGCGCTTTGGAAACCCCTCGGCCGTGAGAATGGGGCGATGGGGGGTTGAAGTTGTGTGCAGGGGATGTGGGGAGTCCATGCAGTGGGTTGGGGTGGGGTTGCCCCCCCCCCCCCCCCCACACACACACTCTCCATCCGCTTTTGTGAATTTAGTTAATCTAATTTGAGACCCTCACAACACCAAGTCTTTCTCTCCTGGAAGAGACTTCCTTGACACCCCCCCCCCCCCCCCCTGCACCCTCCCCCTTTCAAACATCAGAACAAGATGGACTAAGTTTCACGCATTAGTGGTGAAAATGGGATTTGCTGGGTTTAATCCAATATCCTCATAGGAGTCACAGTAGTAAGTGGAAGCACCACCTGAAAATGTGACGTTAAAAAGATGAAGCCGATACACTCGTCAAGCACATAAACGGGTTTTATATACATTAGGCTTCCAACACGCCATGTGCAAAATGGTGGAGACTCAACTGTTAGGTCTGTAAGAGTTTTTTTGTCACACACAAAAAATCTAAATGCTATTCATCAAATTAGGAGGCAATCAAATCATAAATAAGTCGAATGAAAAGATTTGGTTATTTTGCACTGTAAAAGTAAAAAATGAGCTCACATTTATGAATTTAAAAAAGTCATTTTGTCGTCAAGAAAATAAAGTGGGATCAAGGTGGGATTTTGATTCGTAATGAATTATTTCTCAATTCAATGACTTCACAATTGGATGATTTAAATGTTTGCGTTTCATTTTTGGCTACCAACGGGCATTGTTTTGGGGGGATGCTAACAAGAATGCATGCCTCAGAGCTCCGCGTCGACGTGTTTGAGCTCATTGTGTTTTACAAAGGCTGTTCACAGGATGCAAATGGGGCGCTTCCCCCCCTTTGCCGTTTCGCACCTCTGATTAACTCACTGTGATGTCGTCGGATATCAAGTGGGCATTAACTCATTAGGGCCGTCCCCTTTGAAGTCAGGGTCTCGTAATCCCTTTTTAATGGCCCTGTGAGTGGTTCAACAAAATGACAGCCTTTTTTTTTTTTTTTTTTTTTTTTGGTGCACGAACGAGTGGAAAATTGCCTGATTCATTTCGGAAACGAGTCACTGTTTTCCAGCGGTGAGGCGTCTGGTCCGGCAAGGCCCGACCGAACACCATCTTCCATGGAATTAATTGTATTGGATTATTCCCCAAGTGTCTTCACTTCTTATACGTCCTCTTTTTGAGTTTTGTAACGTTACTACCCCAATTCCCCCTGCCCCTCCTTTTTTAACTGGAGGCAATAAGGTGGTGAGGGCCAGGAATGCGGCCCGTGGAACTGTAAGGATTTATCGCACAGAGGTGTGAGGGCGGCGGCGGCGCTGCGCTGGGCTGCTGCGGCTTCGACTGTGTGCAGATGTAACAGTTGAGTTCCCACCATGGGGCCAATGCCTTGTTTTACGGCTTTGCAGTGTGAGCAGGCAGGACGACAAACGGAGAGCCCGACGTTGACCCTTTTTCTTCAAATTGATTTTCTTTTTTCTTCTTCTTCCTCTCCCTTTGGCCTTTCGTTTGTCTTTTTGCCTCCAAAGTATTCTATTGACGTTATAAAGCGTTGGGAAAGAAAAGCCTGTGAAATAAAAATTCAGCTTTACCCGACAATAAATTCAAGAGTTTGCGACATTCTCACCCCCTTTTGAAAGCCATTAAGTTTTTGCTTTTTCTTTTGTTTTCTCATCTGCTAATCCTTTCAAAATGTCAACTTTTGGTTTCAATAGAAAGCATTTCTTTCTTGAGGGGAATTCCTACAAATGCATCAATCGGATTCTCCAAGATGAAGGCCCATATTATAATTAAATAGAACTTCATAACACCACAATTGATGAAACTGTAAAGTACATCAAAAAGTCCAACATGCTAAGTATAGACTATAAAAAATGGTGCAATAAGTATTGTGGTGCCACTTGTCTTAAATTCAATCCAAGAGGCCTTCAAACATATTGAGCAGTTTTTCCTCAAACCTTCAGATACCCGCGTGTCTGTCATTATTTCATGTTTGTGGCAATATTTAGGAACGATATGCCACCATTCGTTTCCATCTCCCTCCTCGACTTTGTCTCTGACACACACACACTCCCTCCCTCCCTCTTTTAGTCTCTCAGGTTACCAGTACCAGGTCTTTTCTTGCTTCCCAACT
The DNA here is from genome assembly GCF_033458585.1 of Syngnathus typhle. NCBI lineage: Eukaryota > Metazoa > Chordata > Actinopteri > Syngnathiformes > Syngnathidae > Syngnathus > Syngnathus typhle. Next base: position 9,135,724 of record NC_083756.1, read on the forward strand.
TGTGATTGTGTGTCCTGCGCCGTGTCCTTGTCCCTGCCCCTGCCCCTGCCTCCCGGTTTGCGAGGAGCCACCCAGCAGCCGGCCTGTGATTGGGGCAGGCGAGCACGGGGTGGGAGGTGGCAGCGCAGGAGGGAGGGAGGGAGGGAGGGGGGCTTTCTCTCTCTCTCGACACGGCGGCGGCGGGTGAACTGACTGCTGCGGGACGTGTTTCAACAGATGGTCGAGGTTAGAGGGTGTCATCACATCGGAGAGGGGATTAGAGGAGAGAGGTTGTCTTCCAGGCGCTGTGTGGTCCCCCCTCAGTCCTCCCTCCTCAGCGCCATCAAGTCCTCTATGAGCGCACGGAACACTGGCAAGACTCCTTTTGCTGCACGCTGCCAGCCTGCCTTGCCCTTCCCTGCCCTGCCCTGCTCTGCTCTGGCCTGCCAGGTAGGTTTCCAAATATTCTGCTGGAGTCGAGATTGGTAGCGGTGCTGCGTTAGGACCTCACTTTTACAACTGGGGATGACAGGAATTCCCTGTGTGGCAAATTCCTCCGTCTCAAGGGATTAGTCCGCGGCACATTCCATTAATGTCATTTTGTTTCACCACCTCTTGTCTGAAAGTCGCGGGTCTCTCGTATGGCAGAGCGAGAATCCGACATTTCCCCCATCAGTAGGAAAATGACAAATGTCCCTAACGGAACACGACACGCTCGTCACCGCGGAAACTCACAAAGACTCTTGAGTGTCCAGGATAGACATATCAAACCTCTATCAACGGTGTCCATCTTAAACCTAAATGATCGAGCTGCTTGCGGAGGAGCTGTCAAGTCTTGGCGCTCCTCGCCACCTCTCTTTTGCCACTAGGTGTAACTTTACCTCGAGCGAGAAAGCAAACGGTCCAGTATTTCTATCCGGCGACGGGGTCTCTGTGCGCCTGAGCTGTAAGAAGGCGCGTGGGACGGGACGCGGCGGCAGCCGGCGGAGCGAGTGAAAGCCGCTGTTGTGCGAGCCGGTGTTGACCCTGGTAAACCAGGCGTAGCTGCGCTTCCTGCCCGCTACTTGAAGTACTTAACCCCCGCTAGGTTGCGGCTTTTTAAATCAGACGCTCTTGAAAAATGTGGCCGCCAAAGTACTATGACAGATCTTGATAGGGAGACTTTGGGTTGCCGTTGTCTCTCTCTCTCTCTCTCGTGTGAAATGATCCGATTGAAAGTGTCCCAGTCAAAAGAAAAGGTCCAAACTGAAATCTATGTAGGTGTTACCCACCAGCTGACGTGTCGCAAAAACTTGTCAAATGTAGTGAAGGGAAGCAACCGCACAACAGTTTTCTTGTGACTCCACCGCTGACAGGGTTCATTCATATTTGACCAAACACAGCCTGGAATTGTTCTTGGTCCACTTGTGCGTCAGGGTTCTGATGATCGTCTTCACTTGGACAAAATGCTGGAGTTGCCGAACCTGACAAGTGTCAAGACAGCACAGTGTTCACAACAGACAGATTCGGTCTCAGTGTGAACGGAGAATTGCTCTCAATCCACACTCGTCCACCCACTTCTTTTGTGGGCCTGGGTTGATAGCGTTCACACTTGACCAAAGAAGTTAGTTCTCTCTCTCTCTCTCTCTCTCTCTCGCTCTCTCTCTCTCTCTCTCTGGTGTTTAGACTGCAAGGGTGAGCAATTTAAACAGTTTAGCTTCAGCCCGCTACAAACCATAACATGAGTGAGCGGCAGCTGCTGCAAATGATCAGAACTTTGGTGGGAGGCTTTGGGTTTTCTGTCTCTGGCCAAGTCAAACATTATTCAAGTAGCAACTCTACCATCTTGGGAGTCACTAAACTGCCGTTCCCGTCACCGAGTTGATCTAATGACTAATGGGCGGGACAAATTCTTGCGGCTCGTTTTGGAACGGTAGCAGCCAGCTATGTGTCGTATCAGGAGATTTGCTTGCGCTCCATTTTCTTAATTAGTTTTGCTTGCAACTGGGGTGACGGCATATCTCACGGATCTCTTAAGAGCGCCCTCTGCTGGTGACTTCACCGTTGAACTCATTTACACAATGTTTGGAGTGGGTGGCCAAACAAAGAGTTTGGATTGATTCAAGAGAAAGGCTATCATTGACATGATCGCAAACGAGATTAACGTCATCAATGTCGAACCTGTTGACGCTTCAGCCATTAGCCGTCGTCGAGCCATTTCAGAGCTTTCGGGCGCTTATTTCTATATATTTTTAGAAGGTGTCTCCAGGGGTAACACGCCTTGCAGCATTGAACTATTTTAAAGCTCACAATGGCCGTCCGGCCGTCCGTCCGTCCCCCTGTCCCCAACCTCCCCCACCATGTGTTTGTTCAGCCTCATTTGAGCGGCGAAGGTCAGAGCAGGCAAACATTCGAGTCCTCGCCATCACTGGAAGGAATTCTCATGCATTGCTTTGCTAAATGAGCCTTTTGCTCACTGCGTCTGACCAAAGCCACTGAAAATAAAACGGTAGCTCGTTCTTTGAACGTTTTTTTTCCCCAAAATCCATAAGAATTGATCGTTTTGCTCTGTTGTCAGACAGTCGGGAGCATTCGCACAGCTCAGCCACGCGAGATAAATAGCCGACTTTGATTGGCAGCGTGACAAGTGATCGGGAGGCACGAGCGTGAATAAAAGAAACCTCGCAGAACGTGTACACGCGCGCGCCGCGCACCATGTGCAGGCTTTATGTGGCACCCCCCAGAGGGCCGCACTGTCCCTGCTTTGTCACCCCTCTTGTCTAATAATCCCCTCCCCACGGAGAAGCAATCTGTTTTAGACGGGAAAGAGAAAGGGCCTTGTCTGTATCGTGTACAATTAAGCCAGCCTGTCGGAATTTTTACTTTTTTTGGGTGGGGGGGGGCGCCACTTTCCTTTCATGAGCCGCTTTTCCAGAAAAGAGATAATGGGGTGGGAGGGTCGGAGTGAAGGGCATGGATGGAGAAGGGGGCGAGAGGGGGAGTTGCAAATGAATGAATTCCTCGCCCCTCCAGTCCAGCACGTCCACTAATAGAAGCTCGCGTTTGTTTCAGCTCGCCTGCTTCTTTTCTTCGCTTCACCCCTGGAGCCGCTGAACCCATTCAGCCTCCGCCAGCCAGCCAGCCAGCCAGCTAGCACGCCAGCCAGCCAGCACGCCCCTCCTCTAGCCGTGCGGCGGACCAACTTGGCCCCGTGCCGCTCGCTAGCCTCCGGCCACCGTCGCGTGGACGGACGGACCTAAGGTACCCCCGGCTGGCCACCCGAGCGTCTCCTAGGCAACAAAGTTTACAAACCAGGTTACGGCATGCCTCGGAAAGCCGCGGGCGATGGAAACGCGAGCTCCTACGGGTTTTGATGTCTGCGTCTGTTTGACTAATCTTCATTGCGACCCGCACGCCATACGATCGCCTCCCCCGTAGCCACTCGTTTGTGAATGCCCACGCAGGACTGGCACAGGTGCAATTGGGCGAATCGTGTTTTGACGAGCGCTGCCACGTCGGCGCGCGAGACGTATTTGTTGTTTACGGCGCGCCGGGTCACGCTGGCTGGCGGCGTCTCGTCTTTTAAACAAGAATGCAAAGTCCGGGGGGTCAAGTTTCACTCTTAAATGATGCTCCCCGGCTTGACGTTTACTCCAATAGTGTGATTATGACAAGACTCTCAGTTCAGCTATTACTGGAGATGAGCTCCTACTCAACCACACAACACTGAAGACTCAGCTCTTTTGTGTGCTTCTCGGTACAGCAGTGTCACAAGAAGGTTTGTTATTGAGGGCCCGGCGCGATCCCAATCAGCATCATTGGTAAGACATTTAACTTCAATTCAACTTTGCGTTTCACACTTCAAAGTGGATTCGAGCGCCGCTTCTGAAGGCTCAATTCATGGAAAGAAAGGCGAGCCCGCCGCCGTATTCTCAGCGGAAAGCCCTTTCAAGCAATTCAATTAGCCCTCGCTCTCGTTTGCGGTCGGAAGGGGGCGATGGTTTCTATCGGGACATATTTGACGTGTGGGTGGGTAAAAAGACACGGGTGGCGAGCCGCTCGTATGATCGTTCTCTTGACTCTCTCCAGAGCTCCTGCGGCCTGATGGAGTGTTTCTGATGGCTGGAGAATTACAAACGTGTTGTATATTATTGTATTCATCGGCGGCTCACTAATGCAACTTGGCATGAATGGGTTTTCATTGAAGGCTCAGTGGGCCCTTTGTGGCCCGTCGGCCAAGTGTTGCCCACCCCTGCTCCAAACAAGGCAGTCTGCTGGTACGACCTTGGCTGCGTGTGCTTTCAAATCACTTTCCCCTCTTAGCTGCTTCAAAATTCAGCCGACCACCTCGTGATTTGGCAAACCTTCTTGGATCAGGATTCATTTAATTACACATGAGTGATGGAGTTTGGGAGGGGGTGGCCTGGCAACCTTGGCGATATAAAGGGTCTCTTACCATGCCGGGGATAAAAACGTGCTTTGAGGGAGTTCAGTATAATAGTCAAGGTTGACGTTTGGCCGAGGCTAGGTCCTTTTCCTTCAACTTGTCACGTTGACAGAAAGCAGTTTTGCCATTCGTTAGCTAGCCTGTTTACGGTGGTTCCCATTCTGCGTTAGCATTAGGCTAACATTGCTGCTGTTGGAAATAGGTGAACATTTCTTTGTTGAGCCTTTTTTTTTTTCAATTGCAAAGTCCTCATTAAGGCACAGTGTCAAAGTACACATTTTTCCCAGCGCTGGATTTTGGTCAAGCAAATCATCAGATTTAAGGGTCTGAACACACACGGGTGAAGACCCGCAGCCAGCGTGAGGACAGAGCTCTCCTTCAGGGTGCTCAGCGCCTTTAATGGGGAGGCCTAAGCGGGAGCTGCGCGGGACGCCGTTAGCCTTGGCCCGGCCGGCGTTGGCGGCGGACCCCGACACAGGCGCTCCTCAGTGTAAAAAGGCCCTCCCTCGTCAGTCCTCGTGGCAGCTGACCAGCCAAATTCCCTGGGATTACAGAAATATTTGGACAAGCCTCAATGTTAACATAAGGCCTTCCCATAATCATTTTCCCCCTTCTGAAAGCGAGAGAGGGAGGGGGGGGGGGGGATCAGAACGCGCCGCGGTACGTCCCGGCGTTTTGTCCCGTAGACGGACGGACCGGAAAAAGTATCCAGGGATTTTGAGGTGCTCCGAAATGGCCATTGTTCTCGCTCGCCGGTTGACTGATTTATTTCCCGGCGGCGCGGCATCTGGTTTGGGTTTTGGCTCGCGGGAACGTGAACCTCCTCACCTCTCCCGCCCTCTTCATGTTAACGTGAACAAGATCCAGCCTTTTGGCCAGACTTAAAGTGGAGAGCGGAAATACCTGGATCAGTTTTCCGCCGCGTGTCGGAGCAAAAGCATCGGCTTATTTGCCTGCTCGGCTCGGCGCGGCGCGTCTGCTGTTTTTCAGTGACAGCTGATAAATGTTCAGAGCGAACAGAACCCGAGCCAGATGCAGCCTCTTGGCCATTGTTGAAATAAATACGCGAGCCAATCGTAAGCAGAATCTGACGTGACTTTTGTTACCTTGGTTACCCCCCCCCCCCCCCCCCCCCCCTTTCCTTTGTAACCCACAGAGTACGTGCGGGTAGCCTCAGGTTGCTGAGGTTGGCTTCAACAAGCCACCATCAAAGCCACATGACCATTTGGGTCAGGGCACGGTCAGCATGTGGCTGGAGGGCCCCAAAACCAGAGGATGCCGACTGCCGAGCCAGTCAGTTGGGCTGCGCCGCTTGGTTACGCGAGCGAGAGAGCGAGCGAGCGAGCGAGCGAGTTCCTCTATTATGTTGGGCGCACAAAACGCAGCGCTGTCATAGTAAATAACCGGCAGGAAAGCTGCTTGCTTGCGCCATCGTGAGTTGCGCAAAAATGTCTCGGGGGGGGGGGGAGAAAGATAAGGTGAGGTTTTGGACGCAAAGACTTTTGGAAAGGGCCACAAATGTTTGCTTCCAGCCCAAATGCCAAACTTTGTGTTCCTTTTTTTGTGGCTCTGCTCGTAATAGACATGCAATTCAATTTGAGATTTTGAAACAAAACCGGATGGTCCCGGGGTTCTGTTTTGACGGACGCCTAAAAATGGCTAATGGTACTCGACAGGGGCCACTTGAAAGCAAAATAGTATGCCTGCCTCGTGGTTCTTTTCAGGGACGGACGGGTTCGCGAGACCACTTTGTGGCTTTACTCGTGATAGACGTCTCTGCCAAATTTCATGTGGCAAAGTAAAACTGAGTTTTGAAGCTGCTCATGTAGTGTTTTCGTTTTTCTTTCCTACTTTAATGACAAAGGATTTCTGAAAAGGACATCAAAGTGGATTCAGCCGCAAGTGTTTTTAATCATGCTTTGTTATAAAGTGTGATTTGCAAGGCGGCAGCATGTCATGATTTCCTTCTTCGCTAGAGAGGCGTTGCGTCCGCATGAGAACGCCATTTGAGTCGGAGGATCCCACCGAATCAATCCAGTGACCTAGTAGCACCGTTAGCAAACATTGGCTCGGGTTCGTTAGCGCCGATAAACCCCGCATGAGAGCGAGCGGAGCCGAAGATTGGAGGTGACGCGCGGTTGGAGCGGACGCCGCCCGGCAGCTGCGTGACCCCCGCTTGGCCCATTCCGGACAGCGGAGCTATTGATAGCCTTTTAGCCGAGCGTATCGCTAACATGAGATTTGTGGCAAACTCCACAATGACCTTTCTTGTCCTCGCTTTAATTGGCGTCAGGTGATTCTGGTGGCGACCACTCTTTTTCCCTCTAGGCAACACAGAGAGATGTGATTGGTCCCCCCCCAAATAATCTCACGGCATCCAAGAGAAATGCTACAAAATGAATGAAGCACAGGTATTAAGATAAAGAATTTAAGTTACAAATGTGGTTTAGTGGAGTCTCACAGTCATTCTTTTTTTTTTTTTATTTCTTTTTACTTTGAATGCCTGGCTGACAGTTGGGTTTTCACAGTTGGACAGAAATAGAGACGTGACATTTATTTTTTGTCATTGTTTCTGGGAAGCGTTGCAGTCGGACCCTCACCGCAGGAATACGTGTTTTATTGCGAGAAAGTCTCTCCGAGATTTTGGTGTGCGCGAGAGATTCAATGTGAGCTTGTGGCCGGCCGGCCGGCCAATGTTTGTACAGGGCTGTCACCATGACTGGCTCTGGCTGTCTCATCTGCAACGGCGGAACGGCGAGCGCACAAAGTGCTCTTAAAGCGCCCATTCTCACACTTCTTGTCATATCGCCGGACGAGAAGCAGACGCGAGGCGCCCGCGCGCGGCAACAACCAGCGTCATTAGGTGGATTTGTTGATGCATTTAAAAGACGTGTCGACGGTCTGGGTGGATTTCATCTGCCAGCGCGCAATTTGCAATTTCACCGGGTGCCAAGCGTCGTAACAATAACGACTTCCACTTCAAGGTCATGTTTGAGGGCCGTGAATTTAATATGAGAAGAATTGAAATGGGGCGGAGAACTTAACAAGGCTCAGGTGAGCTGCCATTTTCTGTCCAGCTCATTCGTTGTGAATAGAAAGCAGCTTGCCAAAAGCTATTTCCAATTGGGGTCTTTTTATTAGGACCAATGTTTGGAAGTGGTTCATTTTATACTCGGGCGGTCTATAGGGGCCTTGACATGGCGAGCGGCTGCAAAGCGCCGCTGGTTATCTGTGATTGGCGACTGCGGCGGCGAGGTTAATGTGGCGGAACCCTCGCGCTGCCCCCTGAACGCGCCTCGTCCTCCGCCTCCTCCCCTAGTGTGGTCTCATCCTCCCTACTGTGTCACGCTTGACTCATCGCGTGGGAGGAAGGAGGGGGGGAGGGTTGAGTGATGGGCAGTAAGCGCTCCGCAATTGGCCCACGCTCGTAAGCCCGAGCGGCCAATGGCGCGGGCGGGCGGTCTCGGCTCGCCTCGCCTCGGCTCAGTCAGACGGGATGAGGTAGGGATGGAGTCGTTTCTACGTGCGCCGCTTCAACGAGGGAACGAGATGTGAGCTGGTGATTGGAAGGGACAGGAGCGAGAGAGCGGCGGGCGGGCGGGCGGGCGGGCGGGCGCTCTCCTCTGTTTCTCTGCTGATTCTATTCTCTTGTTGCTTCTTCTCAGTTGAGCACAGTCGGGCGCGAGTGAGCGGCCCGGGCGGACCTCCCTCACTCCCTCACTCCCTCACTCCCTCCCCTCGACCTGACCAAGCGCTCCCCAAACATCCAAAATGCTGCCGCGGTGGCTGTCCTGCCTGGCGCTCCTCTGGTGCTTGGCTCCCGGCGTCTCGGCCTACGCCACCACCCGGGCCCAGGGCCTCAGGGGCCGCATCCAGAGGGACCGCCGCAACATCCGGCCCAACATCATCCTCATTATGACTGATGACCAGGATGTGGAACTAGGTAAGGTGGATGCAGAATTTCTGAATTTGCATATTTGATATTTACCTAAAAGGCTGAAAAAAACAACAAATGCAGTGGCTCACATGAAATATTAAACACGCCCAAATGGCCATCTGTCCCATTATCTGTGCACATTGTAATCATTGAGAGAAAATGTCATCTGGAGCAGAAGGTTCACCACCATTCTTCCCGAGCTCGGCCCTGACCCCTCTTCCTCTTCTTCTCCCTCCAGGCTCTCTGCAGGTCATGAACAAAACCCGCAAGATCATGGAGGACGGCGGCACCTCCTTCACCAACGCCTTTGTCACCACGCCCATGTGCTGCCCGTCACGCTCCTCCATGCTGACGGGCAAGTACGTCCACAACCACAACACCTACACCAACAACGAGAACTGCTCGTCGCCCTCGTGGCAGGCTCAGCACGAGCCGCGCTCCTTTGCCGTCTACCTCAACAACACCGGCTACAGGACAGGTGGGTCACGCATTTACAGCCAGCTCGGCGGCTGCTGCTGTTTTGGTTAGCAGCCATCTGTTGAGGTTGAAGCACTTGCGGTTTTATTCCCCTCTTCCCGTAGCCTTTTTCGGCAAGTACCTCAACGAGTACAACGGCAGCTACATCCCGCCTGGGTGGCGCGAGTGGGTCGGACTCATCAAAAATTCCCGCTTCTACAATTACACCGTCTGTCGGAACGGTTACAAGGAGAAACACGGCGCCAATTACGCCAAGGTATGTCTTCCCGTGGAATCCTGCAATCAAACTAGAGACTGTCGATCCTTCTCACGCAATTGAAAATGACAGGTTAGATCTCCTCCTCATAAACACAGACGCGCGCGACGCGGCTTCTCTTATCACGATGCTGCGCAGGAATTCTGGCGGGCGGAATCAAAGGGAGGGGGTGGCTGACTTTGTTATGACTGACTCGCCTGGCATCAGTCTTTAGACGGTAACATTTAGGCAGCCAAATGATAAACCCCGCTTTGGGCTCAGGCTCCATCAGGAGGAATGCCCTGGCGGGAAGTCGTTAGAACCTCTCGCACAGCAATTGGGTCGATTTCTCTATCTGTTGGCCACTTGACGATGGCTTTTTACTTTGAAACAGATTGCGGTTCTTTCTCTGGGCTGGTTACGATCCAGCGCAATTGCTTTATTCTTTTGAATTGCTAGCTAACAGGCTAGCACCTCTTGTCGCGTGAACGGGTAGTTCTATCTGTTAAGTACAGACTGGGAGTACTTTTGCTACCTCTGAAGGAATGCGAGGGGAATTTGGCCAACGAAGATGAACCCGCCGGCGGTCTCTCCTGTCTCTTTTTGCGGCCGTCTGGCCTGCGTGTTTTCCGAAGAGCTGTCAGTGAGCGTTGGCGCTGGTGTGCCAACATCTTCCCACGGTTGCCAGAGATTTATAGCTTGTCAACCTTTCGTGACGGACGGACGGACGGAGGGACGGGGCAAACAAATGTTTGAACGGCGGCGGGAGGCACATGAGGTGTTTACAAGGCTCCAACGTGGTCAGCACTTTGTGGTTTTCGAAGCAAATGGACACGCTATTTCCTATTTGGTGAGGAAAAATAAAAAAGTGGACTCGCACCAGCACGACAAGCAGCCAGCCCGTCCGTCTGTCCGTCCGTCTCCCTTTTAGACGCTGTTAGGACCTTCTTCAAACATTGTGATCTGATGAGACCCTGGTGAACTCCGAAGCACCCTCAGCCACAATCTGGGAATTGGGAAATACCTTTTGCTCTTTCAGCTCAGGGCTGGCTGTGCTAAATTGAACTAACAAATGGCACGACTTTTCTATCCCCATTTTTATGAAGCGCTACTAAAATAGCTGAAGAAGAAGAAATCTTCACAGTAGCGTAGAGAAGAAAACCGCTTTTCCAAAGCGACAATGCGTCTTGTCTAACATCCATGCACACCAATTGACACGCTTCAGGCACGTGCAGTGGTAGCCTTGCCCTAAAAGACAGCTCGGCCGATTCATAAAAGCCCATTTGTGACAATCTACCTTAACCCGCCCCCCCGGCCTCATTCTGAGCACGCGGCGTACGCCAGGCCCTTGGCAAATTGGGCCACATTGAAAAGCAGAAGACACTGTGTCCACAATAAAAGTTTTATTTATTGTTTTGCCCGAAGAAAAATGAAACGAGTGACTGCAAAAAAAAGAAAAACGGCAGCAGACTGTTCGGCATCCGCCAGAGTCCCGTTCGATAGCGCACGGATACCCGAGCGAGGGAACAACCCTTACTCTGTATCTACTGCCAGCTGTTGACTCAACAGATCGGTGCCGGTGCTGGTGCTGGTGCTGCGTGTACTCGCTGAACCCGCTTCACAGCCTCCTCTGGCGTGCTTTCTCCCTCCCGCTTGCTCTTTCAGGACTACTTCACCGACCTGATCACCAACGACAGCATTAACTTCTTCCGCATGTCCAAGAGGATGTACCCGCACCGTCCGGTGATGATGGTCATCAGCCACGCTGCCCCCCACGGCCCGGAAGACTCGGCCCCGCAGTACGCCGAGTTTTTCCCCAATGCCTCTCAGCACATGTGAGTAGTCCTCCAGACAGTCCAAAAGCCACTATTGTCTGACAAATCCACCTCTTTTTGCATTTTTTCAAAACAAGATGAGTCTAGCCATTGGTCCAAGGATATGTCAGACCATTCAACTGAAAGTCAAGTTTAGCCTGGACTGTCAGTGGAAGGAAGTCACACAGAGTGCATTTGCAGGTTGCCGTGACAATCGCGAGTCTCGGCAGCTCCCGTTGGCTCCCTTCAGGTTCCCCTAACACACTTTCCAAGCAAAAAGTTGTGTCGTGACTTTCCCAGCGCCCCGCTTTCACCGTCACTTAGCCCACTTAACATTCCCTCCCAAGCCTGTTTGCCCTGTCGCTCCATTCATCCCCTCCCTCTGTTTCTTTCTTAGTTTTGCGCCCTCCCCTCCCTCACATGGGACTTCCTGACCCTGTCCATATCAATCAGTACTCTCTCTCTCTCTCTCCCCCCCCCCTCTCCCCGCACATCCCAGAGGAATGCATTGTGTAGTGTGGAGAGCACCCTTTGTGGCAGGCAATATTCCTTTCGATTTAGGATGACCAAAAGGGGATCGGATCATGCGTGGGATGGTTTGGTGGCGCTTACACATTGGAATGAATTTGCTTTTCACAGAGTCCGTCTTTAGTCGGTGCAGATGCTTAAAGCGTAGTCGTGTCACGGTTAACGAGCGTCAGCTAGAAAAGTTATTGCTGATTTGAAAAGAACTACAGTGGTGTCACACACACTTCTGTATGATAAAAAGGTTTATTTCTTTCCATTTTTGTTCGAGTGCTATTTTTCTTATTTCAAAAGAAGACACATGAGCAATATTTATTTATGTCTGTAACGACTTCTTTCCTATTAGACAGCGTTTCATCAAACTTTGATCTCCAATTCCATTGAAAGAGCCACACACGGTGAAGCCACAAATTGCTGCTCATAAAAAATAATACGCATATTCGTTTGTGTTGTGAGCGCTGTTGTCGTGGGAAGACGCTCTCGCTGGCATTGCCCCCCCCCCCCCTTAAGCAGCCATAACTCTGACTGCATCAAGTGGCGAGGTGGCAGTAGACGCGGGCGGCGGCGGCTCGTAAATCATAAGCGCAGTCTGTACTTTGGACAGCCACGCTTGCCGGCCGGGGATGTGTTTTCTTAATGCGATTAACATTCCTGTAGGTTTAACCGCTGTGGATGTGATGTGGTTTTCCCAACAGTCTAAGAACATTGAGTGTTGCTCAAGGGAATGTCAGTAAGGAGATATTGGTGTTATCCAAGTACCTCGTGCCATTTCACCGGAATGGCTCCCATGAGTGGAATGCGGCCCGGCCCGTTCCATTTGCGGGGGAAATTCGTGTGGCACTCACTACCAGGAACATTTGGTCCATTAGTTCCTGGAAGAAAAGCCTTGACTACGTTAGCATTTCGCGAGAAGGAAGTATCCAAAACGTATCAAGGCACGTATTGTTTATCCTCGGCGAAGAACGGCTAGTACTGCTGCTTTGTTTTTGCAGTCTGACAGACTGAACGTGGTCTCGCTAGCCACGCAGACAGGTGAGCGCCGTCTGTCAGCAGTCGGAGCCAAGAGCGCGGCGGCGGCGGCGGCGGCGGCTGCGGCTGCTGCTGCTGCTGCTGCTGAGTCTGGTCTCTGTGCGAGAGGCCGGGCGCTTTCGGCCGGAGAGGGGCGCTGGCACTGCACTGTCGAGAACCTTTTCCCAGGACCAACACAGGCGCTATTGACGCCTGTCAAGCGTGGCGGACGAGCGTGGCACCTGTTAGCCAGCCGCCACAGACGGCCTCTCACAGCCTTGCGTGCAAACATTGCTACAAGAGGGATCTTTCACAATATGGCCTTTGTAAACGTATACACCAGTCAGTCCCCTGCGCTATTAAGATAGCATGCTGGAGTCCGAGAGAATTAAGGCTAACCCTGCGAGCATTGTTGCTACGTATATTATCAGTCTACGTGTGTTGCGACAGCGTTTGTGTTCATTTGAATTTGTTTTTGGTGTTCGCTCACTCACTCACTCGTCGGTCGGTCGGTCGGTCGGTTTCCCACCAGCACGCCCAGTTACAACTACGCCCCCAACATGGACAAGCACTGGATCATGCAGTACACGGGCCCCATGAAGCCCATCCACATGGACTTCACCAATTTCCTCCACCGCAAGCGGCTACAGACCCTCATGTCCGTGGACGACTCCGTCCAAAAGGTACCTGATAGAGCATTTTTTGGGGTCCCTTATTCTGCGGCTCTTTTCTCACGCTGTCACATTGTGCCGCAGGTTTACGACATGCTGGAGGAGACGGGCGAGCTGGACAACACCTACGTCATCTACACCGCCGACCACGGCTACCACATCGGTCAGTTCGGGCTGGTCAAGGGCAAGTCCATGCCGTACGACTTTGACATTCGCGTGCCGTTCTTCCTGAGAGGGCCCAACGTGGAGCCCGGCGCAGTGTAAGGCAACCGCTGACTTGTTTTTCAAAGTATGCCCGCTGTCAAGGTGAACACTGTTGTATTTTAGAAATCCTCACCTGGTGCTCAATATCGACCTCGCGCCGACCATCCTCCACATTGCCGGGCTAGACACGCCCCCGGACATGGACGGAAAGTCCATCCTTAAGCTGCTGGAGCAGGAAAGGACCGGCAATAGGTTGGTGTGGACACGACGAATATTTGTCGCTAACTTTGCCAATGTAGTGCGTGAGCGCCCTCCGGTGGTCTGCAAAAGAATCACCGCTAAATCCGGTTGTAATTGCCGGATTTAATCTTTGACATTGGGTTTGTTTTGTCAAAACTGTTGCCCGCGGCTGCTTCGTGTCAGCCAATTGGGCGCTCGGCGAGAGACGTGCTTGAGGTCGCTCCGCTGCAATTTATTGTTTCTCGACACCGCAAGGGGAGGGCCGAGTGGAAACTGCCGACTTTACTTTGCGGCATGATGGAAAACAAACAGAGAAACAAAAGCCAGATGAAAAGTATGTCACTTTGACAGTATCAAAAGCATATTTCAGCTTTTGAATGCTCCAAACCTAAACGACGGTGAATCGTTTGAGCTTCAGCTTTCTGAACGATTGTAATAGTTGAGCGTTTGTAAGCGGCGTGCCTTCCGTTCCGTACGTGAACACCCACCTTACTATCCGCTTCTTTGTTTTCCTAGATTCAAACCCAACCGGAAAGCCAAAGTCTGGAGGGACACATTCCTTGTGGAGCGAGGGTAAACCGGAGCTTTTTCTTCCTTTCTCCCCCAACCTTTTTCACCGCATCCATATCATCCAAGCACTGCTGTGAACCTCCAATGTGTTTTTCCAGGTGATGTGCGATCTGACAGACGGTTTCGGAAGTCTGTGAGGGTCGAGCGAGATTTTAAATTCATTTTTTTTTCTTTTGCTTTTCGGAGGCTAAGAAGTACAAAATCTATCAAACTCTGAATTCTCATTTGAAACTGGAGCGAGCGGCCAGAGTTCATACGATTTATGATCATTTCTTATTACAGCCCATAACTGAGAAATTTGATTTGTTTACTAACTGCACTATAGACAAGACAACCTCCCACAAACACATTAGGGAGAGAAGAGAAGAAAAAAAAAAGTCTTCATTCTCCTAATATCTTTTTTTGCCCCAAATTGCCTGGCTCGGCTCTGGCTCGGCTCTGGCTCGGCTCTGGCTCGGCTCTGGCTCGGCTCTGTCTTTGTTTTTTTCCACTCGTTTAGCAGCAAAACATCTGCTGGCGCACGCACTTTGGCTCGTTTGGCAGCGGCCCTGGCTTTTCCCTCGCCCGATGTTTCTGACTTGACGACCTGTTGGTATGCGGAGAGAATAGACTGACCTTCCTAATTTAGTTATCAGCCGTCATTAAACAGCCATCTTGCCGAGCCTTGGCGTCACGCCCCCAAGCGCTCCAGATGGCCATCGCAAAGGGGCAGCTCATTTGTTGCCGTCACTCTGTCTGTGGCTTGCGCGTGAGGCCCGAGTTGGCAACGGGAGAAGAGGAAGGGGTGTGAGAAGAGGGGGAGGGTTAGGGGTAGGTTGGCATGGGCCCGAGTGGTGCCTCAGCCAGGTCTTGTGGCGGCGGCGGCGGCGGCTGTGGGGCCGAAGCCAAGCTGAGGTCAAAGCTGTGGAGAAATGTAGATTGTTTGTTAAATGAGCTCGACCCGGGATGACGAGGTTCTCGCCGCTTGCAGGAAGATCCTCAGGAAGAAGGACGACTCGGCCAGCACCCAGCACACCAACAGCCTGCCCAAGTACATGAAAGTGAAGGAGACGTGCCAGCAAGCCGAGTTCCAGACGCCGTGCCAGCAGCCGGGACAGGTACCAAAAATGCCTCGAATCTTGTTTCATGTAGGAGATAAGGATGAAGTCTTGACGTTTACTTTCAAATCAAGCATGAAGCAAAAGTATCAAAAGTACGATTTGACTTCCAACAACTTTACGACAACTGTGTGAGGTCAACTCGCTCCATCTCACCCCTCCCTAACTCCCTCCCTCCCTCCCTCCCTCCCTCCCTCCCTCCCTCCCCCCCTACTCCTCTTCCCATTTGTTTGCTCTCCTGAACCTCCGGCGTGAAGGTTCGGTGGAAGCGTAAAGCAAAACAGATTGTTTTCATCCTCGGCTCGTTCTTTCGTTGCACCCCCGAGCGCCGGCCGCTCTTCCAAGAGGAATGTGTATTTGCGCCCTCGTTCCCACACTACAGATGTCTCTGGTCCACTTGCCACTTTTCTTAATTCCTCCGCTGAACTGACTTCATCACGCCCGTAGAGAAAGACAGAGGATGTGCGAGAGAAAGGGCGTCGGTGTGTAATTATACGCTGACGCATTTTGGAGCGGACCCGACCGGCGAGTGCTATCGGAATGTGAAAACAAAATCAAAAAAGCGGGGACTCCCCTGACACATCCGATTCATTTCGTGTGGTCGTGATGTTTGACGAGCGCCAGGCGATGAGCTCATTCCTTCTGACGCTTCCATCTAGAAGTGGCACTGCGTGGAGGAGATGACGGGCAAGTGGAGGATCCAGAAGTGCAAGGGCGGCTCCAAGGAGGGCGGCTCCAAGGAGGGCGGCTCCAAGCAGGGCGGCTCCAAGGAGGGCGGCGGCTCCAAGAGGGCCCGCAGCCTGAGACCCCGCAGCAGCTACGACACCCAGGAGAGGGGCTGCCACTGCTCCGACGCGCTCTACAAGGCCTCCAGGTTGGACCGGCGCTCACACCGCCAGACTTCCCCCGGACAGCGTGAGTGCAAATCCGAAATATCGTCACCGCTTCAAGGTCACCAATGAAATGAGCGTAAGTGGTCTGCGGATGTTTTTCCAGGTTATCGGCCGCGTTTCGTCCACACGCGGGCCGCCAGGTCTCTCTCTGTGGAATTCGAGGGGCAGATCTACGACGTGGACCTGCAGGCCGACGACCGGAGCGCCGTACGACGCCGCGCCCTCACCAAGCGCCAGCACGCGCCCGAGGACGAGACGGACTCGGGTTCGGACGACGGCTCCGAGGAGATGCTGGCGGACGACACCAACGCGGTCGGGTACCCTAAGTCCCTGAAGGTCACCCACAAGTGTTACATCCTGATGAACGACTCGGTCCACTGTGAGAGGGAAATCTACCAGTCCTCCAGAGCCTGGAAAGACCACAAGAGCTACGTGGACCAAGAGGTGCGTTGAAAGCACACTTCAAACGGCAGACCTACCGTACCGTGCGGACCTTTCACAAAACAAAATGTCGGCAGATCGAAGCGCTTCAAGACAAAATCAAAAATCTGCGGGAAGTCCGAGGCCATCTGAAGAGGACGCGGCCAGGTGAATGCGACTGCGGAAAGAAAAGGTACTCTCTTCGTCGCACAGGATCAATAATATACATGCATATGCCTGTGAGTGTTGTTCCACGCTATGATATGGATGTAGGAAAATCCAACAGAGGAATTATTGACGCTAACTGTTAGCGCCGCTGTAGTCAGACTGTGCGTTTGTGTCTCTCCACCAGTTTTTACAGCAAAGGGGAGAGAAGCAAGGCTGAGAGGTTGAAGAATAGGAATGATCAGCTGCATCCATTTAAGTGAGTGAGTGAGAGAGTGAGAGAGTGAGTGGCGCTTTTCAACTCTGCAAGCCTGCATCAGGCCCCCCCCCCCCCCCCCCCCCCCGCTTTGAATTCCTCAATTGAAACTCAATTTGTAAACCCGACTTGATTCAAGCGGCTTTAGAAAGTCTCAACTTTGCCCCACTTTCCAATTTCAAATTTGGATTTGTGTCAAGAAACGCAGCCTCCAAACACAGCTATTTCTTTACGAGCAGGAAAACAGATGACTTTGTGTAACCAGAAACATTTATTAGGCCACATTTGTGTCAGCTACAGGCAGCAAAAGAAATGACAAGCAATGGGAGAAGGAAAGCATGATAAAATCAGGAAAAATAACGTGTCATGTTGGCAACTATTAAATTTGTCGACAAGCCTATCATCCAGACCCTTGTTTTGTTTTGTTAGCATTATGAGAAATCAAAATGACAGGGCCGTGGCTTTGATTTCTTTCCTATTGCGTCTGGAAGTGATCAGGTTGCATGCAAAGACGTGATGATTCACCCAAAATCTTGCAACAGACACAAAGCAGCTGTTGTGAAGTCGCTAGGCTGGAATGAGAATGGACCACGCACGCACGCACGCACGCACGCACGCACGTGTCACCAAAGGTGGAAAAAAGTAGAAACTACGAGTTGTGCAATTCATATACAACTTTGCACGTAGACACGCCAACGTTTAGCATTGCCATAACCCTTCAAACTTGTGATCAAGTCATTAGGGTGCGGCCATGTGACAGTGTGTTGCGTTGTGTTTTCTTTTTCCGCATCCCAGGGAGTCGGCGGCGCACAATCTGGACGGCAAGACGCAACCGTACGACGAGATCCGCCGGCGCAAAAAGGAGCGCAAGGAGAAGAAGCGTCTGAAGAAGGGCGACGACTGCAGCCTGCCGGGCCTCACCTGCTTCACGCACAACGACGACCACTGGCAGACCGCCCCCTTCTGGACACGTACGTCGGTTACGGGCAATTGCGCTCAAATAGGGTTGATCCGAATGGTGTCGACATTTTTGCTACAGTGGGCGGCTTCTGCGCATGCACCAGCTCCAACAACAACACTTACTGGTGCCTGAGGACCATCAACGAGACGCACAACACCCTCTTCTGCGAGTTCTCCACTGGCTTCCTGGAGTATTTTGACCTCAACAGCGATCCCTACCAGGTGGGACGCACGCCAATTGGTGCACAAGCACATCAATTGCCTCACAGTCAACAAAAGGACAAATGATGAAAAACCTAGCAAGCGCCCCAAAATAGATCCCTGTGTAGCAACAGAGGGGCAGCACGGGACTCAAAGCTAACACAAATGCTCCCGTTTAGCAAAATAGCATCTCAACCAGCATCTCTTGTTGTCAGCTGACCAACGGCGTGTACGAGGTGGATCGCGACGTGTTGAACTCTCTTCACGGCCAACTGATGGAGATGAGGAGCTGCCAGGGCTACAAGCAGTGCAACCCCAGACCCAAAGGCTCGGACGCGGGTACGTCGCGCGCTCCCTACCGTATGATGACACTTGACCCCGCCACGCACGTATCCGTCGGCATGTCGCATGATTGGACTGGGAATGATGAGCGACCAACGGCAACGTAGCCAAGCGGTGCTCACGGAGATGCTCGCGAATGAGTGACGTGATGTTTGATTTCACCTGCGCGCGCACGCACCCACAACCAACCCACACACACACACACACACACAACCGTCTTTCCTCTATGTGTGCCTGACTGAAGTGGTGTCGAGTTCACGAGTTGAAGCGAACCGTCCAGCTAAATCAAGACAATGACACTTTATGGAACATCAGCAAGCAAGCACATAACTTGGCCTCAAGAAATGATGTTAGCTTCATGCTAACACACAATGCCAAACGCCATAGGCGTGCTAACAATACTAGCATCTCTAATGGTGGTTATTGGATGCATTTGAGCACAAACAGCCCAGCCCTGTCATCTTTTTCCTCTCCCATTTACTGTAAGCCTGTAATTTACTGCCTCCTGGTGGCCAGGGCAGGCACCAGAAGGAAAAGCAGCGGCTGGCTCAACTTAATTCCCTTCCTTCTTTTGCCGCCGGCCGCACACACCATCAGCTTTGGTTCAGTGTGAAAGCATCTTTTTTTTCCCCATCTTTCCGGCGTCTCCTTTGAATCAGATGATTAACAATGGATTGCTTTTATGTTCCTGATCAGGGGGTAAAGATGGAGGCAGCTTTGAGCCACACAGGTATCCACATATTTCTTTGTCATTTCTGTGGCTCTTTTCTTTTTTGCCTCTTCTCCAGTCGCGTTAACACCTGCATGGGCCCCTCCTTTGCACTAATCCATCCATGACCTTTGCCGGCCGGCGGTCTGCATGGGGAAGGCGCTAACATTTGACGCGAGCCGGCCCCGACTTTTTCTCCCCCCCCGTCGGCGCAGTCGAGTCGGATTGCCGTGGTTTTCTTTTCAGAGCGGCGAGCACTCTCCACCTCTTTTGGGAAACGCATGATCACAGTCTGTGTCGGTCGGCCATTCTAATGCACGTCCATGACATGCATGACATCGTCCCATCATTACCTGCGGGGATAGTTTGACAACTTCAAAAAACCTCACAGAGCAAAGTATTGGACTCCACGGTCTCCGCTTGGACAATTTGAGGATACGTGACTCGAAACACCAGCTTAATTCCAGCTCGCTCTGGAGACGTTCAAACGTTTGCTTAACCCGGCCGGGAAGTATAAGAACAAAGCACGACGTGCTAATGTTAACTTGCCCTGCAAATATTCCATTCCAGAGTTCTCACGTGAAATCAGTCAGGTCATGACAAAAAGTAAACACTCATGATCTTATCCTGAGTGAAGAACCCCGCTGTCTCCACTTGGCTGCAGTGTTCTCCTATGGAGCAGCTTCAACGCTGGAGAAGCAAAGGGAAATGTCAAACTATTCCGTCAATGTCCGCCACCATCATCACGATCCTAATCATCTCCATGGTCATCTCATCCGTGACGAGAATCTCAATTTGACGTGTGTTTGTCGCTTAGCAGGCGACAGCAGCACGGAAAGCGCTCAAAGAGGAGACCCATCCTTTCCTTCCTGTGAGTCCACTAGTCGGCTCTGACCACAACACACTCCGAACAATGCATTTATTTAGCATCCCAGGAAGCTTTCATTGTTTTGCTTTCTATTTTGCATTCCGCCGCTGCTGCTGCTGCCGCCGCTGCTGCTGCTGCAGATTTCTTCGGCTTTTGGGTTTTGATTCCAGGTTGCAGAGCGACCGCGCGTCTTTTCACTTCCCGTGTGTGGCTTTGTTTTTGCGGCGGATTGTCGCTGCAGCGTTGCCTCTTCGCTTCTCGGTGGCGGCGGCATGCGTTTGCGCCGCTTGACCCAATGCATGACGCTGGAGCACCATCCAAAATTGCATCCTCCCGCTTCTGTCCCATATAGATCGTGAAATGTCTTTCCATTCCTCCTTCAGGGCACTCTGGGACGGACGACAGGGTTAAACTGCCCAACCTGACGGAAGAGGACGTCAACTGGCAGGGACTGGAGGATCTGTATAGCATCAACGAAAGCCTTTACGACTGGAGGCCCGACTACAGCCCGGGAGCGGACGACTGGGCCGACTTCCGCAAGGACGTGGAGCGCCTCTTTCGACCGCCTGTTTTTTTGAACCAATCCCGCCCCACGCTGGACGACGAGCTGGGCTCTGGGGGCGCGGGCAGCGGAGAGGAGGCTGGGGATGTCTGGTTTAGGGGAGACCTTCCCAGGGTCATCACGCTCAGCCCTCCGCCGTCACTAGAGAACAAACCCCATCCTGTTGTCAACCACTTACCCGAGAGGAACGCAGTCCAACCCCAGGGGGACGCCGTACCCACTTCCATCCTATTGCCGACACCCGAGCCAGATCCCGTTACCGACGAGCCGTCGAAGAGGCAACGAGAGCGGGAGACGGGGCAGCCACCCCGGCGCGTTACTCCGGGCGGCGGCGGCATTCCCGGCCCCAGCTCAACGCCAGCATCCTCCCCGCCAAAGAAACAGGACCCCCTTCAGACAGACTCGCTCCAGGTGCCGAGGTCGTGGCCTCAGGTTGTCACGCCGACGCCCTCGTCTGCTCCGACGCTTGAGAAGAAAGCAGATCCTGTGGCCAAGAGGCAAAGGGGGGGCCGGCCTCAGGGGCCGGTGCGCCAGCTGGAGGAGCTGGACGGGGACGTGTTTAGCGGCGAGGGCCCGACCGAGCTGCACACACGGCACGACGCTATCCTGCCCGCTCACAACGCCCGAGAGCTCCACCCCACCCACGTGGACGCCACTCACCCCGGCACCATTAACGACGAGGGCGACATTTTCCAGGACCAAGGCTTCCTCCCTCTGCGGCCCAACGTGAGGTCCGGCACTCCCGGGAGCCCCCGAGACCGGGGCGCCGCAGTGCCGCCCCTGGCGTTGGTCTTGGAGGGCAGCGGCTCTCTGCCTCAACCAAGCGATCCGCAACTCTGACCAGACACATGACTGACACTGTCAGTCATTCAGACTCGCATAATGACTTTCAAAGGTATTTTTCTACTTTATTATTAAATGTATTATTAGCTGACAGTTTCTTTCAAGAAAAAAAAGTATATACATATATATATATATATATATTTAGATAAAAGCCTTAATGCAGCTAAGTGTTGGGATTGAAATGGAATAATTCCATGCATTTTGTTTTTAAGGAGTGTGAGTGCGTGGAAAAAAAACAACGCTCCCCAATGCACTTTGGAACTTTTTTTTTTTTAATGATTTCCTTTTTTGAAATATGTTGGATGCTACGGTACAGGAGATTTTGTTGTCGTTTTGTTTTCCGTTGGTTTAGCTCATAAAATGTTGACTTATTTACATTGTAAACACATTTAAACACTTGAAATTGTGTGTGCGTGTGTGCATGTGTGCGTAAGGTTCGTGTCCCATCTGTCATAAATAATGGCAATCAAAATGGATTTTCAGACACTAATTTCAATCAATCACATTCATTTTTGCACATTGCTTTGGATTGTAAGGCATGGTGCTCCTGTACGATCGTGCAGATGCTGGTTGCTGGAAAGCCATGACAATAAAAACCTCTCAACCATCCCAGCATTGTTTGTGAACAACTTTTTGTCACATCGTGGAGGTCATTGTGCTGACTAAGCTCCTAGTAAATACTTTCATACTTTAACTCCAGTTTTGAAAACCCCCCAAAAAAGCATTTATATTAACTCTTTAATTAATAAAGTAGTTCGCTCAGGTAGCCATGGCCTCAGCAGCGCTTGTTCTTCAGCACGCCGAGCACCTTCCGGTTCTTGGTCTTGAAGGCCAGCACAAAGTGCTGGGGGCTCACCTTTCCGCGGCCCTCCTCGTCCACGTGGCCCATGAAGACGTAGTTCAAGCCTGGTGAGGTCACACACACAGAGCCTGAATGCGGCGGCGGTGGGTGGAACCACGGAGGGGAGGGGAGGGGGCCACGCGTGAGAATGTGCGCCACTTCCACACGGGTACGGTGGTACTCACCTCTCCTGACCAACGGGCACGTCTTACACAGGATGACAATCTTGGTGCTCATGGTCTTCCCCGCCTGCTGAATGGCCAGGTTGCCTTCTTTGTACACGTTCATGATGGACACAGTTGCGTGGACGCTGCCGCCGCGCGCCACGGCCGAAATGACCGTGCCGCTAATCACTGCCACAGACGCAGACAGCAGAAGAAATGCGACAAATTGGCTGACTCGCTCAAAGACGGACGTATTTTCACAAATGGCCGCTAAAGAAAGAACACATTGGCTGCTTTGGACAATTTCACACTCGATTGGCGGCAGGCAGCTACGGCATAGCGTCAACTATTTTGACACAAGCCATTTCAGAAGTACTACATTTTCCAGAATTATGCCTTTCGTATTTTGGGCTCCCACCCGAGCCTGAGGTGCCCACACCAAACACGGCCCCGATGCCAGTCCTCCTCCTCCTCCTCTTTTTAGGAATGCCAAGCAAACCCAGTCATGCGGTAAACATCCCGCAGAGGTAAACACCGGCGGGTGAATACACTGTGGCCGTACTGTACGCTCGCCTGGCCTGGCCTGGCTTGGCTTGGCCCGGCCCGGCCCGGCCCGACCTCCCTCTCAAGGACGCCTTTGAGGCGCCTGCCTGTACTGTACAGAGGCTCCTGACTTCAAGAACAGAATCATTGTCGATAAACGTTTCAAACAGGAAGGAGAAATTGCGGACAGCCTCACCAAAGTTGCTGGAGCAGAAGTTGCTGTCCAGTGTGCCTCGCCGTTTGCACTTCTGCCGGCACAAGGCCACCGAGTACTTGAGTGCTGCAAACCAATGCGCGCGTCAATAATAATATATGGTCATTTTTCTGAGCAAGATATCAGTTTGGCCCCGCCCCCTTTTAAGGCACATGGATACGACAGTAGCTTATAGGATGAGCCCTGTTTGGACTTTCCAGCAATACTGTTTGTGATCGCAATACCCCTAATGGCAAACTAACAAGGTCACATGAGCGGAGGGGAAAAAGAAGCGCTTCTTTGTCGAACCCGCCGAGATGTAGGATGAATCTTGCTACCTACGTATGGGCCTGCTCGTGACCGCAGGCTGTGTGCTTGTGGGCGGCGGCGGCGGCGGCGTGGTGACGGAGAACTCCTTGGGCCGGAACTTGTAGTGGGCGATGAAGCCGTCGGCGGTCAGGCTGAGATCCGACAGGAACTGGACGAGGAGCCGGTTCCCCTCGGAGAACACGGGTCTGCCGAGCGAGCCGTACGACACGGGGGATGTGCGAGACGGGTCGCGACAGAACGAGCGAGGCGCGAGACCACCTACGCCGGGGGGCTGTCTCCGCAGTACTTCCCGATCCTCCTGGCGTCGTTGATCTCACCGCCGTCGAAAATGGACACGTGGTCGTAGCGGCAGTAGTTATCACGCTCCACGTCGAACTTCTCGAACTTGACTTCGATGATCTGCGACCAAGGGGGGCGGGGGAAACGGGAGTCTTCCATCACGCGGCCGCTTCTGACAAGATGATGAGAGAAAGGGTACCGACCGGTGCGCTTTGCGGGATGACGCAAAACCATCTCACATTCCAGCCGCCTCTCGAAAAAGGCTTGAGATGATTTTTTTTTTCCACCTCTTTACCTGCTTCTTTGGTGCCACTATGTGCCAGGAGCAGGTGACACCGGCTGGGTAGTCCCTGTCGGGCCAGTTGGGAGTTTTGAAGGTTCCAGAAGGTTTGTCCAGTCTGCCCCCGCAGTACTGATCCCCTGTTGAGAGAGACAATGTTACTTATGGACTTGGACAGATCCCCTCACGTGAATGCTGCGCTCTCGGCACTACGTGGACCCCGAAGCGGTGGGGGAGTGCCACTTCCACGCACTTCCACACACACACAAGACGTCGCTCCTTGTCGCCCGAGAAGGAGAGGCTACCTCTCTCGTGCGGCTGCGCGGCAGAGAAAACGGACAGGAAGCCGCTGCCGGCCGTGTTGGCGTCCGACACCATCTGCAGCGTCATCTTGTTGCCGGTGGAAACCAGCGCCCCCGGTTTGAACGTGCCGCAGAAACGTCCCAGTCGCTGGCCGTTGACGTGACCGCTGTACACGTCCACGTAGTCGTAGCGGCACAGGCTGTCGTTCTCCAGGTCGAGGGAGCGGAACGACAGCACCGCCACTTTGCCCTCCGGGACCTACAGCGGCCAGTGCGGAAACATTGCAATTGTTAGGGTATACAGTAGTGGGCTCGGATCGGACTTTTCCAAATGAAGTCGTCGATCAGTCATGGAAAAAGCACAATGTACGATGTTAACACTGCCTTAGCGTGGCTTTGTGACTCGGGCTACGTTGTCAGAGCTTTGCCATCAGGATTCGTGCCATTGATTGAGAGTCACTGCTACTAATAGAAGAATAGATCCTTCTTTTCAGCCCTTTGTCAACTCGCATTAGAAAGCACACGCTGATCGAACAATTAGTTGCATGAAATAGAGCCAGAAATAAATTGCTTGCTTACTTACTGTGATCCTCCACACGCATTTACTATTTGGGGGGTAAACTCCCGGGTAGCCCTGACTCCCGATTATTCCGGATTGTCCAGTGATGTTCCCCCCACATGTAAAAGAGGGCCTAGGGGAAACAAAACCAGAAGACTGAATACACAATCCGCTCGGTAGTGAAGAAAAGTATGCACGCAGTTAACCTTCTCTCGGACTGCCCGTTACAGACTTGGGCGAGGAGGAGGAGGACGAGACACCACGCGCAAACCAGCCCGGACACTCTCCACATTGTCGCTCGCTCGGTCGGCCTGCCTGACTCAAGCGGGCTGCTCGCCTGCTGCTCCAAAGTAAAGTGCTGGAAGTTCCCGCAGCGATAGCGCTCTGCAGTCTGGAAAAGATGAATGCAGCGTTTGTTTCGATGGAGGAGGAGGAGGAGGAGGAGGAGGAGGAGGAGGGAACAGGAGGAGGGAGAAGGAGGACTTTTCATTTCCACCAAAACATTATCTATCATGTTAACATATGCACATTATATAGAACATGAAAAGTATGCACACAGCATTCTCTCTCTCTCGCTCGCTCTCTCTCTCATTTTCTTCACACTCTCTCTCTCTCACTCTCTCTCTCTCATATTCTTCACAGTAAAAACCCACATATGCTTTATGTTATTGTATCATCGATATTATTTTGAATATATTAGTTTGATTGTTTGAAATGTTTTTTCTGACTTGAATTTTTTTTAAAAATCCAACTCTTTTTAACATCAAATGATTCCTTTTATACGGACGTTTTTCAGTCATTAGGAAACATGGCGTGATCGGTACTCGATTACAAATACGTAGCCTAGCTTTCACATTAGCCTCATATGATCCATTTGTCGGTGATCGATTGTGTTTGAGTCCCACACGGAAAAATGGCGGACCGACCGCCAGGAGGTTCTCAAAAGGCTAGCGCTAAGGTGAATTCACGCTTTCTGTTTGGAACCACTCCGGCACATTAGCGTAATGTCTAAACGAAGGTCGTATTAATATGGGCCGACCGGCGGCAAAAATGTTAACGATCGGCCGCGTCTAGCGTGTACGCCACTGTTAGCACTAACATGCTAACCTTCGCTTGTGTGACCACACTTGCTACCGCGTTAGCTTAGCAACGGTAGCACATCCCGGTCGCAATCCCGACGGCCGCATAAAGCTCGACTTCGATGCATATTACACTGCGCTAAAGGGAACTAGATGTATATCTCTAGTCTTGTTGCGGTGAAAATCTCTTTAAATGTAGATTCCGTTTATCCAAGAGGCATTTGGCCTTATAGTGCCAGTGTCGAAGGCCACTTTCTTCATGCTAATTTACTGCTAGCATACGGAGAGTAACGTGAGCTTTGCAATAACCATGTGAAAACAACGTGATAAACTTGCCCGTAGTGAAGTACACCGAGTGTAAGCAGTGCTACTGCCACTAGCTAATAGTTAAGCATGTGAAGGTGGTGGTGATGATGACAATGGCACCCACCCACCCACAACAACAGCCTCTCCGTTGTACTTTGCATCCAAAGGCGCTGCTCGAGAGCAAACTCAAGTCTTTCAGCATTGGCAAAATGTCCGTGGCCAAGCGAACCCTCAGCAAGAAGGAGCAGGATGAGATCAAGAAGAAAGTGAGTGACCCAGCCCCGATGGAAGGAGGGAAATGTCAGGGTCACGTACTCTGCGCAAGGGAATCGTGTGAATTCTTTTTGCCGTTCCTGCGTTTAGGAGGATGAACGTGCTGCGGCGGAGATCTACGAGGAGTTCCTCGCAGCGTTTGAAGGCGGCGGCGGCGGCGAGGGGAAGATTAAAGCTTTTGTTCGCGGCGGGATAGCAAATGCCACAAAGGGTACCTGCCGTATTCCTGCATTTGAAATTCCTGACTTCATTCACTGCCTGTTGCGCTAAGGCTGCTCTTAATTTTTTCCGAATGTATCAAACGCTGTCGCTCTTTCCTAACAGAGGAGGCGGCAACGGACGAGAAGAGAGGCAAACTGTACAAGCCCAAATCCCGCTTTGAGAGCCAGTCCAAAAGCATCCTGCCCCTGGAAACCCCGACTCAGTTCTTACCAGTAGACAAACGACACGTGAGACAAAGGGCTTTGGGTTTAAAGATGCGAAACGCACATAGACATTATTGTCATGCTTATTCTTGTCGCTGCTGGGTTGCAGTTTGCCAAGAAGACCAATGAAAAGGAAAAGAAGAAGAGCAACCTGGAGCTATTTAAAGAAGAGCTGAAACAGTACGCCCCGCCCGACGTTCAGAGGCAGTCCGGATGCCTTAACCAATATAGAAGGAATTGTGATTTTCTTTTTTCTTCAATTTCCATTCAGGATCCAGGAGGAGAGGGATGAAAGGCACAAGATGAAGGGGCGAGTTAGTCGTTTTGAACCGCTGGGTGGCACGGAAGGAAGACGTTCGTGTAAGTGTCTCTAGAAAGCTGCTCCGCTGTGTGTGTGTGTTTTATTTGTGTTCATTTTAAACGGTGTGCGTGTGCGCGCGCGTGTAGTTTTGGACGACTGCGCGCCCGGTTCCCACGACGTCGGCGACCCGTCCACCACTAACTTGTATCTGGGAAACATCAACCCGCAGGTATGATCATTCAGTCTTGCACACCGTCACACATGTCCGAAAGGGCGTCACGCGCCCTGCTTTCTGTTTTAGATGAACGAAGAGATGCTTTGTCAAGAATTTGGCCGCTACGGACCACTGGCCAGCGTGAAGATCATGTGGCCCCGGACGGACGAGGAGAGGGCACGGGAGAGGAACTGTGGCTTTGTGGCCTTCATGAACAGGAGGGATGCCGAACGGGCTCTGAAAAACCTCAACGGTATGTTCTTTGATTGAAAAGAAGGCTTTTGAAAGCGCAAGTGCCACCATGGGCTTGAATATGTCCAACCGACGCAGGGAAGTCAATCATGAACTTTGAGATGAAACTGGGGTGGGGCAAAGGCGTGCCCATTCCACCCCACCCCATCTACATCCCTCCGTCCATGATGGAGCACACCCTGCCGCCGCCTCCCTCGGGCCTTCCCTTCAACGCGCAGCCCCGCGAGAGGCTGAAGAACCCCAATGCACCCTTGGTCCCCCCACCCAAAAACAAGGAGGACTTTGAGAAGGTAACCACCTTTTCTTGTGTGTTTTCTCTCATTTTTCAAAATAAGTTTTGCCGTTAAATGTTAGCGTATCATGAGTGAAAGGTAGCTGCTGTTAGCCATCATTGTTGCTTAAATGAATGCGCTTAGACAGAATGTTGTGTTTTTCATAAGGAGGTGTTGACTAGGCCAGTGTCGCTTTTCAAATGCATTCTTTTCTTTTATTTTCTTTTTTTTTTATATATTTCCCATGTTGCCTTGTTAACAATACTCACGTTCTATGTCTATTATCTGATGTGACTTCATATACAGACTCTGTCGCAAGCCATAGTCAAAGTGGTTATCCCAACAGAAAGGTACATGCTTTTTTTCCTTTTTTTACCCCTCTAAATTGGTGCACCGACTCAGAAACCCAAACAAAACAGACAACATCCCATAATGATCATTTGATCACTGCATGCTACAGGGGGGCTGGTCAGTGTGTTTGAGCAATGGTTCAAGTCGTCTCTCCCTACACACACACACACGAACGCACGCACGCACGCACACACGTATGTGCCCATTATCATTCAAAGTCACAAGGAATCAACAACAAATTCAAAGACACTAACTTCTGTTCAACATGGATAGTTCCGTCCAAATAGAACCTCATCAGCGCAACGACGACACATTCCGACATTCAATTGCATGTTCTTTTCATGTAACTGCAAGTGTATTTCACTCGTGTAGTGTCTCGGTCTGAACACTAGAGTGCACTGTTTTACCACTGCATGCCTGACTATCAAAGCCCAAATGAGCGTTGTCTTTAGTACCGTTGCAGTATCGGAACATTTCTATGAAGTCGACGGCGTGCGCGATGCTTAATTATGGGGGGCTTAAAACCTCAATGGCAGTGCAGATAAATGAGTCCCCCTCGTTAAGAGATTGTCATTACGCTAAATGTTCTAAATGCTCGTTTTCAACGTCTCGCATTTTTTGGAATCACGGCCGCGCACGCCCGCCATCTGACCATTGCTCACGTTCGCCGCCCTCCCCTCGTGGCCGCCTCGAGCCAATCCGGCCGGCCCTACTGCCGAATCCAAACAAGCCACTCTGACTTAGACTGGCCATGACCTTTGACAATGGCCTTGGTGAGCAGCACACGTTGAACTGTCTGCGGCAGCGCGGGACCCGAAAAAGGCGTCATGGGATGGATTGGGAAAGTATACGGGATTGTACCCCGCCATTGGTACGATCGGCTCCAATACCAAGTAATTGTGATCTGTGTTGACATCATGAATTAATGAATCCATCAAGTCCAATTTGGCCGCCATCTCCTAAGAAAAGAAAAGAAAAGAAAAGAAAAAAATCACCGCCAGCGATCCACTCGGCATCACCGCTAACTCGTTGATGCTCTTTGGCACACATGACATGACATGACATGACATGACATCACAGCAGCCGGCGGGGCAGAGTGACACGCCGAGAGGCCACGTGGAAGCGGCGTCCTCTCAGTGTGTCACACGTGTCTTTGAAAGAGTCTGAGTAGTAGTTTTGAAATCAACTGCACTTGATTCAACTCACACAAATTGATATTTGCCCTTCACATTGAAGTAGGCAAAGTGATAGATTGATTGTTTGCAATTTATGCATGGTCACATGACACGTTTTGAACGTTGCCTTTCGTCTCTTAAGACTTTAGCGCTTTAGTCTATATTGAGCGGTCGTTCCTCGTGTCGTGGCGTGGCGTTGGCAGTTTGATTCCAAAATATTTGGCAATAACCAATGCTGTTTTGACAAATCTATTGTTTCTAGTATCCAATTAGAAAATAGCGACGTACACTTGACACTCAACCACAGCTAAAACAAAGGGCTGGACATAAGCACAAATGGAGACTGTAACATGGCAGTCATTTCAAAGGAATGAAGTCCTTTTTATGTCGCCGTTGGGAAGGCAACAATTCAAAGCGTTTCCACACTGCCGAGCATAAATGGAAGTGTTTAGCGTAGCCGTTTAGACTTGCCAGCTGGTCTGAATCTGTTTGCTTTAACTGTGTCTTTCTTGTAGGAATTTACTCTCTCTCATCCACCGAATGATCGAGTTTGTGGTACGCGAAGGCCCAATGTTTGAAGCCATGATCATGAACCGGGAAATCAACAACCCCATGTACAGGTCAGCGGGCTGCCGCCGCCGCCGCCGCTCACCCCTTGTTGTCCTCCCTTGCCCGTTTCACATTTGGCTTTTGCTCTTCAACCCTGAAGGTTTCTTTTTGAGAACCAGAGCCCAGCGCATGTTTACTACAGGTGGAAGCTCTACACCATACTGCAGGTTTGTAGCCAGCCCATCCAGCATAGCGCGTGTGCGTGCGTCCCATTCGGATTGGATTTTCACCCGTGACGTTTCCAGGGCGAAGCGCCGGTCAAATGGCGAACGGACGACTTTAGGATGTTCAAGAACGGATCCATGTGGCGCCCCCCGCCTCTCAATCCTTACCTCCACGGCCCGTACGACGAAGGCGACGAGGAGGAGGAAGAGGAGGACTCGCTCAAGAAAGGCTGCTTAAAAGAAGAGTAAGACGCGGGGAAAAAAACTAAGCTCCAACTTGTCGCCAAATGACGTGTTGTACGTTTTGCAGCGAGCGGGACAAGCTGGAAGAGATGCTCCGCGGCTTGACGCCCAGGCGAGGCGACGTGGCAGAGGCCATGTTGTTCTGTCTCACGCACGCCGAGGCCGCCGAAGAGATTGTGGAATGCGTCGCAGAGTCCCTCTCTATCCTCAAGACGCCTCTGCCCAAGAAGGCAAGCGCA
Source organism: Syngnathus typhle (assembly GCF_033458585.1). Classification (NCBI taxonomy): domain Eukaryota; kingdom Metazoa; phylum Chordata; class Actinopteri; order Syngnathiformes; family Syngnathidae; genus Syngnathus; species Syngnathus typhle. The sequence continues at coordinate 9,166,520 of NC_083756.1, forward strand.
CGCACGCACACACACACACACACACACACACACACACACACACACACAGATGGATCATTCTTTTCACTCCAATCCACTCCGCTCACACTTTTACAGATCGCACGGTTGTATCTGGTGTCCGACGTGCTGTACAACTCCTCTGCCAAAGTGGCCAACGCCTCCTACTACAGAAAATAGTGAGTGCCCGCTTACACATGTGGAGGGAGACGAAAAGGGGCTTTTTGCTTCGAGGCTCGTCGGTAGAATTGGATTTCAAGCTAGCTACTGCCAGCCAACATTGAGCCATTTTCTTCTTTCCCCTTGACAGTTTTGAAGTCAAACTCTGCCAGATTTTTGCGGACCTCAACGCCACGTACAAAACCATCCAAGGTCACCTTCAGAGTGAAAACTTTAAGGTATGCGCAGGGGGGAACCAATCCCCGTAAAGTTGGACGCCGTCGTTCAGCCGTCTCGTCTCTTGGCTTCCAGCAACGTGTGATGTCGTGCTTCCGAGCGTGGGAGGACTGGGCCGTGTATCCCGACCCCTTTCTCATCAAGTTGCAGAACATATTCCTGGGGCTCGTTAACCTGGCGCCCGAAAAGGAGCCTGTGGGAATTCCCGTCGAGGTGAATATTTTGGACAAGAATACATTGATTAACGCTCAAATATGGATTGGCGCAAACTCAAAAGGAAGGAAAAAATGTGTCTGAACGATAATGATATCTGCAGTCCGAGCCCGCGGAGGACATCGACGGCGCTCCGATAGGCGAGTTCGCGGACAGCTCGCCCATCGAGGACGTGGACGGGATGCCCATCGACGGCGGGCCCATCGACGGAGCCACGATCGACGGAGCCCCGCTGGACGACCTGGACGGCGTTCCCATCAAGCCTTCGGAGGAGGACATTGACGGAATACCTTGTGAGTCGAAAATGGCACGTCAGATGAGCGTCCGCAAGTTATGTTGAAATGACTCTTGTCTTCTCTTTTCAAGTCGACCAGTCCAAGGAGGCCACTTTCAAGGTGGCGCCCTCAAAATGGGAAGCCGTGGATGAGTCGGAGCTGGCGTCTCAAGGTGGGAGGCGTCAAACGTTTTATTTTCATATGCAGTCGTAAGCTGTGTCTAAACGCTCCATTTTTTGGGGGGCCTTTAGCTGTGACCACGTCGAAATGGGAAGCATTTGAGCAGCCCGAAGAACCAAAAAGGTGAGCTGGGATTGTTTTGCAGCCTGTGGGCCGCCTGTGGGCCGCCTGTGTTGCTTCTTAACCAGCTCGTGTCTGAAGGTATGCGGAGAACAGCGACGAGGAGCGGAGTCCCCGCTCGGCGGTGGCCACCCCGGGCTACTCCAACCCCGCCAGGGACGACGCCGACCTGAAGGCCAAACTGAACGAGGAGAAGCGGAGCAAACTCCGAGAGATAGAGGTGAGGGATGAAAGAAAACTTTTAGTGACCAGTGTGGAGGCAACACCAATCAATCGCACCATCATTAAAGGGAAATGACATTTTTTTATATTAGTCACAGCAAAATGTTTGTTAACGTTGCCAACAAGGTGAAAGTCATGAAGTTCCAAGACGAGCTGGAATCAGGGAAGAGGCCCAAGAAGCCCGGTCAGAGCTTTCAGGAGCAGGTGGAACATTACAGGGACAAACTACTGCAGAAGGTAAAAAAAAAAGTGCAATTGTGGCTGTGGAATTTTCCTTCTAAGTTTCCCGTTGTGCCGCTGTAGGAGAAGGAGAAGGAGAAACAAGAGCGGGAAAAAGAGCGAGAGAAGAGGGACAAAGAGAAAGCGGACACCAGGTTGAAAGACTTGAAGAAGGACAAGGAAGACACGCCCACCAGGAAAGATAAGTGAGTCAAAGTTGCGCTCGCGGTTCCTCTCCAAGTTCCTTGTCTGTAATGTGCGTTCACCCAAACCAACCTCCCTCCCTCCCGTCCGGACAGGTACTCGTCCCCGGCCGTCGAGAGGAAGCGACGACACAGCAACTCCCCCAGCCCCTCGCGTGGTGGCGGCGGTAGCAGCAGACGGGCCCGCTCGCCGTCCCCCCGCTCAGAGCGGTCTGAGCGTTCGTACTCAAAGGATACGTCCTCGCGCTCTTCTCACAAGGACTCCCCGCGCTCTTTGGTTAAGAAGTCCTCAAAGAGGTAGCACACACAAAATGAATGAATGGATGGTCGCGATCAAAATGGCTGACTAAACTCAGGCTGAGCATATTATTCTTTTTCAAATGGAAACGTGCGCTAGCTCAATTGTAAATTCAGTCGCACTTCATTTGACATCCTTGTCCTCCCAGATCTCCGTCATCACCTCGCACGCCCAAGCGCTCGCGGCGGTCGCGCTCCCGGACGCCCAAGAAGTCGAGCAAAAAATCCCGCTCCAAGTCTCGGTCCCCGCACAGTCGATCTCACAAAAAATCCAAGAAGAGCAAACACTGACAACCTCTAAGAAGCAAAGCCGCCACTGTGTCACCGAGTTGATGGGGCCGTTGTACTATAAATGAAGCGTGCGTGCATGGGTGGGCTGGGAGTCTCCTTTCTGTTTTATATTGTACAAAAAATGTGCGTGCGTGCGTGCATGTGTGTGCGTGTATGTATGTGTGTGCGTGTAGCCCACAAAACAACACTCAATTTGATACGAGTGTGATGACAATAGTTCGCCATTAATCCATGCGGTCATTTTTCTGTTTTTGTAGTCCTCATTGAAAATAATTCCTAATAAAAGTTTCATTTTCGTTCTGCTTCGTGTCTCAGAAGTCCTTAAAAGCCAACATCATTTTTTTGAGGGGAGGAATAACGCAGCATTTAGTTTTTTTACAGTTCGTACCACAAGTGTAGAAAATGTTTTTTTGCATAAAAACTATGCATTTGTTTTACAATTGGATTTAATTGCTGTAAAAAAATGTTTTTGTATAAAAACGACGCCTTTGTTTTCCAATTGGATTGAATTGTGCACTCTGCTATCGATTAAGAGGTCTGTCGTCAAGTTGGAAGGGACGCCTTTTCCTTAGTTTTGGAGCGCTGCGCATGCGCAGGACCCGGAGGTGAAGAGAGAACAATTTTCGTCACTGTGGCGTCCTAGCAATCATGTAAGCTTTCTTTTCCGAACCCCAACGGCAGCATGCATAACGAAAAGGTACAGAATTGATATTTTACGCTTTCATTTTGTGACCCATGACGCTCGTCGGGTCGGTTAGCGAATCAATCCATAGCGTCAGCATGTCGGCGGGAGATTGGCGTCGTCGTTCGGTTTCTCACGAGCATGTTGCTCCTTTTAAGCGCTTTACACAGCCACAATGTCCTCCCTCGAATGTTCAATTTTCCTCAGAAAAGAAGCATGGAAGACACCTGGTCTGCTGCCGAGCTGAAAAGACTACTTTCCAGGACGAAGGAGCAAGAGCACGACAGAAAGCAGCACCGCGGTGGAGAATCCGCGGAGAGACGTTCTAGGGACTCCCGAGGGGACCGAGACCGCAGGTTATTTCAACATAATACAAGACTCAAACCTTATATTGAATTGAAAGAAGTAAACATTCTGGTCAGTCAAGTCATCTGAAACACAAAAAAACTCAACCACAGCTTTCTAGAAAATCTGCTGATGTGACTATGTCGCTTCCCATCCCTGACAGAGAGCATCCCGTGATGGCCAGACGGGACTTGTACGCAGAGGAAAGAAGGGGTGAGCGGGACAGGAGGCCAGAGCGAGACAGCTCGGAGGACACCAGCAGACGTGCACGCGGCTCCACAGAGGACAGAGACAAGCGGGATAAATGGAGGCCGAGGAAGGGACATGAGGAGGAGGAAGACGCACTCAAGAGAAGGGAGGATAAGGAGCGGCGAAAGGAGGAGCGGGATAAAGAAAGACGGCGGGAGGAACGGGACAGGAGGAGACACGAAGAGAGACGGGACGACCAAGACGGCGGACGAGAGAGGCGCGAGGACAGGAAGCCATCGAGGGAAGAAAGAGGTAAACCTTGCCGATTGTCACTTTTCCAGAGTCTCGACGTGTCACATCCCCACAGAACAATACCGAAGACAAAAAGAAGAGCGAGAAAGGAGACACAAAGAGAAAGCGTATCACGTAAGCATTTCCATCCAATGTTACGTACGGACGGCGGACATTTTACCCGGCGCTAGTTTGACTATTCCTCGCCATCCTTCAGGATGAAAAGCTGAGGCGAGAAGAGGGGGCAGAGGAAGAGAGGGAAAGACGGAAAGAGAGGCGGCAAAGAAGTGACGCTGAGAGACATCGCAGCAGCTCCAAGGACTCCAGACCGAGTCACAGCCGTGAGACCAAGACGAGAGAAGCTGAGGTCGGTAGCTGCCTCATCCTTTGAAACCTAAGTACATGACGTCGTTTGTCTACTTGATCCAGGAGGACGTGATGCGTTCAGGGAACGTGGCAGCTAAAGATGCTGGCAACGACCTAGTAACGTTCCAAGTCCCACTCAGCAGTTTTTTTTTGTTTGTTTTTTTACACTGTAGAGTTTACACTGCTTCCGTTGTTTGATATTTTTGTGCAGGTAGCCAAGCATGAGCCTTCGCCAGACTACGAAGATGACTTTGAGGTAATATGACTCCGCCCACTCACATTTCTTAGTGCTGTGTCTTATATTCCATTCATTCTTTTGTACCTGTCATTTGTTAACATTTGCATGCTCTAATTGGTTTGCTTAACAAGAAAGCGGTAAGGATTTTCTTTTTTTTTTTTTTACGCCCGTCATTTTTTTCACCATTCATTCAAGTGTCACTCCGGCAGGATTACGAAGAGGATTTCGACGAACTGGACGAGGACGCAGAGGAAGAGGCCGAGAAAGTGGAGCTGGGCGAGGAGGTTGAAGCCATCCAAAAAGCCATGGGCGAAGAGAACGAACGTGTCCGAGTCTCTATTTCTACTCTTAGCAAAGACAGAGGAGAGGAAAAGGCTGAATTGTCCAGAGGTTGTTCTGATGTACCATTTCCAATCAAATCGGTCGGTGCACGCGGACTAAAAAGGAATCTTTCACTGTCAGTGAATAGCTCAGATGAGAGGAGCAGCAGAGGCTCCCAGCGGGGAAAGTTTATCGACTTTGTGGCGGCGAAGCAGCGAGAAGTGGCCAAGAAAGTGGCCATGAAACAAAAGTAGGCTCAGAAGATATCCGAAGTGGATTTTTCATTTTTTCTTAAAGGGCCAATTAAATTCCCTCAATTTTGCAGGAAACGCAGCGCAGAGCTGCTTCGTTTAATGGATCTGGATTTCTCCACCACCTTCTCCCTTCTGGATCTGCCTCCCGTCAGCGAATATGACATGTACATCAGGAACTTTGGAGCTGCCAACACAAAGCAGGTCAGTTTGCGCAACACGTCGTCACATTCTGTGCTGCTGCTGCTGCTGCTGCTGCTGCTGCTGCTGCTGCTGCTGATGATGATGATGATGACGATGACGATGCTGATGATGCTACTGCTGCTGCTGATGATGATGCTACTGCTGATGCTGATGATGCTACTGCTGATGCTGATGATGCTACTGCTGATGCTACTGCTGATTCCCTCCAGGCTTACGTCCAGTGTAATGAGGAAAATGCCGAGCGGGACGTCCAGACCGAGGAGGTGGACTTGAGTGACAAGTGGACGCAGCATCCCGCAGAGCACAGCGGTGCCTGTGGCGGTAGGACACAAACAAATGATAAAGAACGGTCTCTCCATAAAGACAAAATGTAATAATGTGTCAATTGCAACAAATGTACTATATATTGAATAAAAGAAAAAAAGCTACTCTCATTTAGCATTTCTTTGATCGTACCACTAGAGAGAGCTGGTGCGCCAATATAAGAACAATTTAATTCAACAATTTCTTGCCTTTTTGTCCCGAAGATCCAAAGCGGTCACACGAAAGTGGAAACGTCAACGGAATGAACTTGGATTCAAGACGTTTGACCGTCTTCTTGCGTGCCGCCTCCCAGGTGAAGTTTCTATATTTGCTAGCAGGATGGCTTGTTAGCCCCTTGTCATTTTTGCACCCGGTCGACGACAGGTAATGGCGGTCCTGCTGGAGGAGGATCACACCGAGAGGAGTTCCTTCAAGGGCCGGACGACACAATCGGACACCCTGTCTTTCAGCGACGGAAGTCTGCGGCTCAACATGGACTTGCCTTTTCTCCGCGGTGCGCAGGTGCCATCGCGTGGGCTTGAATTGACCATATGTGTTGAAGTAAATTCATTTTGCTTGTAATCCAGGTCGCGCCGTCAGCCAGGTGCTTTTCTCTCAGGCGCAGAGACACACGCTCCTGTCTGTTCACAAGCCGCCAGCTTCACCCGATGACGCCGAGCAGCATCTCGACTGCACCGTCATCTGCGTGTGGAACATGTGGGAGCCATCCAGACCGCAGAAGATCCTGCTCTGTGATTCAGAGGTGCCTGTCCCGTCTCGTGGCTCCATTTATCGCCAAGTGCGCTCACGTATGTTTCAAGTGGCCGCTCCTGCCCATCTTCTCTCAGGTGCAGTGCTGCTGTTTCAGCCCGGGAAAGGCCACGCTGGTGTTCTCCGGCACGTCCGTCGGCTCCGTGGCGCTGTGGGACCTACGAGAGCCCGACGGCGACCACCAACGGCTGAAGGTGGGCGGCGACGAGTGGACCTTCAGACGGCCTACCTTCTCTACCGGTACGTCGTCACGTATATTAGTTCCCCGTTCTCAGGAGGTTGCGTCCGCTTCAAGTTTTTTTGCTTGCAGATGCAGTGGCCTCGGCCCATTCCCTGCCGGTGACGTCGGTGGAGGTCGTTGCCACCGACGCGAGAGTAGTCCTTTTAGCATCCGAAGAAGGTGGAGCGTCTCGTCTCGTATGCCGGCGATGAGGAGGAACGTGTTCAAAGTGTCCTAATGAGAAACATCTCCTCTAATATCCAGAATTGTTGGGCTTGTCCTTCCGGTTGGCCTCTCTGGATGAGAGCGGGCTCTTGAATCTTTGGGTAGGTCTTGTTGTTTGTTTCAAAGGCAAAGTATTAAAGGTTGTTCTGTCTGCGGCCTGTAGGTGGTAGTGCAACTTCCCAAAGGCAACGAGGCAGGCTCCCAGACAGATCTAGGCAAGTTCATGTTTCCTTATAAGCATACACCTTTGAACTGCAAATGCTCTGAAGTTGCATATTAAAAATAACCACTTAGATTCCATCCATCCATCCATCCATCCATCAATACGTTTGTGATGTCGACAGATTGAGTTCTTCACTAATAGCTCTGCTGGGATTCAAAAAATCCAAATCACCCTCTGTAAATGTCAGTCTGAGAGGGGAAACAATGTCCTGAGCTGGGCTGGGCTGAGCTGGGCTGGGGACCTCACAGCTGTCTTGTGTGCCAAACATACTGCGTGCGCTCGTATTTCTCACACCTGCGCGCACATGTGGTTCTGCAGGTCTGAGGCCGGGTGGAAAAGTGAAGCTGCTGCACAGCTCCGCCTGCGTGACGGCCGACGGGTGAGCTATGACGAACAGCGTGTGACGATCGTTTGTCAACGCCGGGCGAGCCCGCTCAAAATAGGCCGGCTGCCGCAATGGATTTAAGGGGAGCGGGAGGGGGCTGGTCACATGATCTTGTTGGTTATGCTGTTGATTTTATCGCCTCAACGGGTAACACATCTGCGCACCAGTGGTTTTTGGATGGGAATCTTAAAACCCCTGACCTTTGTCTACCTCGCAGGGCGTCAGCATCGCACGTGGACAAAACAGGGCCGCCGCAGTGCCTTCATCTGAAATTTCTTCCCACTGACCCCAGTCATTTCTTCATTGGCACCAATTTGGTGAGCACGGGCCAAATTTCAGAAATAAAAGTTGGAAGAGGTTTTCAAACGACACGTTTCTTCCACTCAAGGGTCTGGTCAGTCACGGCACCACTCAGGGTTTGAAGGCCCTGCCCAAGCGCTACACCTCGCAGGAGTCGGCCACCCGGCTCGTTGATGTCAGCGCCGTCCATTTTTCTCCTTTCAGGCCAAACTTGTTTTTGGTAATCAAATGGAATCGAATCATAATGAATGCTCTGTAATTCAAGCCAGGCTTTTAACGTTAACACGTTGACCTGCTAGGTGGGCTGCGGGGACGGCAGCGTACGCTTACACGAGGTCAGCCGCGACAAACCGGTGGACGAGTGGACGGACGGCACGGCCGGCGAGGGGGTGCTCTCGCTGCAGTGGAGCCAAACTAGGCCTGCGGTCTTCTGGGTGTTGGACGCCGCGTCTCGCCTTCACATCTGGGACCTGCTGAAGAGCGACAAAGCGCCTGTTGTCACGGAGCGCCTGGACGCAGACAGGTGATTTCGGACACGTTTTGGGGAGGAACCGAGCCCGGCCGCAAGTTGTGAAAATCTATTTGACTTTCTCAGGCTGACGGCCATGGCTGCATTTGGAGATCCGGGACAACAGAACATGTACTCTGGAATAGCGACGGCACACCGTTCGGGTAAAATCGAAATGCACTATTTCACAAGGGAGTTCACCGTCCAACGTTGTGAAGAAGAAAAAGCATTAGAAGCAAAGATTGTACAATCTCTTTGAAACAGCTTTGTCGATGGAGTACATTTTGTCACTCGTGTATAGTTGCATATGTAAATTCCAACTTTTGTGTTTTCCTTTTAAAGCATGAAAGATGACGTCACTGTTTATTTATTTGAGACATACGTGTACATATTGTGTAAAAAAAAAAAAAAACTTTAACGATTGCTACATTTTTTTAATTGCAGCAGGGTAAAAGCTGCCTAGCGACAGAGTAGCGATTTAGTACACGGGATACAAAATGAGTTGGAAACCAACATTTGTTATTTAAGAAATGAAGTATGACGACTCACCATTTTGACAAAAGTTACATTCTGTTGAGTATAAAAAGATATGAAAAGAGTATAGGGCATTCATGCCCGTCATTCTGCTGAGTCTTTATCGTAATTGAGCAGGTCGCAAGTGAGCACAATGTCCGAGCGTCCGTAGTCCTTCAGCACTTTTTTGAGGAGGTTGCCGGTGGCGTCCGTGTCCGTTGACTCGTCCAGAGGCCAATCCAGGAGCTGAGCACAGGAAGGCAGCTCGGGGAGTCCCGGTTGGTAGTCCTCCAGGGGGTTCGGGTAGAGCAGCTGGCGCATGGAGGCCACCCTCGCCACCCTCCTCACCGCCTTGACCAGGCCGGCGGTGGACAGCGGGTTGAGGGCGAGGGCCAGGCTCCGCAGGGACGAGCAGCAGCCCAGGGAAGGCAGCAGCGAGCCCAGCAGCTCGTCGCTGAGGCCGCAGCCGCTCAGCGACAGGTGGCGGAGGCTGCTCGACGCTTTTGACAGGAGCCGGCGCACGGAGGGCAGCGAGCGGGCGTCCAGACGGTTTTCGCTCAGGTCCAGCTGCTGCAGGGAGGAGGCGTGCCGGCTGCACGACAGGTAGGACAGATCGCCCGCGCTCAGGCTCAAGTAAGGCAGCTCCAGCACCTCCAGGGGCTGAGACAGGGAACTGAAGAGGACATTGAACAACGACCAGATGCCACCACGTCTCAATAACTAAAGGAAGAAATGCTTTTATGTGTGTGTGTGTGTGTGTGTGTGTGTATATACCTGAGCAGCACTTGAAGTTGTCCCGGCAAACGCAGCGCAGTGAGGCTGAGACGTCGCAGTCCCCGTAGCTGCGCCAGACCCTGGGAGAGGTCTCGGAGCGCCTCCTCCTGCCCCGGCTGCTCCCTCCGAAGGTCCAAGTTGCAGTAGTGCAAGCAAAGGGAGCTCAAGTTGGGGAAGGCGGCCAGCCGAGGCAGCAGCTGAGCCAGACCCGCCACGCCCAGGTTGCTGTAGCGCACGTCCACCCCCAGCAGGCCCCGAGGCGGCAGCAAGTCCAGAAGGGTGCCGATGCTGGACACGGAGACCTCCTCCACGTGCAGGTACCGACACTGTAGCTCCAGGGGTCCCGCCGCGCTCAGGGCCGCGCACACGCGCTCCCAAGAGCGGGCATTGACGAAAAGGTCCGCCCTGACTTGCAACGGCGTGCCACTTTCCTTGCCGCCGCCTTCTTCCATCCACGAGCCCTCGCGCCTCTTCTCTGTCTGCCTGACCTCCTTCGCCAAATCCGCTTCCCCTGAAACTCCAACAGACCCTTTCATGCAATTGCTCGTGTCACCAGTCGCCTCCTTGACTCTCTTGCGCTGGCCCCTCTCTCGTTTCACGTCACTGTCTCGTTCCAGAGCGCAGAGCCTCTTCCTTTCTCCGGCTCGGGCCTGGACCACCATGGTGCACAGCGCTACGGTCAGGGACCATCCCCCCATAGAATCCACTGTTGGACCCTCGTCCCCTTGCAGTCCGCAAAGGTCCAGTACTCGCAGCGCAGATCTAATTGGGGGGAATCAAATGAGCTTGCTATAAACATCAACTATGCAGTGTCTAAAAAAAGAAAGAAGAAGCAATCTTGCTGTCCCACCTTCAATCACGCCCATCCCATGTTTATTTGAATTGTCAGACGCACTTTGATTGAATTGAAAACATGACTGTCAATTGAAAACATTGCGTAAGAAAATGTATTTGTAAATATTCCATCCAAATCCGACTAAATATGTTGAGGGCAGTTTGTGGCCGCTTCTCCTCTGGCCGCCCCCAATTTCAAAGCAAATGTTCTTGATGATCTTCAGATTGTACGGGAGCGCCTTTACAAAACAACCGTTGAGTGTGCAGCAGTCAGCATCCATCACCAACCTCTGATCGGAGAGTCCCCTAACGACAGCGAGCAACAGAGCCTGCACACACAGGCGACTAGGGGGCCGCTGCCCTCGGTTCCTGCGCCCGCCGACTCGCAGCCGTCGCTCGGGCCACTTCTGCACCAGTTCCCCGACGGCGAGCGGTCTGCATCCGGCGAACGAGGCCTCCAGTAGCGGCCCGTACAGTTCGCGGGGCACCCAGCGCAGCCAGTGTGGCGACGAGCTATGCTCGCTCACCACCTCCTTCGCGCACAGGCTCAACAAGGAAAGCGCCATCATCGAGAAGACATTCGACGTTGACGACTACACTTATTATTATTGTTTTTTCTTTTTTCTTTCAGGTTATCAGCAGCACATTGACAATGACCAGGAAGCTAGTGTTTGCCCCTTCATCTTTGCGATCGAGTGAGTGAGCGAGCGAGCGAGCGAGCGAGCGACCTGGCGTGCCCGCCTACGGTAAACGAGAAAGCTCAATTCAAATAGAACCAAACGCGTTCTTGTTTGTTTTGACTTGTCACTGACGCAGCAGAGCTTGAGTTTAAAATGTTCACAATGCGGTGAATGACCGCTAGGTAGCAGCAAAATCTCAATCTCTTTGCCTTTATGGCAGGCCTACGGCATAATGCAACACATACTCTCTCTCTCTCTCTCTCTCTCTCTCTCTATAATATATATACGTATATATATGTATATATATATGTATATATATACGTATATATATATATGTATATATATATGTGTATATATATATGTGTATATATATATGTATATATATATATGTATATATATATATATGTAGATATATCATACAAACGTTAATCCACGTACACAATTAGCTCAAAATATTTGCTTTTCTTCTTGGGTAGAATGTTGCATGAGTCTTAGAATATTGTGATTATTTTCTCCCCTCTTTAATAGCAAACAAAATGCCTTTTGCTATTTTCTCTAATTTGTGGCGTTCCTAAGAGTGTTTCAGAGGTTGTGGGTTCGGTTCTGACGCAGCCTTCCTGTGTGGACTTTGCATGGTGTCCCTGTGCCTGCCTGCGAGGCTTTGCTTCAGAAAATGGATGGCATTTTTATGGCTGTGCGCCATTCCCATTGGTTCAATATGGAGACTTCAAGCAAGCAGGCAAGCATATTGATGAAGCGCCATAAAAGCCATTTATGACGCTTTACGACTTGCTGGAGCGCGTACAGTCAAACTGTGCCTCGCCATAGTGTACAAAGTCATGGAGTAGACGTACGTCAGCAGCAGGCGTCCGTGATGTGGAAAGTTTGGCCATTGTTGCTGGTGGCCTTGACTTTGGCCTTCTTTACTGAGCCTTGTTTGATTTTGCACTCTCCCTGCGCTAATGGCTCATCTATACCTGAGGATTGCGTGTGCGACTTGACGGACGATTGTGGCGACGAGCGACGCTGTAAGTCACTCGAGCGCATGCACGCACTCTACTGATAGGTTGATATGACAATAGATGGTAACTGAACAAAATGGATGATGCCACACGCCTCACTAAAATGGCAACAGCACAGAAAGAACTGAACAGATCTTTTCCGTCTCACAGGTTTCAACTCTCACAAGAGATGTGACTTTAACGAAGGCTTCTGTGACCTGATCCAGCCCTCGTCACAAGCGCTTTCTCAATGGAAGAGAACCACGGCGGTTGCGCTCATCCGACGCGACCACACCGGCAACCAATCAGGTTTGAGACCTTGGCTTACGCTCTGCGCTAAATACAGGCTAAATCCATACACTTCCATTCTTCAGCCTATTTCCTGTCCCTTGTGCCCGAAAGAGGAGACACTAGCACCGCACAGCTAATAAGTCCTCAGTTTGGGCCTGCCGACACCTGCCAGGTAGCACCGAATGCACGCGTCTCCTTTTCAGAAACCATGATTGCGTGTTCATCGCAATCGCCGCTAATGGCATGCGCTCTTACTAGATGAGCTTCTACCATTACGTCTCGGCCCAGCACGGAGCGCTTCAGGTTCTGATGGAGAGCGGCCCCCAGGGTCTCGGCACTGTGCTATGGGAGCAGTCCACTCCAGCCCAAGCGTGGCAGCGAGCTGTTGTCCGCTTTTCCAGCAACAGCACTTTTCGGGTGTGTATGATTTGTATATTCTTCTTCTTCTTTGAATGATTCTCATGGATGGGTACTTGTTTTGCTCAGTTTATCATGATTGTTTTTGTCATCAAATACAATACAACTTGATTTATACGTATTTTGAATCCAAGTTTAAAAGGCCAACTTTTCAATCCAAGCTTCTTCCACTTCCTCCTCCCCCACACGCCATATAGGACAAGTAATAAAGAGTCACAGATAAAGACGCCTTGCGGACTTTGTCACGGCGTGCACGCACCCGGAGGAAACCTCAGCCTCTCAAATACAAACACATACGTACATGTCGATGATGTGACGTCAAGAAATCAATCGTTTGTCTGTCCACCAGGTGGTAATTGGAGGGAGTCTAACAGAGGACAGTGATGCAGCAGAGGTGCTGGCCATCGATGACATTTCCTTTAGTCCCCACTGTGAGCCAGGTACCTGACATGTCTATAAACATTTCTAAAGTTCACATCGAAAAAAAGCCTTCAAACGTGTTTTTTCTTTTTTGATTGTAAGTCTCGCTTCCGAGTGTGCCCTCGCCTACCATTGCTTGCCCGCCATCCTGGTACGCTTGCGAGGGCGCCGGCCCGTGCATCGAGGCGGACAAAGTGTGCGACTTCACCCGGCAGTGCCCGCACGGTGACGACGAAAGCGACTGCCGTAAGCGCTTTGGTTGCAATGGATTTCTTTGAAAACAATTGAATTGAGTTTGAAACGGACGGACCCAAAGGAATGAAAAAAGGGCGATGGTGTCCGACATCTCCCTACGTCTTCCTCCAGCTTCGGAATGCGACTTTGAAGGCGGCTCCTGCGGCTGGTACGAGCTCACCCTCGGTGACGGTTTTGACTGGGTCAGAGGCTCGTCGGCCGATGTCCCGCCGGAGTATTACGGTCGCCCGCCTCCTCCGGACCACTCCAGTAACAGCACGGAGGGTACGAGCAGATCGCCGAATGCGAAAGGCTCCACCGTCTGTTGTTTGTGCCGCCCGCCGTGTGCTCTGTTTTTTTGCTTTGGGTCCGCAGATATGACAATTCCCCTGCCTGCATATCATGAAATATGAGACAGTTGAACCTGGAATTGAAGTAGCCGTCGGTGTCAGGTCACGGAATGGAACACCGTATTCATGGCAAGCAAGCTGAATTGTCGCTCCATTGCAGGTCACTTTATGTTCATACTGAAGAACAGCAGCAGTCTTTATCCGAGGGCGGTTCTCAGAGGACCGTGGTTCCAGCAGTCGGCCTCCGGCTGCACCATGAGCTTCTGGTGAGGCTCACGGGTCGTCCTCAGCGTCCTATTTAGCTCAATTTCATGCCCTTTTGCCAACTCGCCTCGTCTAGGCATTACAACTCGGGCATCTCCGTGGGGGCCGCCGACATGTACCTCCGCATCCGAGGGGTCCAAAACAACACCGTCATATGGAGGACTTTGTACGAGCAGGGCAGCCGCTGGAACCGGGTCAGCCTCCAGTTGGGGCGCATCACGCGGCCCTTCCAAATCGCCCTGGCTAAAATCAGCATGGGCGTGTTTGACGGCATCTCGGCGCTGGACGACGTGTCCTTCCACAACTGCTCCATGCCGGCCGCCGCCGTCCAGTGCCCGCCGCACACGCACTTCCACTGCGCGCGCACCAGAGCGTGCGTTGATCAGCTGTTGCGCTGCGACCTGGTGGACGACTGCGGCGATGCTTCGGATGAAGAGGGCTGCTGTGAGTGCTTTTTGCCAACCCCGTCCGTCCGTCCGTCCATTTGAGTAGGTCGTGAAGGATTGCCGTTCCGCAGCCCCCGAGCTGCAGTGCAACTTTGAGGAGGGCCTGTGCAGCTGGAAACAGGAGGCAAACGGCGGCGACGTTTTCGACTGGACCCGCACCCGAGGCCCCACCCCGTCTTTCAACACCGGGCCCTGGAAGGACCACACGCTGGGTACCAGCTACGGCCACTACCTCTACATGGAGTCTTCCGTCCCCCAAGAGTTCAAGGACACGGCGGTGCTGCTGAGCCGGGCCTTCCAGCCCACCCACGGGCGCGGCGAGGACCCCTTGGACTCCCGCAGCAGCCCCTGCGTGTTCCGCTTCCACTACCACATGTTTGGCTCGCATGTGTTCTGCCTCGCCATCTATCTGAGGACCACCTCGACGGGTCGCGGCCAGTTGCTGTGGGTCGGCTACGGGGACCAGGGCAACGTTTGGCACAGGAAGACTCTTTACCTCACCAGCGCTCGACCCTTCCAGGTATGACTCCGCCTGTGACAGACAAATTTCGCAGTCGGAGAAAAGTGCTTTTATTGCCCTGTGGCTAGATCGTCATCGAAGGTACAGTCGGAGATGATTTCAACGGGGACATTGCCATCGATGACCTCTCCTTCATGGGCTGCGTCCCGCACCAAGGTAGGTAGGACGGACGGGTGGACGGCCGTCGGCTCAGCGCCGGCCGACGTGTTCCGTCGGAGCGTTGAAGCTGCGCGTC
Source organism: Syngnathus typhle (assembly GCF_033458585.1). Classification (NCBI taxonomy): domain Eukaryota; kingdom Metazoa; phylum Chordata; class Actinopteri; order Syngnathiformes; family Syngnathidae; genus Syngnathus; species Syngnathus typhle. The sequence goes on from NC_083756.1 coordinate 9,181,734, forward strand.
GTTTGCCGAGGAAGGCGAGCTCCCCGAGGCCAACGCCACGATCCCGGCGGTGACCACGCCGGCCCCCTCGGTTCAGCCCCACCGTTGCCCCCAAGGCGAGTTTGCGTGCGCTCGGCTCGGCGAGTGCGTCGCCCGTGGCAAAGTGTGCGACTTCCGGCAGGACTGCTCGGACGGTTCCGATGAAAATGACTGTGGTAAAAATGATGCTCTTCGCAAACGTATCGTTCGAAACTTGACGAATGGAGCGTCCCGACCTCTTTATTTTTTCCTGCAGTGGCCGAGGGGTGCGATTTTGAAGGTGGCAAAACCTGCGGTTGGGAGACCATCGCCCCGTCCCCGGTCTCCTTGCAGGCGTTCCGCTGGTCACCCGACCAAGGGGAGAGCATTCACGCCGGAGAGCAGTACCATCGTCCCGTCACCGACCACACCCTGTGAGGAAGAGTAAAGAAAAGAACCCCCCCCCCCCCCCCCCCCTTCCCAACAGACTGTGTACTAATGACCAAGCGGTCCTTTCTCTTTGCGATTGATTCACCACTCGGCTGACGTCCGTTCCTTCCCAGGGGCAGCGCCGAGGGTTGGTACATGTGCGCCGACAGCTCCAACGGCGGCTACGGCCAAGCCAGCGACCTCCAGACGCCAGTCATCGCATCCACCGGGCCGCATTGCAGGCTGGTCTTCTGGTACCACATGGGCGGATTCACCGTGGGCTCCCTGCAAGTGAGACGGCCGAGCGAGCGCTGCGGGAATGGCTTCTTGCGCCTTGCCTTGTTAGCGTGGACAGCTGTCCCCTTGAACTCTTTTGCAGCTTTTGCTGAAGCGTGGGAACATCACGCATGAGGTTTGGTCTCAGAGCGGTAACCAAGGCAACAAGTGGAGACGAGGTGAAGTGTTCTTGGGGCTGTCAAATGACTTTCAGGTGTGGAAATGCTTTTACTCTAACACGCTGCTATTCATGAGTCCGGGCTCATTTGGAGCATCCATACATTTCTGCCAGTAAGGGCTTTCTTGTTTTATGGCAAGTCATTAAAACATTCCGGAAAGGCCCCCTTTTTTTTTTACAAAATGCTGCACCGCTCATCTGTCTTGCTCCCTTTCAGGCTCAGTTTACAGAGCTGAATTGTCTAAATTCTTCACAGCCTTTTCGAGTCCTTCATTTTTGCTGCCACACGCAACGATGAGCATTTTTAATTGGAGTGTGGCCAAATTGGCACATCAACTGCGTGTGGCCAAATACTTTGCACGAGTTTGTCTCGGAACTCTCGCAACAACCAAAATGAGCCTAAAATGGCCGCAAAAGTCCTTCCTGTGTCTGTTTGCGCCGCATGTGTTCTCAAGACTTTTTATGTGGCTCTACTGGAAATAGTTCATGTTGCTGAGCGGCTTTGCGCATTTCTTTCCTCAAAATTGATTTGGTTTACCGATCCTAACGACAGGGCCTGATTAGGTTTGTCTGAATATGATCTGTTTGTCCAAAGTACAGTGCTGTTCTGTTTCCCGGCCCAATTATTTCTTTGCCGCACACCGACACGGCTCATTAGCCGATGGACTCGATCGATACTCAATCGATCAAGTCAAGTTTGATGGTGGCACTCCATTGGCGAGGTCAACAGACTCAGCGTGGAGCGACATCGCCGGCACTCATTAACCTGGTGTCCTCGTCTCCTGATGCTACCGGCCGCCAAGTTGATGAGAGCCCGTTTTTCTGTTTGTTTTTTTCTCCTATGGACTTGGAGAGAGTCCGAGTGGCCTTTTGGAATGCGCCTCATATATAGTGAGCGTTTTAAAATTGGAACTGGGTGTCATCAGTCATATCAATATAATATATAACATTTGATGTCAAATTTTGTTGCCTGTCAGGTGGTGTTCCGCGCCAAGCGCGGCATCAGCTACATGGGCGACGTGGTGATCGACGACGTGGGCTTTGTGGACTGCGCCCCTTCGCCGCCCTCGGGAGCGCCCTGCGCCCCCGAGCGCTACGCCTGCGCCAACGGCCGCTGCGTCCCCCGCGACAACCTGTGCGACTTCATCGACCACTGCGGGGACGACTCGGACGAGGAACCTTACATCTGCAGTTAGTGTGCAGCTGGCCTGAAATGGTGGCGGCGGCGGCGGCGGCGGCGGCAACACATTGATTTTCTCTCTCTCTCTCCCCCCATTTGTGTTTCTCAGAAGCTTTCACCGGCCGTTGCGATTTTGAGTTCGACCTGTGCTCCTGGCGCCAGAGCTCGGACGACGATTTCGATTGGCAGATCAAAGCCGGCGGCACCCCCACCCTTGGTATGGGCCCGTCCACCGACCACACCCTAAGGGACCCCTCCGGGCACTACCTCTACTTGGAGAGCTCCTTCCCTCAGGCGGCCGGAAATAGCGCCCGCATTTCGGGGCCGTTGCTGAGCCGCAGGAGCTCGCAGTGCAAGGTGTGTCGTCCGTCGTCTCGCGCCTTCAACCTGACAGTCGCTCTATCAATCACGCTAGCGGCAGGGTTGAGCCAACCTCTTGAGAGAAACCATCCATCGCGGATAAATAAAGCATTCAAGTGAAACACCAAATGAGCTCCATTGTGGCATACACCCCCCCCCCCCCTCCCCCCTTCAGATGCGCTTCTTCTTGCACATGTACGGAGACGGCATCGGGACGCTGGCCGTGTTCCGGCACAGCCGCCGCGGGGGACTCCACCTCCTCCTCAACTTGACGGGAGACCAGGGCAACTACTGGCAGGTGAGGGAGGTCCCGCTGAGCCACCCCGAGGACTTCCGAGTCACGTTGGAAGGACGGGTTGGGCGGAATCCCACGGGGGACATTTGCCTGGACGACGTCACCTTTTCGTCAGGGTGCCTGCTGGCTTCCTCGGACCAGGCCGCTTCTCCTCCTCCTCCTCCTGAAGGTAGGCCCATTTTCCAAAAGGGAGGCCACGTTGATTCGAGTTTGTCCTTTCCAGGTGGCTGCGCTCAGGGCTTCCTTCCGTGCGCCAACGGCCGCTGCTTCTCCTCCGAGCGGAGCTGCGACTTCCGAGACGACTGCGGCGACGGCTCGGACGAGGTGCGCTGCGGCACGTCCTGCTCCTTCGAGGACGGCCCGTGCGGCTGGAAGAACTCGCCGGCGGACAATTTCGACTGGTCGCTGGGAAGCGGCTCGGCGCAGAGCGTACGGCCGCCGTACGACCACACGCTAAACGATGAGAGCGGTTTGTTGTCGCCCGCCCGCCCGCCCGCCTCCTTGCCACTTTTCGGAAAGACGCCGTGACGCCGCTGGTGAAAACGTCCTCAGGTCACTTCTTGTATCTGGAAGCCACACCGGTGGGACTGAAAGGCGACAAGGCTCACATCAGCAGTTCTCAGTGGAAGGAGTCCAGCTCCATCTGCAAGCTCTCCTTCTGGTACTACATTTCTCACAAGGCCTCGGGAACCATCCGCCTGCTGGTCAAGGTAAAGCAAAGTGTGCTGACTTCCGTCCGCCCTGAGCTTCTCTTTGTTCCACTTCCTGCTTTTTTTCCCCCTCCTTGCTTTGTCTGGCCTGGTTTTGTTGCGCGCGATGTTCAAATGTAGTGCCAATTTCCAGGAGGAGTTCTCCTTTGTAGGCTCCTAAGATTGTGCTTTCAAAGCAAAAATAAAAAGCCGGGCTTATTTCTGCCCATACATGTCGTATGTTGCGTGACCACAGAACAACAAGGTTCACATGGTTTTCATTTGATTTTTCATCCTACGATTGCACATCGAAAGGAAACATGGCGACAGTTGAGGAGCTAGCTGCCTGTGGTCGCTCGTGACAATATTTCAGTAGTCCTCTTGCGAATGTAAAGCCGCTTCCTCTCTTTTGTGGCGGGCGGGCGGGCGGGCGGACGGTATTCCGAGCGAGCGAGCGAGAGGAACGCCATCGGCCGGCGGCCTTTTCAACATAAAAGTCTTTACTCAGTGCTAGAGCAAGAAATGCGACTGCTTGTCACAGAAAAGCTGATTGCTGCATTAATCCAGCCTAATTACACATCTTCCTAATAACTCCCGAGGTGACGCTGGGAAGCGGCTAGACGGTTGATGGCGGCCCGCTCAAAGTCCCGCTCCGCTCCAGGGTGGCATCGCTGGTTTGAACGGCGCATTAGTCAGTCACCACGTGGTGCCTGGCTGCTGCCATGGGAAAAGACTTGCGGAGGAATGACATACTTGGCCTCCCTCTCTTTTAATATATTCCATGTGCGGCGTGAGAGCGCCAACGATAACTGGAGACACCGTGCGAAAAGCGACAAATGATGTTAACGAGGAGCTTCGCTCGCTCGCTAATGAGTCTTGTTGATGTGTCCCGCTTATGATCAGACGGAGAACGCCATGTGGGAGGCGTGGAACAAAACGGGCCACCAGGGGAACGGCTGGAAGAGGGCCGAGGTGGCGCTGAGGAGGCTGAGGAACTTCCGGCTGATATTCGAGGGCGTGAGGTGGCGCGACGTCAGCGGGGGCGCCGCTTTGGACGACCTGGAGTTCAAAGACTGCGCCCCGAGTGAGTGGAATGATGAAATTGCCTTTGCCCGTGTCCAAATTGAAACTTGACTTTTTCTTATGTCGACTTTCTCTTATTTACTCCTTCCTTTCCCGTGTGCTACTATTTCCCTCCCTCCTTGCTGCCTGTTCTTCCCCGTCCGTCTTAAATGAGGTGCGGCAAGCGGAAAGATGCCCGGAGCTCTCTCGGCATCCTTTTGTCGGCCGCTCGCATCCTTCCGTGCGGAACGCGGGAAGACTTTGTTTCAGTAATGATGACCACGTGTGTGTGTTTTATGTCCATTGCACAAAATTCATTTGTTGAAGGATATATGGGGGAGCCCGAAAGCACCTTCCTCGATGTGCATTTTGGATGCGTCAACTATGTTTTTTTTTAAATAACTTCATCCGATATTCAAGTACTCAAGAGCAAATACTTCCGAGCAGGTCTGGCTGAGCCAGCGAGCTGTCCCGCCATCACCGATTTTGTGTGCGACGGCGGCCGCTGCGTGGAGTCCCACCTTCGGTGCGACGCCAAGCCCGATTGCGGCGACCGATCGGACGAGTCGGACTGCGGTGAGCCATTCCGTCGGGCTTCCTTTTAAGCGGCGACTCGATTGATTTGATATTTTTACACAAACCTTTAGGCGGCGTACTCGCCACGCCGGGAGCGTGTAATTTCGAGGCGGACGACGGCCGATGGGAGGAGAGGTGCCAGCTGGCGCAGGACACCGACGACGACTTTGATTGGCGGATCGGTCGCGGCAGTGAGCGAGCGGGAACGGGACCCGCTTCTGACCACAGTCCCGGTTGGCGAGGGCCTCTCATTGCAACCTAGCGACTGTTGCGAAAGGCTAATGGTGCATTTGTCTCCCAAAGGTGGCGCGGGGAGCTTCCTCTACATCCACTCAGCCGCTCAGCAAAAGGGCCACGTTGCCCGGGTGACCACCGTTGGCGCCTTCCCAGCCAGCGTGGGGCTGTGTCACCTGCGCTTCTGGTACTACATGCACGGCTCGGAGAGGATGGGAACGCTGAAGGTGCCGGAGCTCCGTTTTGGAAAAGAGCCAGTCGGCCAGCCGCACGTAAGAACGAGAGACACGATTGTTTTGTAGGTGTTCACCGTGGGAGCGAGCGGTGGCACGCCGCTGCTGATGTGGGCCCTGGCTGGGAACCAAGCCGAGGGCTGGACGTACGCCAGCGTCATCTTGTCCAACCGGGCGGCTTTTCGAGTGAGCTTCCAGGCGGAGGTGGGCGGAGACATGTGGACTGACGTAGCCCTGGATGACATCACGTACACAGCAGAGTGCGTGACTGGAGGTGAAGGCCGTGGATTTCTTTCAGTGCCGCCGCCGCCGCCGCCGCCTATTTGCCCATTTCATCGAGTTTCTCGCTGAAGGTAGCTGGCTAACCTGGCCTCTCATCCGCAGCTCCTGTGACTCCGCAGCCTCTCACCTGCAGCTCAGAGCACTTCCAGTGCGTCTTCTCCTCCCAGTGCATCCCCAGAAGCTGGCGCTGCGACGGCGAGTCCGACTGCTCGGACCGGTCGGACGAAGAGCGTTGCCCCGCCGCCGTACCGGGCACCCTCCCCCCGCAGGTCGGCTGCCCCGCCGCTCGCTTCCGGTGCTCCGACGACGTCTGCCTCCCGGCCATATTGCGCTGCGACGGCGTCGCCGACTGCGGCCGCGGCGAGGACGAGCACGAGTGCCGTAAGTGTCGCCGATGACTCCTCTTTTGGACGCCCTCTGCAAACGGTCCCCCGTGTGTGCAGCTTTGCTGCAGTGCCGGCCGGGAGAACTGCTGTGCGACGCCTTGTCCTCTTGCATTCCTGTGGAGAAGCGTTGCGACCGCTTTGCAGACTGTTTGCCTTTCCTGGCAGATGAGTCCAGTTGTGACGGTAAACACCCTTGCCCAAACTCTCCACTTTGAACTTGCGTCTTAAAGAAGCTTCAATTAGACCGATTTTTTTTCTCTTGACGTCTCGGAGTGAAGCTGTGCCAGAAGGGGGCCTCGCTCGCTCGCTCGCACGCACGGCACGGCACGGCACGGCACTCTATCTCTGTGAGCTTGTTAGTGAGCATATCTCCTGCTTTCTTGTCAGAATCTGGCAGCTTTCTTCCAATCAGGCAGCTTTCTTCCAGAATTCCTCATTTCCTGCTCTCTACCTGCCGCCCTGACGTTTGACACGGAAAATTGCTTCAAACTTGCCATCAATTGCGTGTCAACCATGTGCCAATTGGACCTTAAAATAGCGCCATTTGCACGCTTGTGATGACGGCGCCAGTGTTTCTATTGTTCCTAAGGCCATCCCGCCCGCCCACATACTTCTAAAATCGCTGGACTTCTCGCATTGCGTCACATGTTCAGAGAACAAACAAATCAGGTCATTGAAAAATCTGAAACCTAACTTGTGAAAAAACAACACATTTTATTTGAATGTCATATTGCTCAGTCCTAACAAACACAACACTCAGACTTTGTCTAGTTCAACGCTAATGTGATGCCGTTTCCATGGCAACAGAAACTGCGTACTCGGGGCTCATTGTCATTCAGTATAGGCGGGTGGGGGGGGGTGGTCATTTCAGCGAGACAGGCTCGGCATATGCTAATGTCGTAAACGTGAATGATTAATACTACCCGGTTGTCACTCTCATTTATTGATTTGATTTATGATGCAGACTGTCCTGCCATGTTCTGCCTGGGACGAGGTCTGTGCCACGTGGAGGATCACGGACCTGTTTGCACGTAAGCCGCGCACACGCAACCCTATCTCGCCCGGTGAGACGTCAGCCGTAAAAATTCCATCCGTCTCGCTCCGTGAAACATGTCGCAACCTGTAAATTAGGCTGGCTTTCTTCCTCCGCCAGGATGAGCGGTTTCCCACCTTGATCTATTTCACCGCGGGCGCCACGGAATCGTTGATGGATCGTGCCGGTCAATATTTAAACACGAAGCATCCGTCTGGTTGGCGCTTTGGGACTCTTCAGTTACAATCCGGGAAGATGGTGGGGTGGCTGATTCTGTGCGCTTACCTTTAGCTTGGGATGTCAATCTCAAATTGTGCCTTGAACTCCATCAATATTTTAGCGCACCAACCAAGTAGTATCTAAAATGGGATGTGTGTAGGGAAGAGAGCCGCTTATTTACCTACCTGCACCTCTAAAAAAAGCATTTTCAAAGTTTTCGCCCACACCCCCTTCAACAATCTGACAAAGTCCCTGACTGCACACAAATCAAAACCTCTTGAATACATTTCGAGCAGTCTTTTCCAAATCCTTTTAGCTACGCGTAGCTTTGAAAGCAGCGGGTCTGTCCAAGAAGAAATGGCCCGCCCCACGGCCATGACCGCACGCACGCACGCACGCACGCACGCACGACGGCCCCGTCCGTCCGTCCGTTCACACGTTAGATGATAAGGACGTCCCGATAGATGTGTGTTCCGCATTTGAAGCGTGGAAAAGCCAGCTGATACTGAACAGATGTGGATTTGGACCAACATCTTGGTTTTGCGAGAACAGAAACAGGGCCAAATTGTTCGCAGCTTTGTGTCCAGCTGTGGAATTTCCACCAGTACTGGAATTGTTTTCGAATGTGTTAACATTCAAAAGGGTGGCTTCAGCATTTAGGCACCAGAAGCTCCTAAAGGAACATTACAGGCCCAAGACGCTAGTTAGCATGCTAGATGGAAGCAGTGTAACATTTTGTCGGGGTCATTATTGGTTTCCCCGTCCTCCCTCCCTCCCTCCCTCAGGTGTAATCCGGGCTGGACCGGCAACCGCTGTCACGTGAGGGCGAAGCCGGCGCTCTCCACTCCGACGCCGCCCGGGCTCGAGCCCACGCGGCTTGGTAAGGTTTCAACATTTGCATGGGCACGGTCCAATTAGGAAATAACGAATGGTGGTTGTCAGACGCGGTGTACGCCGGCATTGCCGTCGGGATGCTGCTGCTGGTGGCTGGCGTGGCCGTCTGCGTCCTGGCTATGTGCTGTAAGCGGTGGCGTGCCATGTGAGTCGTCGCCCGTCATGATGTTTGTTTTTTCCCCCCCCTCCCGATAACGCCGACGCCGCCTCTTCCGCAGGAAGCGCTGCTCGACGGACTACGGGATGATGGATGGCCCCGCCTTCAAGCGCAAGCCAGAGGTGATGTCTGGTCCATCATTGGGCCATTCTCCTGGGGCATCATTAGTGTTCACAGTGGTACAAAGTGACAAGAGAGCAATGGCCGGCTATTGGTCATCCCCGCTGATGGCTGATCTCATTTAAGTACTGCAAAAATTGGGATTCCCCAAATCATGATCAAATAGAACGGCTTACTTTTCATTGGGTTGAATTTCAGAAATGTGATGTTCCCTTTCCTCATCAAGTCTTCATTGACATTTAAATGCTTTTTCATTCAGTTGGAGCGCCGTGCAATCAGGCGCGCCAACGACGGCGGGGCTCTCTCCATCAGCGTGTACCCTTGGAGGAGGGAGACCGAGGTGAGCCTTTGTCTTTTTTTTTTTTTCCCCCTTCCCTTTTTCCTCCTCCCTTTCTCTCATTGGCAAATATCAAATGGATGCACGAATCCCATCTTCCTCACTCGGCAGAGCTCGTCCAGGAGGCTGTCCTTTGCCAACCCGTTGTACAATCATCATCACGTGAACCCCGATGAATATAGGAGCTCTCGGGCGTAAGCTAAAAAGAAGATGGACTGTACATATGGACGGACGCCTGTTGTGGATCACTATGCCAGACATACATTGAACTTTTTCCCTCAGGGAAAGGGAACACATGCAAAGATCAATCCAATTGTGCAGATTTTGTTTCTCCTTGGTCACGTGTTGCTAGGCAGAATTCCCAGGGCTTGACCACCATAAGTGCCCCTATGAAAAAAGATGGATGTACGTATGTGCTAATCATTTTTAAATGAGGCTCCGGGAATAACAACACTTGGTAAGTGGAAAAGCAGAATTTCTCAGGTAACCTTTGCCTTGTGTTAAATAGTGTAGCATTGCACATGAACTGTCAATTGATGATCAACCTTGTGTTTAATAGATCATTTGTTCTGTATTGAATTGACATTTGTCACTTTGTTTTGATTCTGATCCGATTCTCTTGGAAAAACGTTAAGACAGCACAAATGCAGGGTGACTGCTTTGCAACAGGTGTGGACAACATTTTCCAAACTCAGCTCAGCTCAGCTCAGCTTAGTGCTCAGCGCAACCCACTGGACAATAGCGCTTTATGCACCTTTATGCCAAGCTTGCACCCTGGTGGCCTTTGTTTTTGCTTTTGGTGTTGTTTTGTCATCTCTGGTACATTCGCTATTCATGCCGCTGCATGGCACGTAGCGCAAGCGCTAGCACAAGCGCTGTTTCTGTGTCATTTGTGGGATCAGCTCACCCCGTTTGGGCTTTATCACTCTTTTCCAAACAATCAAACACAATTGGGATGTGTTGGCAATAGAGCGGTTATTTTTGCTTTGCTTGTTGTTGGGAAAATGATATGACTCACTTTTGATTGTTTTTTTCAGTCCATATGAAAAGTGTAGCTCTTCATAAACGTTCAAAGCATTCAAATTGCATGAAAGCAGGACCAAGCCAAGCCAAGCCATGCCATGCCGTAAGAATACATTTCACTCCAGTTTTATCCCCACTGGCACGAATCTAAATCCATGGAGCGGACGACCTTGTGCAAGCGCTCGCTCATGGCCAATTGAGCTCAAGTGCACTTTGGGCTCAATAGAAGAAGATGAATTGCTCGTGATTGGACGAGATGGGAACGCTGAGACCAAACGGATGGCGAGGAAGACGCAAGAAGCTTTCCCTCGAGTGATGGATGAGATGATCCTGTGAGGTAAATACACGGCCCGTTTTGCCGTCATTGTTCTCGGCGCAGATACCTTTCTGCCACGAGGAGGCTGCTGATCGAATCGAGCTCCGAGATGTTATGCAAGAAAGCCTATGCTGGGAGTAAAACTCCAGAGATTCATGAAGGTCACTGCAAATGCTTGGTAAGACTTGACTCACTTCAAAGTTGCTCGGGGATGTTCATTTAAAAAAGAAATGTCTTGTTTAAAGAGTGAAGAAGAAAGAAAATGATAGGATGTGTTTTTCTACCTGTTCTGGGGCATGATGACCTTTTATGGTGGTGAGGATATTTTAAGGTTCATAAAACCTTTAAGGTTCGTAAGTGATTTTTCAGCACTCCTGAAATTCCCTCAGCGAGTCGAGTCGTCATTGCAAAGTCCTCCCTCCATCCCTTTATGGCAGGGGAAGGGAAAAACAACAGCCAACTACCACGCACGCACGCCCGTCCGCACGCACGAGCACGCCCTGCCCATGTCTGGCCGTCTGTGAGGAAAACACACATGCTGATGTCATGGTGACAACACTGTAGCACTTGTACTTGCTTAAAGGTGACCATAACTTCTGGCGGGACATCAAGAATGGACAAAATGACAAATGTTGGATACATGACTTCATGGCATGCACTCTTGCACCAAGTTCCTATTGGGAATGCTTTCACTTTCTGATGGATGAGCCCGTTGGATTCGCTCGGAAGATAGATGAGCAATCATCATGTTTGGTAACTATTTTCTCTCATTTGTTATTGTCTGTCGTGGACATAGCCGAATACGCGAATAGTAGTCAGATGTTTTGCAAGCGTGTACTCGCAGCAACATCCAAAACGACGCCATGCCATTGGCTGCAAGAAGGCTGTGACGTCACACGCGCACTTTCTTTTCCTCCAGGAGCGCAACATCGGACCTCACACACGCACACCGGCAGAGAGAGAGAGAGAGCGAGAGAGAGCTCCCATGCCCTCAACTTGTCCCGCTCGTTCCATTTGAATATTTGTCTTCTTTTTGTTTGACTTGAAGAGGTGGTGGGTGGACGCGCCATTGTGTGGGCGAAGAAAGCGCCGTGGAGGACAAAGCAGCAGCCGCGGCAGCAGCAGCAGCAGCAGCAGCAGCCGCAGCAGCCGCAGCAGCTTCTCTTTCCTCCGGGAGAGTTGCGGGGTTTCTGCCGCCTCCCTCGGAGGAGCGGCAAGACAAGCACTGCACGCAAATCTGTGGACATGGCGCTAGACAGGAAAGTGGACCTGCTACTCGGACTTGTCCTGCTTGTGCAGTGCGTGTACGACGCCGGAGCCCAGACGGGTAGGAACATGCTATCATTTGGCTGTCACATGATTGTTATTAGCATTGTTGTTCTTTTAAACCTACTAGAAAGATGTTGCATCCCATAACCTTCTTTGTCATCTGCTTAAATATTCAATCACATAAGTACAATGTGGAGCCAAGATGGATATTAAAAACCAAAACCAAAAGATGGCTCCAATAATCCTAACATGATCACCCTGAGCGCGCACTGAGCAATTAAGTGGCTTACAATGAGGGAGGGGGCTGCTCCTCCTCAATTCATGAAATCATTTTAATTGCGATGTGATGAGGCAGCGCAGCGGATAGCGTTTGGCAGGTCTGCCTCGCAGTAGGGAGCTTCTGGGTTTGAATCCGTCCTTGCTCTGGCAACACGTATGACAGGTTCATCGATGACAAACTGTGACATATTCATGTCATTATTGTGTATTTGTGGCAGCGCAGCGGTGGGGTGGCTGACAATTCTGGAATCAAAACATCCCTTTGTCCCAGGATCATTTTGTGGAGTGGAATAACTCTCTCCATTTCCTCTTGGACTGCGACCGAGAGGTCACGTCGGTCGTATTCTTGGGCCATCTCGGTCGACATCAGCACGCTGCACGCTGCACGCTGCACGCTGCACGCTGCACGCACGACGGCCTCGTCAGCTGGGTCCTCGACAACCGGGCGGGCGTTTGATTGCTGCCGTTGCATTTTCACCGGACATGCTCAGCTGCTGACACTGCCTGTCAATGAAAGAAAGCAGCGTGTGTTTTGTGAGCGAGACGCCTCGCCCGGCCCGGCCCGGCCCGGCCCGGCCCGCCACCCTTTGCTTTTTCTCCAAGTGATACTTGGAGTGGCGCGTGTGTCGTACTTCTGCGCCAGCGTGCTTTTGACGCTTCAGTCAGTTTGCATGTGGAGCGAGCGCGTTTGAAGGTCTTTGCAGGAGGGAGATGGAGCCAGTTCAACAGAAACATTTTGTTCCATCTGTGACTTGTCCTTGTTTGTATGTAGGACACTCACTCACTCACTCCACCAGAGAGTTTGGTGGCCAAAGCAAAAATGGGCCAGCTTTGACAAAACAAACAGTACAGTACCTCTTGTTGGAAACTGTGCTGGTGAACATCTGGGCCAAATGACGCAACGTCCTGCAAGCATTTTATTTGTTTAATGCCATTCTCAGCACCGGCACACCAAATTGAGGCTGATTTCCGAGATCATTTGCACCCCGAGTGGAAAAAGAGATGTTCCTCTCGCTCGGGCCTGGAATGCGCCGGCATGGTGGCCTTTTTCGATTGGAGAGGCCGGTGGAATGATGTTGCGGCTTACTTGAAATGCCTGCGCTGGAGGTAGTCAATGTGCTAAAAGTGCCACGGCTGGCTCGGCTCGGAGCGCACCCGAATACCGGGTGACTTCTTTGCGAGCTGGGGGGATGCACGGGAAGGGGGAGGGTGGCTTCATTGTGCCACCGCAGCAGCCAAAAAGCGGGGTCGTCACCCGTACCAGCAGGCGACAGCAGCACCGGGCCGGCGCATTAGTCACGCCCCGGAACCTCGGCCCGCTGTGGGAAGAAGCTCACAAGTGGGGGGGGGGTGGATTTAGAGCTCGGAGTGGCGCGCCCCAGACAAAGAGACGAGATTAAAGATTAAGATTAAAGATTAAAGTCCCAATGATCGTCACACACACACCTGGGTGTGGTGAAATTTGACCTCTGCATTTAACCCATCCCCGTGTGATTTTAATCCATCCCCTGGGGGAGAGGGGAGCAGTGAGCAGCAGCGGTGCCGCGCTCGGGAATCAGTTGGTGATCTAACCCCCCAATTCCAACCCTTAATGCTGAGTGCCAAGCAGGGAGGCAATGGGTCCCATTTTTATAGTCTTTGGTATGACCCGGCCAGGGTTTGAACCCACAACCTTCCGGTCTCAGGGCGGACACTCTACCACTATGCCACTGAGCCGGTTGTGAGAGGCCGCTAGTTAATGAAACGCGGCCGGCGCCGTTAAGCCTCTCTTCAACTTTGGCTCCTCCCTCAGCTGCGCCGCAGTCCACTTCCAAGGCCCGCTTGAAAAGGTCACAAGCGGGGAGCCTCGTGATGGATAAGAGTTGGGTCAGAGATGATGAGCAATTTCCGACATGGATAAACATCTTTTTTTTTTTTTTTTTTTTTTTATCCCACCCCTTCCCCAATGATTGGAAAGCGCCTGCTGCAGCTCCAGATAATTCATCGTTGGCTGCAACCTAGCTAATTCGCTCGACCAACAACCCGAGTGGCCCGATGTAACCCTGTTGAGAGGATAACAAGGGAGGGCTTAATCTCCTTAATAGGGTTAGCTTGAATCCAGACTCATTTCATGTAAAAAGCCCAAAGCAAAGTGATCGGCCAGAGGTGAAAGCAGCCGTATACAAACGGTGAACTTTCACACCAACGCGGGCAGGCAGGCAGGCAGCTAGCCAGCCAGCCAGCCAGCCAGCCAGCCAGCCAGCCAGCCAGCCAGGCATGTGGCGGCATGCCGTAAACCTGGCCGAGGACAATTTGCTTTGTGGCAGGCTCCTGACGACTTCAGGATATGAACTCTGGATAAGGCAAAGAGGAGCGGCCACCCGTCGCTCGCTCGCTCTCTCGCTCTCTCTCTCTCTCTCTCTCTCGCTCGGGTGCGTTATCTTCTTTCAGCATGCCTCCGTCCGTTTCATGGCAACAAGGCATGGAGCACTTGGTTCCCCTTCTTCTCCAGGCTGCTTGAGGAGGATTATAAGCACATGAAGCCATGCTTTGAGCTAGCATGTGCAAGCACGCCATTGTTTGGAATCAGGTGTAGGCTTCCAATTGCAAGTTTTGGGGCAGGTCCCTTGGCTATCTTTGCACAGTCCCAATTGGATGAAATGGAGTTCATTTTTTTCACTTAGTGTCATTTCTTCTAACGCCTGCCACGACTTCCTTTTGAACGTCTGCAAGTCATTTGGGAAGGCCCATCATCCATCCGGCTCTCGCTCCCATCGGACATGAAATACTTGGCACGGCACGTCTGCGACAGGTCGAGCGAGCGAGCGAGCGAGTATCCAGCGTGAGATCACTCCATCTGGGTTTCGCATCATTGCCTCTTATTTGAGATGTTCCAGCAGCAGGTCGAGCGGTCAACCGTTTTTTAAAAAAAATTTGTTTGCCCATAAGAGCCGGCCGGTGGCGGAAATTGCACTTGGGTCAGCGTCATTTCTTCTTTTATGAATGTCTGTTTGATACGGTTGGTTTTTGAAGCCCTTTCACCAATTGTAAGAGGGGAAGCTCAGACTTGTGGCTGTGTTGCCACCAGTCTGTCCATGTTGCTGTTTTCGTCTTGCTGGGTGATGTCACCGGAGGCCGGCCGGCCGGCCGGCCGGCCGGGTGTGCTCGCAGTGATTTAGGGGGCTCCCATCATTTTAATGAGCGCCATAGATCACGTTTGCCGTCTGGCAGAGCCGAGTTGTCATTTGGCAAGCCCGGGCCGGGCCGGGCTGCATGTAGCATCTTCGGCAACGGCGGCTATTTGCTATGAAAAAGTGCTTTGGCTAACGTTCATGTGCCCGCGTCCTCCCACTCCCCATGACTCACCTTTGATTCTCAGAATTTGGAGACATTCTTGGAGTCTAACCAGATCCATCCATCCATCCATTTGTTTGGAGCCCATCCTAAATGACTTATGGCGGACAACACTCAATTTGAGTAAAGAGGAGGCTCTGGTCTGGAAGGGAAGAGTGCACTGTAGAAAAGTGGAATCTGAATGGATGTGCCTGGACCACCATCCAGTTGCGTAGACTCCAGTTCTTGATGAAAATGACGCCGTCCAAGTCATGTGACGAATGGCCTTTGTTAGTCCTGCTTCTTTGTAAGCAGTTGAGAGGATGATAAAAATCGAATTGACTCTCGTTTGAAGGCCGTCCGTCCGTCCGTCCGCCCGCCTGCCTGCCTGACAAAATTAGCGTGAGCTCTTTAATTACCCATCCGTTCATTTTCTATCCCGCTTGTCCTCATTAAGGGTGCATTGGTTATTCATACATTCCGTTAGATAAAGACTCACTATTGACACATTGCTATTGACAGTGTATTGAATCATTTTGGCTTATTTCGTAAGAGATCGTTGAATTCCACTGGTGTGCCACCCCCTCCCCAGCCCTCCCCAGCCATCAAAAGCAGGCATGTGGAACTATCTATCGATGAATTGTCTTCTCAGCCGAGCTCAGCGTCGACCCAAAAGGCCTCTGGCACTGCGCATTGTCACATTCGATGCTTGCACGCTACGCTGCCAATTGCGCTCCCTCCTAAAGATAAATAAAGAGTCACCTGGATCTAATTTGACATGTGCGATGCAATATAACTTGGAGCCCTGCTAACTCATTGGCATTTCTTTTGAACTGGGCTGGCCCTGAATGAGTTCAGAGCACTTGTTACGAACTATCCAAGCGGCTGCACTGGCCTGCTCCTGCCGTACCGTACGTTGGCATGCTCGTGGGCACACAAGGGCGCTAAACACATTGGCGCGGGCCGCCTGGCAAAAGGCGCCACTTGCCGGGAAGCCCGGCACAAACGGCGCAGATAGTAGCGAGCTAGTATGCAAACAGCAAGACAGGCACGGAAGCAAATGCACAATTAACACCCGGCCGGCAGGACATTTTGCTTCTTCCACCAGCCAGCCGCTGTAAAAGCAAGATGGGGAGCTCTGCACACTATGTAGCTTCATCTCAATTCCTCGATTGAAGTGAATTGTGGAAGACGCTGTGTCATTTCTGGCTGGCTGCGAAGGAACGGAATGAGAAGAACGAGCGATGGGAATAGCCTGTGGGACTTCACATCTGTCCTGAAGACACGTCCGGCCTCGTCAACAAGACAATGCACAAAAGGGGAGAATGGAGAGCCAGTGCCAGGTGGACAGCTGCACTTTGGAGAACAGCAGCATCCTCCAATGCCAAGTGGACACAAATTGGGAAAAGCAAAGCTGGATGGATGGATGGATGGATGGATGGATGGATGGATGGATGGATGGATGGGATGGATGGATGGATGGATGGATGGATGGATGGATGGATGGATGGATGGATGGGATGGATGGATGGATGGATGGATGGATGGATGGACGGACGGACGGACGGACGGACGGACGGACGGACGGACGGACGGACGGACGGACGGACGGACGGACGGACGGACGGACGGACGGACGGACGGACGGACGGACGGACGGACGGACGGACGGACGGACGGACGGACGGACGGACGGACGGACGGACGGATGGATGGATGGATGGATGGATGGATGGATGGATGGATGGGATCTCTCGCAAGCGCAAAGGCAACAAGTGAAGTCCCAGAACGGCTAATGCGCTTCCTACTTCATCTTTTTTAGCGAAGCGACAATTAAATAGGAGCTGTGACCATGCGCTTTGAACAGCTCATATCACACATCTGTAGTAAGACCCCGTCTTCCTTTTCACCCTCTCCTTTTGAAGGCATCGGAGGTATTTTTCGCCCCTTCCAAAGTGCCTCAGCGCTTGCTTGGCAGAGTGTCTGTTGTGCACAATCTATGCTCCTTGAATCTGTCTGTCCACAGTGAATGATTTTCCTTTACACTTACGTGTGTGTGGAACAACCCGCCGGTGGGGCATCTGCGTTCCATCAGTCCATCATCCGCTCTTTAGCGCCTTTGATTTACGATAGGTGTTGTGAGGCCGTCACTCCAATTGCTCTTGAATGCGAGCTTTGGCTAGTCAAGGTTGCGAGATCAACGAGCGTGACTGTCCGAGCAAGTTTTTCTTTTTTTAACGTGGAGCCACGGCAGACGGCGGAGATTGATGAGAGGGGACGACAGCGTGTCTTGGCAGACTCCCTCGGTCAAAGGAGCCGCCGCGGGTGCTATCTCGCGCTGGCTTTTTTTCCACTTAGGTGACGGATCTCGGCCAAGCATTATCCTGAATTTGATGCCAACGCAATGATAGCTAGCTTTCAGCAAAAGAGTCCACTTGCCTTGATTCAGCATCTTGATTTTCTTCTACCTGCCAAACGGGAAAAAGTTCTACTCATCCATTTGAACTGGGCTGGCTGGCACTGAATGAGGTAACAAACAGCTTTGTGTGTTTTGGGCTTTACTCACACTTGCCCATTTGGACACCTTTGTTTGCTTTTACGGCGAAACAATGCTCCAGGCACAACACCTTTTATCTCCTTCCGTTATATCATCCGTTTGCTCGGTCGGAATCTTTCCTTGGGCTGCCTCGAGCGTGAATCTTGAACAGGCCCTCGTCGAAGGGGTCCTCGTTGATTCGGAGCCAACGCAAAGGCAGCCGTAGTCTTCGGTCCTCGCTCTCGCCTAAACCCCCCAACACCACCCGTGGGAAAATGTTTAAGTGGAGGCTGAGACTGCCAAGCGCTATCAATGCCCCTGCGCCAATGCCAACAAAGCTTGCTCCTCTCTCTCTTTGACCGCCTCACTCACTCACTCACTCACTCACTCACTCACTCACTCACTCACTCACTCACTCACTCACTCACTCACTCACTCACTCACTCACTCACTCACTCACTCACTCACTCACTCACTCACTCACTCACTCACTCACTCACTCTCATCCGCACTGACGGTCTTCAGAGAGCCAAGAGATGGCTCGTCGCTCGCTCGCTGGCACGCTGCTGATGGATATCCAAAGAGTGTGTGGTCAATCAATCTCCACCTGCTGGCCATAAACAAGGTTGTCCCCCGCTTCTTGGAGGTGCTCTGTTGACCAAAGTCTGATGATTGATGTTGAGCACCCGGGGCGGGGCTCCTTTGTACTGTATATCCTCCACAAGATGCATCCTCCGGACCATTTCCAATTTTCAGCTCTGTTGAGCAGACTGTGGGAATTGTGAGCGCGCGATTTCAGTCGCACTGAGTGAGCTACAGCCACCCTAAGCCTGTCCTGGACCCATTCCATGTTTAGAGCTGGCTTAGCCTGCGACCTTCAAGAAAAGAATCCTATCGCTTTGTGGACAAAGGGAAGAATGATGGCTTTTGGAGCCAGTCCAGTGTCGTCGGTTGATGCATGGCTCCGCTCGCTTCATCGTACGAAAAAACAAGACCTCCATTCTGCCGCTTTATGACCTGCTAAATGTCCTTGAAAGCTTTTAGGTGGGGGGCAAAAAAATGCCGGTGGGTGTGAAGCGATGGCGTTGAGAGCCCAGGCTCGGGCCAACGTGGCTGTGCAGAGGGAGGGAGACGTCAGAAGGGAAACATTTGCTTTCCAGCTGAGCAATGCTTCCAAGGCGGGGCGGGGCGGGGCGACGCCTTATGGCCTCCAGGGTGGCGGGCGCTCTCACAGCCATGACCAATGACACACAGGTTGTCTTTTTTCTTTGGCCACCGCTCTCGGTGACTTGCTTTTTTTTTTTTAAGTACCTGCTGCTTTGCCAGCTTTCCATCATGCGCTGATGAAGTAAGGGATGATGATCTTTTTTTTCTTCTTGCCGAGGCCATCTTAAAGTTATAATAATCCACTTTTTCCAGGTTGGCTTTTATTTTTTTATTTTGTTTTGTGTATGCGGACTCTATGGTCAGCTAATGACATTTTTAAGAAATGTCCTGACTTGCCACCAAAGCTTTGACTAATAGTAATGAGTGATGCATCTGGCCTAGTCATCTGTGGGGGAGGAGTCAATCCTGGGTCGACTTGACCTTTTTTGTCATCGTCTTGTCGCCATTGTTTTGTCGTCTCATTTGTTGCGAAACGTGCCAGGATTTATTCCGGGCTCCACTTTCTTCATCACCGCGACTCCCTTTCACATGTTCGTTATGGCCTCGTCCTCAGGGCTCCCTCACGCCTACGTGCAAGCGGCGGATGACAATGTGGCGGTGAGGAGGACGCACGAGCAGCGCTGGAGGAGATGGCTTCCCAACAGCCCGCGTCACATGGACAGCAACAGGGCCAGTCAGGAGCAGGAACGCCAGGAGGAGCCCGCGCAGGAGGAGGACCGGGCCGAGCGCTTCCCCGGCCTGATGTCAGCCGAGGACGTCGGCAACAGCTCGCAAATTGAGGTGGGTTGGGTGGGTGCTTGGCTGTCCGTATGCATGGTATCGGATCTCCATTTGATATTTATCACCAAAATGGGATTTCAATCTATTTACGCATTTAGAGTGCAAACTCAGGAAAGCGAGCTACTATGGAATTTAACAATTGCCTTCTCGCGGAGCAACCTCCATTAGAAAGCTCAGCGCCGTCCCTGGCATCGAGCTCATTTATGGCAAAAGAATCCATAAAGTCCGCTGCGACGAGTAGGGGGAGCAACAGCGGCCCGAAATTGCCCCAGGTGATGCAAATCAAGTGTGTGGATTAATGATGGCGTAGCAAATTAACATTAGGGGGCCTAAATTTCGAAATTGGAAGCAGACGGCAGAGCAGGAAATGAAGCCAGTGAGGCAGGCACAAGAAGTTGCTGGAGATTAATGGCGGGGCTCTGTTTATGGGAGCATGCCAATTAAAGGTAGCAGCAGCCGCCGCCGCCGCCGCCGCCGCAGCGTGTTCAGCCCGTAATGACGCCGGCATCCCTCCGGGGGGTCGGGGCGCCTCGTTATGTTTTTGCTTTTCCTTTTCCTTCAAGGGCTTCTAATCTCGATGGCTACACAAGCCCGGGAGCTTCGATGGTCGGCTGTAAATGTCCACAGCCACATATGTCATTTAAACATATGTGCGTAAACAAAGGGCGTCCACTTAAAAGAAGGTGAAAAAGCAGTTCAAAGCATCGACCTACTTGTGAATTCACCTATTTGCGAGCGAGCCTAGATTGCTAGACGGACGGCACTTTGTTTGGACCTGCTGCCAATCGCTTATTCCCTCATCTTTTCCGATGGACTGCGCGCTGTGTCTGGGTGAAGCGGTGCCACCCGGCCAGGCCAGCTTTGGCCAGGCCAGCTTTGGCTTCCTCTCACCTGGAAACGTGAGTTTGGCCCCGTGACAGCAGACGCTGTGGCGCCTCTCCAGGTCACGAAGCCCCATCGGAAGCGGTGGCTGGATGGGACTGCCCCCGCCCGCTTGACACTGCTCACACAGACATAATATTGCTCCCAAAGCAGCGACGTGCATTCCGCCGCCGGCTCATTTTCACACCCTGCTGCTGCTGGTATTTACACAAGGCACGGGCTGGGCTGTCTTGAGGCTTTAAGCCATGTCAGACGCCAGTAAAAGCAAACGGGAGTATGTGTGGTCCGACCAGAACCTGATTGTGTGGCTGCTTCCAATGTGTGGGACGGCGGGCGGCGAGGTTTCATCACGGGGGTGGGTGGGGGGTGGGGGGGGGGGGTTTCCCACAGCTCGTATTGCCGCAGCTCGTATTGCCACAGCTCGTATTGCCACAGCTCGTACTGCCACAGCCCGTATTCCCAGCGCGAGCGACGCTCAGCCTCAGCCTCAGCCTCAGCCTTAGCCTCAGCCTTAGCCTCAGCCTCAGCCTCAGCCTCAGCCTCAGCCTCAGCCTCAGCCTCAGCCTCAGCCTCAGCCTCAGCCTCAGCCTCAGCCTCAGCCTCAGCTAGCTCGAGAATGCAAGGTGGGAGGCTCAGACTGGATGGCGTCCAATCAAAATACATCAGAGCACAATTGGCACATCAGCACAGCACTTTTCAGCGTTTTCTGTTTGGGTGACTCACCAAACTTTGCCGCAACGTTGGCAATGGTTTGCTAACAATTTTGATGGGATTTCCCCCCCATCTGCCTACGAGCCTCTTTTGAGCACAGTCAAAAAACAACAAAAAGCCATGGCACACCACAAAACCAAACATACAATTGTTGAAAAAAGAGCAGTTGTGCCTGTCGCCGCCGCCATCGATCGTTTTGCAGAAATAGAGCAAACATCCAGATGAGAGATTGATGTTTTATGACGATTCCTCCATCTGCTGCTGCTGCTGCTGCTGCTGCTGCTGCTGCTGCTGCTGCTGCTGCTGCTGCTGCTGCTGCTGCTGCTGCTGCTGCTGCTGCTGCTGCTGCTGCTGCTGCTGCTGCTGCTGCTGCTGCTGCTGCTGCTGCTCCAGATGTAAAGCACTTGATGCACAGATCGCTGGTGTTTCTTCTCTCCCTCGGCAGGACGACGCCGATCACAACTACTACACATCCAAAACGTACAGCCCGGCCGATGCCGCCGGCAAGGCCTTGTGGGTAAACATCGAGCAGATGGACAAGGAGAAAGTGAAGATTCACGGGATTCTGTCCAACACGCATCGACAAGCGGCGGTAAGCCATGGCCGAGTCACGCTTTTGAGTTTGGGGCCTGGACAGGAAATACAAAAGCAATTGGACCACATTTAGCCTTTCGATCCGTCTAGAAAGTAACAAAGCGAGCAGTCGCTGGAAATCATCAGCCCGACTTTCCATCTGCGCCCTCAACTATGATTTACAAAATGAAAGAAGTCATCATGAATGCAATTTGGTGTTTGTGGTGCAATGCTAGTATCAAATTACCCCCCAAAAATATTAGCAGCAGTTACTCACCACGTGGAGATCGGCTTTCATCACAAAAACAATTACTGTACTCTCAAATAAACTCTGACGACGAGCCCCTGTTCTGCTTCACGCAAAGACATGTAGCAGCCTGTTTTGGGAATTTTCCATGGCAAGCTGCAGAGTCGTAGAAAAAAAACAAACAAACAGAAAAAGCCTTCTGCATTGTGCATTCGACCGGTTCTCCTTCAGCTGATGATGGACTGAGGCTGGGCTGGGCTGGGCTGGGCTGGGCTGGGCTGGCCTGGCCTGGCCTGGCCTCACCTCACGTGGGTACAACGGGGCCTGGCTTTGAGCTGATTCTCTTCCCTTGAGCAAAGTCTGACTTTGCCTTTTGTGCATCTGGCCCCAGCCAGCCCTGAGATGAAGTCAAACTCTACGTGCCTTCATTCCAAATAAGCCAGCTTCCCAGACTGCCTTTAAAGGTCCAATTGCCATTGGATAGCAAAAAAGAAAGAAAGAAAGAAAGAAAGAAAGAAATCAAAAATTGAAACAACATGGACGCCTCTTCTTCCTCGTCCTCACAGAGAGTCAACCTGTCCTTCGACTTCCCCTTTTATGGACATTTGCTGCGTGAGATCACCGTGGCGACCGGCGGTAAGTCAACACAAGTCACTAGTTCACACTTAACTATTGTTATTGGATACGCCGTCTATGCTAGCAGGGTGCGCGTAGACACATTTTTTACTGCCTGCGCTGCGGTTTGGCGGGGGGACGCGGTGGGGATTCATAAAGTGCCGAGGTATTTCAAAAATGTACGGCCTTTGTGTATATGCGCGCGTCGACGGCAACCTGGTAGCCTCTCAGCTCTGAAAAGCGTCGCTGACAGATCCTCCGCTCCATCTCATCCAATTGGGACCGCAAAAGTCGTTCATCTGACACATGACCATTTGCAGCTCTCACCTCGGCGGCGGGAACGGAAAAGTGGCTCAAAACAACCCCCCCCCAGCCCCCCCTCCGCCTGTGTTCTTGGAGGGAAAGCAGCCGTTGGCTTTGGCCTGGAAACAAGCGAGGCTCTGCCAAGTGACTTCGCCCTCATTGATAAGGCGGCGGCGGCGGCTGTGTTTGTGTGTCCAAGTGTTCCGCATGGGAATCTTTTTTTTTTTCCGTTCCTAATGGCGTGAAAATGAGCCGAAAGCACCGCAATACTCTTGCTGGCCCAGTAGCTAGCGACAAAGTAACACTGAACCGGATTGTTCTTCTGCCAACTCAAGCACATGTTCTCCACCTGTGCTTCCTCCTTGCCATTAACATGCGTACGTACGTTCTTGAAAATAAGACAAGTTCAGAACGTGTAGGCAAGCCGAAAGATCCCCCCTTCATGAGCGCCGCTTCTCAGGAAAGGCCAAAGAAAACATCAAGCAGGATCTGAAGTGGAGCTTCACTTTATTGGTGTTTACACAAGCACTTTTTGTTCTTCTCCGCCCGATACTCGGCGTCGAAGCCACGGCGCGCCAGTCCAACAATTTTTCTTGACTCAAGCTGTCTTTCATTACTAATTGATAGAAAAGCCAAAGAGTGGCTGAAGTGTTTTCCAAGCGTAAGTGATGGAGCACATTAAGTGGAGCGGAATCATAACCTCATCACCTTGGAGACCTTTAAGAAGCCTTTAAGATGCTGATGTCGTAAACTGCTACTCACTATATTCAGACATTAGTGACAGATGCTAAAATGAAAGATTGGAAGGAAGGAGCGAAATGAGAAGTCAAAGCCTGAGAGGGACTGCAGGCGCAAGATAGCTGTTGCCTCCTTCTCTTCTCGTCTCTTCTCTTCCTTGCTCTCCTCCCTCCCTTCCGTCCTTCCTTCCTTCCATGTGTCTGGAGGAATGCCTTGTTATTTATCAGCTGGCCACCTTGACATGGCCATTGGCGAAGGAAAACAGCGAGCGGTAATCATGATAAGAGATGCGTGGGATGTGCTTTTCAAAGTTGTTCCGCTCGCTCGCTCGCTCGCTCGCTCACATGTTACGGAGCATCTCCGGAGTATTTGGCCAACAGTTGTCTTTGATGTGATAATTGTCGGCCGGGCGGTTGTGGTTTTTGCCGTCAAGACTCAAGAGTGGAAAAATGCCGGCCGCCTCCCCTCCCCTCGCCTCGCCTCGTGTCTTCTCATTTCCAGCTCCTCAAACAAACACATTGAAACCACTATGAAGTGAGAATGGTCCAAAAAGGTGCGAGAGTGGCAGTTTCTTTCAAACTGTGAAGTTGGGTCGTCTGTGCGTGAGCGGCCCGGTGTGAGGCGTGGCCAACAGCGGCTCCTTGCGATGTTGGATTTGGCTGCGGGGGACCACGTGAGGCGGCGTTATTTGACTTGATCGCACTTGAAACTCGGATTCTCCGAGAAAAAGAAGTGGAAAAGCTTTTTAGATCCCATTTTTAGTTGTTGACGCATTTGGGCCAACGTTGGATTGGGAGCAAGTGAATGGAAGCGTGTCCTGCTATTGGCACTTGGCTCAACTCTACTGACATCCTAAACGGCGCATAGTTGGAATTATTGCTGAACTGAATCGTGGCGATGAAATCAGAATGTGGATTCCTCAAATGTGCAGCTTTTGCACTTCTTCCCTGATTTATGCTCCGCCGCTTGGATAGAAACGCTCGAACGATCTGCCCGTCGGCTTTCATTTGCATTCAAGGGCCCGATTTCTTTTCCAGAAGCCGTCGTTGCTCATTTGTGTGATTTGCACAAATGTTAAATACACCGCTTTTTTTTTTTTGGCGGGGGCGGGAATACAAACGTAAGCACGTCGGTAGACTTTGACACCACAAAATAGAGTGTGGTGGTCCTCATACCAGCCAGCCCTGTCATGTACCCTTTGCTGACTCTGCTCAACATGGAGGTTTTGAGGGAAAGATTGATACACACACACACACAGACGGCATCTTCTGCTCCTTCTGTGATTCATGTGTTTTGTTTGTAGGGCTCCCTGCTCCTAGATATGAAATAAGAGTGGTTATCCTTGGTCTCAATGACCTTTCTCATCTCCAGGTATTCATCAAGCAAATAGTGTTTCCTGGTATTTCTCTGTTTGCTTACGATGAATAATGGCTGTTGACTTGCTTGTGCTGGAGTCCATAAATAAGCGGCCGCTAAGTGGGCCAGATCTGGTTTGCGTGGAGCTCGGGCCACCTGTGAGGAGAAATCCATTTGCGTGTGGCTCGGACGAGCTCGGGCCACGTGTGAGGAGAAATCCATTTGCGTGTGGCTCGGACGGACGGACGGAGCGCGCCCCATCAAAAGTTGCCATGTGTTTGTTATGCTGTCAACGTGCGTTCATCTCGCCCCGTGACTTCACACGAGTCACTCGGCGTATATTTGCTCAACTCGCTTCTTCTGTTTCTGATAAAGGATGCTACCGTCGCTAGCAGCCTGGAGCTAGCGAAATGGTTGGACTTGTGTGCTGCTGGCTTCATTGGTTTGCTTGTTAGTTTTGGCTTAGCTGGCTATTAGCTATTGGTTGATTGAGACCTGAGTTGACTCCAAATGGTGCAAGTTCTGGAGTGGACGCAGCAGGTACAACATGGTTGTCCTTTTTCTCTTTGACCTCCTTCAGGGTTCATCTACACAGGCGACGTGGTGCATCGGATGCTAACAGCTACGCAGTACATAGCCCCCTTGATGGCCAACTTTGACCCCAGCGTGTCCAGAAACTCAACCGTCATCTACTTTGACAACGGTAAGGATTTGGCTTTTGCTTTTGCTTTTGCTATTGTTTTTTCTTGGTGACACTAATATCTCTCCTTAATGCCAAGTGCATTTGGAGTGGCCCTAAGCTACCCAAAGACATTGAAACCATTTGAAAAGTGGAAGAAAGTGAGACGGGGGATGTGTGTCCGCTTAGTAAGCTGACGTCATTGAAACACCAAAGCCGCGGCCGGCCGCGGCTAATTTCACTCAAACCAGCTTGCGGTAGTGCAATTTGTAGTTTGGGGAATGGCTTTTGTTTGTTTGGACCTTGTGCAGCCTGCTGAGCTGCGAAGTGGAAATAGAAAGCAGACAGACGTGACCCCCCCCCTTCCCCTCGGCCCACTCTGCGCAGCCAGCGGCTGGCTGGCTGGCTGGCTCTCCCTGGATGGGGTCTCGGTCGCTGACAGACCTCTTCCTCGTCGCGGAGCCCGTTTTCAAGCGTCTTGACCTCGTCGGTCTCTGAATTCGCTCGCTCGCTCGTCGTCCCCCCAGTTCGACACGTGTGAATGGTTAGCGACTTTCCCGGGAGCTGTCAGCGGAAAGCTTGCTCTTACGTCAGCTCCAAGCCCAACCTCCCTCCCTGCCTCCCTCCCTCCCTGCCTCCCTCCCTGCCTGCCTCCCTCCCTGCCTCCCTCCCTGCCTGCCTCCCTCCCTCGGGCTGTAAAAATGGATGCGAGTGTTGGCAAAGCTCGTCGCTTGCTCCTCAGGGAACAATGGCTGTCTCCTCCTTTGCTTGTCCACCGGCCGCAGTAAAACTGAATGGATAACGCCCGAGGGCTCCTACTCAATCCCTCACGAGCCCGCTACTAATGGACTTCTTATTTACAGCGAGTCCCGGCTTGTATGACAGTTGATGACATCCATGTGTCTGCTAGGCGTGAAAGAAAAACATGATGGTGTGTGTGTTCTTGACGCCCGGCTTCAGGTACAGCTCTGGTGGTGCAGTGGGACCACGTCCACCTGCAGGACAACTACAACCTGGGCAGCTTCACCTTCCAGGCCACGCTGCACGACACCGGGCGCATCGTCTTTGCTTACAAAGAGGTCGGTAGCGTTAGCGTCGTGGGGGGGGGGGAAGCACGAGAAGGGATGGAAAGGCGCCGACTCCTGTTGTTCCAGATTCCCGTGGAACTGTCGCAGATCAGCCCCATTAACCACCCGGTGAAGGTGGGCCTCTCGGACGCTTTTGTGGTGGTGCACAAAATCCAGCAGATACCCAGTGAGTCTTCAGCTTGCTCTTTTGTCGAAATGCTCATTTTCAATCTCATGACCGCTTTGGTCTGGTGGTGGGAAGATATTTTGAGGCAGCATCCAAAAAGCAATGGGCCTGAGCCTGTGAGTTATTAGGGGCGCTGATGGATGGCATGCGCCTTATGACTCCGAGCCCGTGGCCGTCAAGCGGCGCTCTGATTTACACGGCAGAAAATTGCCGCCTCCGGTTGGCCAGGCGCGCAAAAGGAAACATGGGCCTCCTCCGTGTGACCTCATTCCGCCTTCAGAGGGGGGGGGGTGTTTGTCCCAATTTTTTTCCCCTTCTCATTTCATCCCCTTTTTTCTTCTCTCTCTTCTCTTCTCCTCTCCAAAATGTAGACGTGAGGCGGCGGACCATCTACGAGTACCACCGGGTGGAGCTGACCAAGACGAGGATCACCAACTCCTCCGCCGTGGAATTGACACCATTGCCCAGTAGGAGACTTTTGCTCCCCCCCCCCCCCCCCCCCCTCCGCCATGTTTGAATTTGAACGAATGTCTCTCTTCTCCAGCGTGTCTCCAGTTCAGCACCTGCGCCACGTGCACGTCCTCCCAGGTGAACTTCAACTGCAGCTGGTGCCATCGACTCAACAGGTGGGTTGTCCTGCTTTTTGCTCCATTGCACTAGTACAGCAATTTACTAACTTGCGCATAATAAATGTGATAGCTAGCGCCTGATGAACAATCTGCTCCGGCAGGATGTTAAACAAAGTGCCTTTACTGGAATGCCCCTTTTTCTTTTTCCCCCTTTCTTGATGTTCCGACTTGCTTTTTATGGCTCTTTTGTGTAAATACAAAGGGCACAGTGCAATTGAGCGCACCGTCCACAAATCATCCGGCTAATGTGCTGGCAAAGGAATGACTTCCTCCCGACGGTCCAACCGAAATGATTCACTGGTCCAAAAAATGTGCAAAATCCATTCAGTGGTGCACATTCGGAGTTTCATCACATGAGTGCTTTGTGATCCCCAGGCAGCAAAGCAAACCCTGGTCCTCAATGACATCTTGCTATGAATGTTTTTGCCGGCCGGGTGGGTGGCGTCGAGACGTAACAAAGGGGCGCTCACGCCGCACCTGCTGCTTACTTCCGTCCGCTTCATGGGATCTGGCAGTCGGGAGGAATCTGTCATGGCTGATTGAGCTGATGAGCTTGAAAATCCAGGCGGCATGATTAAAGCAGGCGCTGGGAAACATCAGAATATGGGGGATGGGGTGTCAGCAGGGTTCACCACAGGGTGGGCTGGGGGGGATTCAATTTCAACCGCTGGAGGATTTGAAGCTGCCGCCTCCAATACTGTCTGACTTTTGAAGGATTTTTTCAAGTCACGCAATCCACCTTGATCGCAGAGGGAGGGAGGGAGGCAGGCAGGGAGGCAGCCAGGGAGGGAGGGAGGGAGGGAGGGAGGGAGGGAGGGAGGGAGGGAGGTTTGGGATTCCCGGGATTCCCTGTGCTGCCGGCCGGCCCGTCCCAGGGGGACCTTCCTTGAAGAAAACTGTCTGATTTCATGTCATCTATGGCACAAGTTCAGCTGAGACCTATTTTGCCCTATTCACTTAGATGCTCCAGTGGCTTTGACCGCCATCGGCAGGACTGGGTGGACAACAGCTGTCCAGATGAGGTCAGAGAACAGGAACGATATCAAGCGAACCCAAAGCCGACAGGCGTCATCGATGAACCTATGTGCCACTTGTCTTTCCAGACAAAGGACAAGCTGTGTGACATCATCGACACCACCTATCTCTCCCCGTTCACCACACCGCTTGGCGCCAGGACCACACCCAGAAGCAAAGAGGCCCCGCCGTCCACCTGGCAGCCCCCGACCAGCGCCCCGACTGAAGGTACGTAGATTGGATGTGACACAGCTGATGATGGCTGTTTCTTCCACCTGGCACCTTACTAAGCCTCCTCAATAACCACCCCCCCACCCCTTTTCTGTTTCACACACACACACAAACTAGCTAGCTCAAGGTCCATAAATGGTAACAAATGACCTCATATCAACTCTTCTTGAAAGTGGTGCACTTGAGAGAGTTTTGCATGAGAGGTGGCAAGGGAGGGTCACGCTTTGATGAAGTGTGAGGCGTGAGGCCAAACGCAGGATGTTCTCTCCTATGCAAATCCATGCACATTTTCTGCTGAGGCTAGTCAAATGGTGTCCTCCAAACTCTGTTTCCCTCTTTGCTCTTGCAACACTCAGGTCATCAGGCTGATCCATATTCATGATGGCTCATGGGGCCTGGGATTGATAGCTGCTTGTTTACATCAGCCCATCTCATTTTCCAAATTCAGACGCTCCAAAGCGGGTCTGCAAATTGACATGGAAGGCAGGCCCTTCCCAATTCATTTGTTCATTTGCATATGTGGCTCACGCTGCATTTCCAGACGTCACATTTAACCCCACAGTCATTTTTTCCGATTTTTTCCTTTGTCGGAGTCAAAGAATACATTTGGGATGGAGTGTGACAAATGACAGGAGGAAAAGAGGAAGCGCTTGCGGGAGGGAGGGAGGGAGGGAGGGAGCAATTCATTTTGCAGGCAAAACAAGCGACCGAGGGAAAGGTTGATTCTTTTGTCTGTTTGCTCTCTTGCAGATGATACCAAGATTGCGCTGCACCTCCGAGAAAATCAAGGTACGTGCTTGGACTTGTCACCACGGCATTTCTCTTAGTCAGCAGTTGGTTTGGAAGCCAATCAATACCCAAGTGGGCAGGATCAATACTTGAAATAGTCATCTGGAAAATGTTTTACGACTTTAGTTTTAATCATCGGATAATGCTGAAGCGATGACCTTGAGGCTTTTCAGTTGGACTCCCGTGGACCGGCCGGCCGGCCACACGTGAAGAAGGCTCATCTTTAAAATACGGCGCCGCGCCGCACCGCTGCTTTTATTGGATTCATTTGAGCCCATCAGCATTTCAAGGCCGCGTGGAGGCGAAATGAATCTGGCAGAATTTGTCGAGGACGTCTTTACAAGCGCAAAGTGTGATGTTCCTGCGTGTGGCGTCTGTGATGACTTTCCGTCGTCTTCCTTGATTGGTAATAATTGAGAGTGTTGACAGAGGTCCGGCCCAAAAGTGCTGCTTTCAAGGAAACAAACGGCTTCTACAGCTGCTCTGTCGTTGGAATTCCATCAGCTGCCTGCAGCATGGCGTTGGGCTTTTCAATTTCCCACACTCTGCCTGCCTGCCTGCCTGCCTGCCTGTTGGACAGGGTTGATGTTTAAGTGCGTGCGTGCGTGCGTGCGTGCGTGCACTGGGAATCAATGAGGGCGGGAGATACCCATGTAACTGCTGATTCAAAAGATAATAGGAGGAGAAATGAAAATGGGATTTACTTGCTTTTTTGTTGTTGTTGCGCATCAACACTCCCAATTTTGATGAGGGCGTTGGAAAAGCAAAGGGACTTTTTACTGGTCTTGTCAGTCAGACGAGTGCTCCTTTTGTGTGCCATGTCCTTGACTTGCCATTCATACTTGCTTGAAGCGCTGCAGCTCATGAATGGCTAAGGAGAGAGAGAGAGAGAGAGAAGAGAGCGCCTATGCTTGAAGCCCAGCGCCCTCCATGACCTTTTGAAAGAAGACAAGTTCAGTCATCACAAAGAAGATAGACAATCAATCCAAATGAATTGGGGGGGGGGGGCGCTCGATCAAATGTCACTGCTAATTTAGGCCTTAGCAGACAATTGGGAGCTGAGCGCTCCCTGCTGGCTGACAGGAGCACAGCAATACCTGACTCCCTATCTTTGTCTGAAATGAATACGACGGACTTTTGTGCGTTTGCAGTGATGCCGGCGGCGGCGGCGGCGGCAGACCGCTCGACGGGCGCGCACCCCCTGCACACGGGTTTGATCCTGGGCGTCCTGCTGGTGATGCTCATCATGGTGGCGGGCGTGACGGTCACCGTCTACATCTACCATCACCCGACATCAGCCGCCAGCCTCTTCCTGATGGAGGTGAGACATGGGCTTTCAAATGATGAATGAAGCTTTGGAAGTCATCTGATTTGAGCGTCTCGCTCGCTCCCTGCCTCGCTCCCTCCCTCCCTCCCTCCCTCCGCAGAGACGGCCCAGCAGTTGGCCGGCCATGAAGTTCCGCCGCGGCTCGGGCCACCCGTCCTACGCCGAGGTGGAGCCGGCGGGCCACGAGAAGGAGGGCTTCATCGTGTCCGAGCAATGCTGAGGAGCGAATCCCCAGACGTCGGATCTGGAGGACGGACTGGTTCTGCCGAGCGAGCAAGTGAGGCGGGCGGAGCCAACGGAAGGACAACGTGGCTGGCTGCCTTGACTGCATCCTGGATGGTATCAGGAGAGAATGAATGATGCTTTGAAAAACGGTGTGAATGGATTTTTTCTTGATTGTTGCTGGGCTTCTACAATATAGGCTTGGAATGTCCATCTGGTTGCGTCTGTGCTTTTTCCATACACGCACGCCATGTTTTCCCAGGCCTTTTTTTCCCTCCTCCACCACCACCATCATTACCTACCACCACCACCTGCAACTGCTTTTGAACTTTTCTACAATGTTTATGAGCAAACTGAAGCTCGCGGGAAAGTCCAGGAAAGGTGGTTGCATTTGATTTGTGTTCTTCATTTTTAATTTCAAGCACATCATTCAAATCTCATAGGTAAACCTTTTACTTTTGCTAAGACTCAAATCTCAAGTCATTTTCCTTTGTAATATTGCAACTTCTGCCTCCCAAAATAAGACTTCGGGTTCCAATGCACCTTTGTAGCTTTTGACCAGGCCAATCAAATGGATACAATTGTATTTATGCACATTCTTTTTTTTCATTTGACATTTCTTTTTTGTACCGGAGACGTTTGCACTTTTTTTTTTCTTCTTTTTCTTTTTGGGTGGTACTAATGCAAAATGACAAGACAGGCGCTGGTGAGTGTGTATGAGCAATCTATTTTCTTAGTGTGTGTGTGTGTGTGACTGGAAAAACAAAAGGAGAAGAAATAAGGGTTTTTAATGGTAGTTGGCTTTCCACTAGCTGGCGGAGCACATGTGAATTGTTCATTGATTAGCCAAATGAACGCAGCGGTCTTGCTTTTGATTCCTGTTTTGATCGGGCCCATTTCCTTGCTAGCGTGAATGCGGTCCTGTCTCGTCAGACATGAGTACAATAATCGGATGGATAATAGAGCCTACATTGCTTGGGCAAAACATTTGCAGATTCAGGTCAATCGTGGCTCACATTTGCTGTATTGGGCAAAATATTTTTACAAGTGTCCTTTTCTATTGCGTGAAACGAAACGACTGCAGTCTTTATTTTCCCACATCAACCTCTGGGTATGTGTACATATTTTTACCGCGCAGATCAGAAATGAGCCCAACGCTAAACTGACATTCTACTGACCAATATGTGCAATGCAACGCGATTTAATTCAACAATTGTCCTTTTGAAAAGGTTATTTTGTTTTGACCAAAGATGATCTTGTGACCTGTCGCACCTCACATCCATCCATTCAATTGGTTATCCCAATTGTGCGAGCTCAACAGGTTGAAAGGTTTATGTCGAATTCTATGTCCCCATCTCATTATACACCAATCTCATTCTTGTAGTTATACTTTGGGGTTGAATGCATTTGAAATAATAAAAAGAAAGGTTTAAAAACCAAGTACCGTGACCTTTATCAGCGTAAAGGCCGAGCGATGCTGGTGATTTTCATGATTTCTTAGCCTGCAGCGACATCTCGCGGTGAGGTGAAATAGTACACGAGGGGGACCAAGTTGCTTCACGTGTGCATGGTGTGAGTTGTGTGCGTTGATGAGCATTAAATTGTGTCTGTGAGCACATTGTTAGAACTTTTGTTCGTGTTTTAGGCAGCGTTTTCCATGTCCCCACGTTACTGCGTAGTGTTCGTGAAGTTAACATGTCGCTAAGGCCAATGCCGGAAGTGGCAACAATTCACTGTCACAGTAAGAGCACTAACCGGAAGTACTGCTTAGTTGTTGCAGGTATCGCTCTTGCCAAAAAGAGGATTCCGAAATACAACAGCTTGTTGCAGCGATTCGACTAAGATGCGGTTCCTTCCAAATACCTGTAGATGGTGCTGTTTTTGACATAAACAGACGCGTTCGAGCACACGATCCCCTGTGCACGTTTTGGGAATGTTCATTCCCACCCCGGCCGGAGACGTGAGGCGAGGGGAAGCGAAGCCAGGCGACGCGACGCGACGCGAGGCTGGCTGGCTGGCTGGCTAGCTGCCTGTGTTAGGGCTCTCCGTGAGGGTTATGGCTCACCAACGGCGTGCATGTGAAGCAACCGCACCTGCCCTTTTGGACACTGGGAACACGGAGACATGTCCAGAGACAGCATGACGGCCGTGCGAGGAGCCCACGGTGGAAGCACCAGCAGCACCACCACCACCACCAGCAGCAACACCACCGCAGAGGCAGCGGCAGCGGCAGCGGCGGCGGCGGCGGCGGCGGCGGCGGCACCCAAAGAGAACGGCTACGCCGCGCCGAAGCCCGCTCCGCCCGGTGCCCGCTTCCATCGCCCCTCCGCGCCCGCCGTTGACAGCCCCGTGACAGCCACCGGCGAGCTGACGCAGACGTGGGTGCAATTCGCCAAGACCTTTGTGCTCATTTTCCCAATTTATGCACTGGGCTACTATGAGTTCAGCTTCAGCTGGATGCTGATCGGACTCGTGGTTTATTTCTGGTGGAGGAGAAATGCCTTTGAGAAGCGGAGTCGCCTGAGTCGGGCTTTGGCTTTCCTTGAGAGGGACGAGAGGAGCCTTGCGACGGCTCTGAGCACCTCGGACCTGCCTCCCTGGGTAAAACCACCGCCCGCCCGCCACCTGTACGACTCAAACTTTGCCTGTCAGCTGACTGACTGACTGACTGACTGACTGGAGGTGTAAAGCCGTGACTGCTGGACCAGCTGTCCAGCCCCCCACCCCACCCGATCACACCCCACCCCACCCCACCCCACCCCAGCCCACGTAAGGCAGTGACGTTGGATCCATAGCCCCATGCAGCCTGAGCTAAATACAGCAGGGTACAATGGTTAACCAGACACCTTG
The DNA here is from genome assembly GCF_033458585.1 of Syngnathus typhle. NCBI lineage: Eukaryota > Metazoa > Chordata > Actinopteri > Syngnathiformes > Syngnathidae > Syngnathus > Syngnathus typhle. The sequence goes on from NC_083756.1 coordinate 9,215,773, forward strand.
TTATTTTGGGATGGAGCCTCATCACTCCCTCTGATTGACTTTATCAGTGTCACAGGTTGTGTTAAAGATTTGCTATCAGTAAGTAAATACAATGCCAGTACTGGCAGTTTGCAAACCCAGATTTTATTTGGTGTGTGTCATTTGCTACTGTTTGGAATTTTCTGTCCAAATGGGTACAGTATAGTGGAGACTCCTGTCCCTGTCCCTGTCCCTGTCCCTGTCCCTGTCCCTGTCCCTGTCCCTGTCCCTGTCCCTGTCCCTGTCCCTGTCCTGCCCTGTCCTGTCCTGTCACAGCTGCCTAGCTGGCTGGCTGGACGGACATGATCCCGACATGACCTCATCTCACAGTTGCCTCTTGCTCACAATGCATCGTATAGAAAACACACAAATAAAGTTGCACGATGTCTTTGTGCTGATTCGGCCCCGAGGATGCCCGGCGGTGCTGCTTTATGCAAAGAGCGTCGCGATTATGGGGAAAAAAAAGCATGGTGCAACCGCAGCATCTTCTCTGGAGCTTTAATTGAAGCAACAGAGTGAGAGACACGAGCCAGCATGATTGGTTGTTGGACTTCACTCCTCACCACTTGCCCGCCCGCCTCACTTCCACCCACTTGCAAAGTTGCTCGGGGCGGGGAAAGCTTTCTCACAACCTCCATTCTGGTGACATTTTGCAGTGGCTTTACCTGCTAAATGACTAACTTGGTTGCACTTGGTCCAGACGCCCCCCCCAACCGCTGCAGCTTGTGTGTCATGCGTGTGCCTCTCACATGCAGTTCCATCCACAGCTTCCTCATCCAGGTTGTTGCCGCCTTAACCCTCTCTTGACATCCCGCTTGGTTGCTCAAGATGACTCAATACTAAGTCGGACTTGATGCCGCATAAGCACTTTGGCGGGGGCTCTGGTGGGAATGGCGCTGTGTTCTGGCTGCTTGACTGCATGCCATAAGTCACGCTGCTGCATTTGGGTGGGGGGGGGGGTCTGTGTACCGTGGGGAGGGGCTGAGTCGCATCGAGCAGCTGGGCGTCTCCTTTGGCCCGTGTTCAATCCATCCCTCATTGACGGTCGGAGGCGATCTCGCTGAGCGTCAGAGTGAGCCATGTTGACCATGGCATCTTATTGGATTGAATTGACATGGATGTCAGTATCGGTTTGATTTGAACGGACCTTTCGACAAAGTGAAAAAAATCAAAAGGGAGTGGGTGTCCGGATCCAATTGGGCTTAATTACATCTGCTGACGCAAGCTTTAGTTCTGCGCTTGTTTGTGTGCAACATTCTGTCTGCAGCTTTTGATATACCGTGTCAACGTTTTCTTCTTTTCATCAGCAGCCTTTTCCACAGCTTGACACAACACAGTGCTTGCTTGCTTGCACGGCCCGGCACGGCACGGCCCGGCACGGCCCGGCCCGGCACTCACTTAAGTTTTAGTCAGGCAGCTTTCACCTTCAACAATGTATTTACATCATAAAATCCCTCAAGTTGAGAAATAACATGCAGGCTATTCAAGCATTCTATTAGATGTGTGATCCGAGGTCAGCAGGAATCAGAACTCTGCTTCATCACTTGTTGCTTGTATGCAGTTTCAACATTTGGAGTTTCACTCAGGGAGTTGAAAGTGAAAGTTGGGCTCAGTTGGGCCATTCTGCTTTATGTCCAACGGCCTCATCATAAATTGTTGTTGACCTTTGAAGATATTTTGGCATTCATCAGGCTTACTGTGGGATTTGTCCGCTGCTCCCTCCCGCAGGTCCATTTCCCCGACGTGGAGAGAGTGGAGTGGCTAAACAAGGTAAAAGAAGCGTCTGTCGGCATGATTGGCTCGACCAAAGTGCCGCCGTACGGTACATTCCAAAGGCCTCAGCATGCTCCAACTTTCATTTCTTGCACGTAGCAAAGACGGGCGGACACGGTGCCGGCCTTTTAAAATGCTCAGCGTTGCTCTTGGTATTGTCAGACGGTGAAGCAGATGTGGCCCTACATCTGCAAGTATGTGGAGAAGCTGTTCCGAGACACGCTGGAGCCGGCCGTTAAGGAGTCCAACGGCCACCTCAGCACCTTTCGCTTCAGCAGGATCGACATGGGAGACAAAGTGAGCTTCCTTAATAAAAAACTCTGCTCTCACTAAGATAGCTTTGCGTGCATGAAGTGCTGCAAAGTTGCCCAAATGCAAAAATGAAAGTTTCGCCCAACCACCCCCCCCCCCCTAGCCTCCGAGGGTCAACGGCGTGAAGGTTTATTCGGAGAACGTGGACCGACGGCAGATCGTCATGGATCTCCAAATCAGGTAGCATCAAAAGAGGGCCAGTTAAGCTAACGAGGCCCGACGACAGACAACTCGGCGCTCGTCATGAACAGACGGCTCGTTGTTTGCTAGCTTTGTAGGTAACACAGAGATCGACGTGGACATCAAGCGCTACCACTGCAAAGCGGGAATCAGAAGCATTCAGGTCAGTTTTGGCCCACATGCCGTCTTCACTCGAGCAAAGTGTTTTGTGGCTCACGCGTGACCTTCACGCGAGTTCTATTGCGTCCTTTCCACTCGGGATGTAAGGAGGGAGGGAGGGAGGGACTGGGAGGGAAGGAAGGAAGGCCATTTCATTTGTGTGAGCGTGTTAACTAACGCGTTCCTGTGGTAATCCCTCAGATTCACGGCGTGTTGCGTGTGCTGATGGAGCCGTTGCTGGGCGACGTGCCTCTGGTCGGAGCGCTTTCTCTCTTCTTCCTCAAGAAGCCTGTAAGTTTAGTCCATTATTGGATGCAGGTTGAAAAAGTGCTTGGCACATTCTGTAAGAATAAGAAGTGAAAGCAAGTCAATATTTAGTCACGTTTTGCTTGAACTCCAAGTCTTTGCCACTGTCTGCATACCATCGTCGGACAGCGTAGGTGGAGCGTCTGGCTGCCATATGATTGGAGGCCATAAAATATGGTTTCTGCCAAGCTCATTGCTTTTTCTGTGCTGCCCCACGTGGTGGTTTCATCTCCCTCGCCGGTTCTAAGAATCCACACTTTGGAGCCACTTATAGCAAATGGGAGCAAAGCTTTTAGCGGGTGGCCCGCCCATGTGCCAAGAATGCGTAATAGCAATGCGGCGGATGCTTCTCCGAGTGTGTGTCCATTGTTCCTCTTGTCTGATTGCGTTTTCGTCTTTGAAACGGCTGCGTACGGCCCATGAAGCTTTTGCACCCACAATGGCTCATAAACAGCAGCCAAAGAAGATGGCGGGCGCCACTATTGTAAAGTCCCTGGGGCGCGTTTCATCCGGTACGTGATGATGCCTTGAGAGGTGTCTTTTGGGAATCCCGCTCTCTGCTGGTGTCCCATTCATATTAAATGCGTGCGTGCAGTCACTGTGTATCCCCACAAGACGTGTCGTTGCGCTCGCTCTTCATTATTCTGTCGATCCAGCAGGCTGTGAATGGATAACAATGAACGGGCTCTCTCTCTCTCTCTGTTTTGTTTTGTTTGTTCATGGCAGCTTGTCGACATCAACTGGACGGGCCTCACTAACGTGCTGGACATTCCCGGGCTCACGTAAGTGGATGTGCTCCTTTTTCAAAGCCCTTTGGAGGTTTAAGGGGAAGTCAATGGATGTCAATTAATCATTTCTCCCAAAGAACCTTATTACACCGAACGAATATTGAGGCCGTATTTCCCATTCCCCCAACGAGAGTTCTTAAATCTGCTGTAAAAAGGCTGTTCAAAAGTTTGCCTCCCATAAAGCTGAAGATGGATTCTTCTCCCCTCCTGTTTTCATTTCTACAAGTCCTGGGTACTTTTGCCACCTCTGAGTACAGCAGACATGTTTTTGCTGCCCTTTTCTGGTGTCCTTTGTGGAGGTGAAAAAGATCAACGGCGCTTGTGCAATACAATACTCGTGTGTGTGTGTGTGTGTGTGCGTGTGTGTGTGTGTGTGTGTGTGTGTGTGTGTGTGTGTGTGTGTGTGTGTGGTTGTGGCACGAAAGGAGGTGTGGGCTGGTGAAGGAGAGGTCGCGGTGGTGAAATTAGACTGACAGGATCAACTGGCTGCTCACTGGCTGTTATTATGCAACACGTTCATCCTGTAACAGTGTGTGAGGCCCAAAACAATCGAGTGAATATAATATACGTATTATTATAAATATAGCATTAATCACCAAATATCGAGAGAATTTCAAAAATCTAAATTCTCTGCTGCAGCCTCTGCCAAGAGAATTTCTTGCTGTTGCTAGGCAGAATTTGCGAAAAAGCTGGCCTTACCTCGGCATCAGACAGTAGTCGTAATTCAATGATATTGCCACCTTTTGCCACTGAACCGTGAGTAAAGTGTGGACATTTTGCTGCGTTCGCATTTCAACCTTTGCTTATTTCGACATGGTTATAGGATTTGTGGATGAGGCCCCCCCCCGCCGCTTTGTTTGTTTTCCAACGCTTAAGAGAAGAAGAAGCTACGAGATTTCTCCATCAAATTGAAATTGCAATGTCACTAAATGGAACAAATGGCAAATTGGCCAGTCAGCCAAAGTTTGTTTGTCTTTGTCTCCGCTTCTTGAAAAAGATACACACTATCGATTGGGTGCGCCCTTAATTGGTCCGGGCTAGAGCCAAAATGAGATTGGCTTGCCGTCTTTTACTCGTCCGGTTGCTAAGTAAATAAGGCACGGGCTTTTTGTTTGCTTTCCTCGCAGCGGACTTTCCGACAGTCTGATTCAAGATATCATCTCGTCCTATGTGGTCTCGCCCAACCGGATTACAATCCCGCTGGTTGGAGACGTGGAACTGGCCCAGCTTCGCTTCCCCATGCCCAAGGTACGTAGGCCTTTGCGCTTGTGTTTCTCGCAACTTGCGTGAAGTCCGACTCGGCACCCGGCGCGGCCATTCCATTTTCCCACGCAGCGGCAAGGCCATGGGTCAAGGTGCGGCCCCCGTCAGCGCCGCAACAAGTCGGCGACGGACGGCCTCCGTTGCTTTTATGTTTGGGCGATGAGCTCGTCTGAAATGCTTTCAGGGAGTGCTTCGGATTCACTTCTTGGAAGCTCAGGATCTGGAAGGCAAGGATAAATTCCTGGGCGGGCTCATCAAGGGCAAGTCGGACCCTTACGGCATCCTGCAGATCGCCAATCAACTCTTCCAGAGCAAGACCGTCAAGGAGAGCCTTCACCCCAAATGGAACGAAGTTTTCGAGGTGACAAAATGCACGGCCCTTTGCGGCGGGCGACGCTAAACCACCGTCGCCCTCGTCAGGCTTTGGTTTACGAGCAGTCGGGTCAGCACCTCGAGATCGAGTTGTTTGACGAGGATCCCGACAAAGACGATTTCCTGGGGAGGTGCGTCGGAGGGGGGGGGGGGAGATGGTCATGGTTTACCACCTGACGCTTTGGTTGATCTTTTTGATTTTTTTTATGGTCGGCAGTCTGATGATCGACATGACGGAGCTGCACAAAGAACAGAAGGTGGACGAGGTGAGCGCTTTTAAAGGCTCCCTTTCTCCGCGTCAGCAAATGTGTGGAGTGAGCATTCAAGTAAAGCCAGTCGGCTTTGAGTAGACAAAAGGGAGTAATGAGACCGCTGAATCCACCTCCAGTCTGCACAATGAGGAAAAATGCCTTAGCTGAGCTGAGCCGAGCTGAGTTGGACTCACATTATTACATTTGTGAGCTGAGAATTGTTCGTTTGGACCACCGGAGCTAAATAGGTTAGGTTTAGCCCGGGTCGTTGGCCAGAGTAACTCAAACGTGCGTGCGCTCGGCAGTGGTTCGACCTGGAGGAGGCGCCGACCGGCAAGCTCCACTTGAAACTGGAGTGGCTCTCTCTGCTGTCCACGTCGGAGAAGTTGGAGCAGGTACCCCGAGCCGAGCCGAGTCGAGCCGAGCCGACTGGTCTGGGGTCGGTCGCCCGGCGTCTGACTCCTGCTTCGGGGCCACTCAGGTGCTGCGAAGCGTGCGAGCAGACAGGAGCCTGGCCAACGACGGCCTGTCGTCGGCGCTGCTGGTCGTCTATTTGGACTCGGCCAAGAACCTGCCGGTAAGAAAAGCGTACCACGAGCCTTAAGTTTGCCGGCTGTGTTCTTTGCTTTGCGTGACGACAGAACTCCACGTCGAGACCTTTCTTTACTATCAAGCTCCTCATCATACTTTAGCTTGGAGCCGAGCGACCCTTTCAAACGACCGCTGGTTTCTTTTTTCTTCATCCTCATTGCCCCCCCCCCCCCCCCCCCCCTCCAAGAGCCTCTTCAGCGGCAGCTTAGGCTGCGGCAATTTAAGCGAGAGACGAGCGTCCGGCCTGGTGTTTTGCGACAGCGACAGCTCCGAGTATCGCACCGTGGGCGTGAGTGCTTTTCCTGGAGCATGGTGGTGTTTGGGCTGCGCTGCCCGGCACGGCCCGGCACGGCCCGGCACGGCCCGGTGACGACTAATGGCTTGCTTTGGAGTGAGCGCAAACAATGGCCATGATGCGCTTGAATTGAAACCAAACATACTTGGAAGAAGTGGTCGAACGCCGTGGGTTGAATTTCATCTTTCAAGACAGTTAAGAGCGAGTGGACAGCTTTGTTATTTATACTGGCTGTCAGCAAGACCATCTACTATTTCCAGAAAGTCTTCCATCCATCCATCCATCCCTCCCCCCTCCCAACCACAAAGTAATCTCCTCTTTTGCAACCTGCTAACTGTGGCTTGTGATGTTTCTATTTCCCCTCCTTTCAAACGTCCTCTTTGGCTTTCAAAGAGCAACCTGTCGGACTTCACCTGCGACGGGTTGAAGCAGGTCTTTAAAGCCTTGAAGGTAACGAGTAGTGCACGTGTGATGAATGCCATCTCGCATGCTCTCACGCTCTTCTTGCATGTTCCTTCCATCGAGTGCAGTAGGTACGTACGTTTTCATTTGCATTCAGATGAGGCGGAATATCAAATGCGCCAGGCTCGCCGCCGGCCATCTATTATTCATGGGAAACCTTGCATGAAAACACGCCACTGTCGTCTCGTATCGCACGTGTAATGTATTTACCAATGTCCGCAGATGGATCAATCGCTGTCTGTCTGTCTGTCTGTCTGTCCGTCCGTGATTGTTTTCAGTCGGCCAAGAAGAGCAGCAGCGAGCCCAGCCCTTACGTGCAATTAACCGTCGGGCACAAGACACAAGAGAGTAAGGTGGGGCTCGCCTGCAGACCAGGTTATATGGATGCTGAACTTTGAATGGCGAATGGATGCGGGCGGCATGCCCGCCCGCAGGCGCCCGCTCGGCATGCCCGCCCGCAGGCGCCGGCCGAGAGAGAGAGAGCCGTCACGTAGAAATGGCCAGTGTGAGGAAATTCTAGAGTTTGACTTGGATGATGCCACTGTTTCATATCTATATTTGGGTGTAGGAATTGTTTTTGTCCACTGAGGTTGGCAATACGATCCTATTTTGCCGAGTTTGTAAGGCGTATCGTCCTCCTTGTCTTCCCGTCTGTTGTCAAAGATTCGCTACAAGACCAAGGAGCCATTGTGGGAGGATTCCTTCTCATTTCTAGTTCACAATCCCAGGAGACAGGAGCTGGAGGTCGAGGTAAAAAGCGCCATTTTGCCGCCGCACTCTATAGCTTTGCGCTCATCTCCCAACGATGTATCGGGCAGGTGAAAGACGAAAAGAGCAAATGCACCTTGGGCAATCTGAGCGTGCCGCTGAGCGGCCTCCTGGCCGAAGAGGACATGACGCTGACGCAGTGCTTCCCGCTCAACGACTCGGGTCCCAGCTCCAGCATCAGATTCAAAATGGCCTTGCGGGTTGGTAAAAGCGCTTCAACACGCTTTTAGAATTCTCTTTCTCTTTCTCTTTCTCTTTCTCTTTCTCTTTCTCTTTCTCTTTCTCTTTCTCTTTCTCTTTCTCTTTCTCTTGCTCTTGCTCTTGCTCTTGCTCTTGCTCTTGCTCTTGCTCTTGCTCTTGCTCTTGCTCTTGCTCTTGCTCTTGCTCTTGCTCTTGCTCTTGCTCTTGCTCTTGCTCTTGCTCTTGCTCTTGCTCTTGCTCTTGCTCTTGCTCTTGCTCTTGCTCTTGCTCTTGCTCTTGCTCTTGCTCTTGCTCTTGCTCTTGTCACGAGTGGCCTTTCTTCCGTGTAATGACACACAACTCCAAAGAAATACAAATGAAAAGTGCTGGGGGAGTGTAAAAGAAACCTGGGAAAATTGACTTCTGTGTCAAATGTGCTTAGATCCTGTCACTGGAGAAGCAGGTCTCATCAGACCAACCTTCTTCAGTCCGGGTCCGCAAGTCCAGTGTACCCCAAGCGGCCGCCTGGACCAGAGCGAGCGCCTCGTCCTCGCCGCCGCCTGGTTCGCCATGCCCGGCGCCCCCTCCGGCGCACGCCTCCTCCGCGACGCTGCATCATGGGGACGGCGAGCCGTACGGCGCCGTCCCGCCGCCGCCGCCGCCGCGCAGCGTCTCCAGCCTGTGCGTGGGCATCTCAGCCTCCCGGAAGCACTTGGCCCACAGCGAGTCCACGCCCAGCCTGGCCTCGGACGTCTCGCTGCCCTTCGCCGCTTTGGAGCTCCGGCAGAGGCTAGGGCGGCTGCACAAGTAAAATGATTTCCCTTTCAATTTCCTCTTTATTGACATCTTGCTATTGCCAAACAAGGCTCTTGCCTCTATGACCAAGGTGTCCGTTGCCATTTTGAGCAAGCAGATTGAAGCAGCCAAAGTGCTTTGATGTGTTTCCAGCGGCTCCACCTCCAGCCGGTTCCTCCTGGGTGAGGTCCACCTGACCATTCGACACAGCGTCCAACGCAACAAGCTCATCGTGGTGGTTCACGCGTGCCGGTAGGCCCGCGGCGGCGAAACGTCGGTGAAAAGGATTTCCGTCGTTGTCGGTCGCTGCACTTAAGAACTTCCCGTATCTATTTTCTCGTTCGCATAAAGGTTGTCTCTACCGCTAACCAAAAGAGCGGCACCGACAACTCACGACAACACGCACAAACGTCAACTTTTCGTCTCGTGTGTTTCCTTAGCAATTTGATGGCTTTCTCGAAAGACACCTCGGATCCTTTCATCCGCCTCTACCTGCTGCCCGACAAGAGTCGCACGGGCAGGAGGAAGACCGGCACGGTGAAAAGGAGCCTCAACCCTGTTTACGATCAAACGTGAGTTGTGTCTTTTCGGACCGTGTGTTACACTTTAGCGTTAGCATGAGACCTGTGGGTTTGATTTGGAGTTTGAAGGATTGGTCGACTTGCAGGTTTGAATTCAGCGTGTCCATCGTGGAGCTCCACAGGAGAACGCTAGATGTCGCCGTGAAGAACGGAGGGAACATCTTGTCCAAACCCAAAGGCCTTTTGGGAAAAGTAATGTGCATTTCCTGTTTTGCAAGGGTTGGCCCTTGGATTTGTACAATTCAAGAGTCGTCATGGTTTTCAGTGAGCAGGTTTCCGTGTACAATTTCAGGTGCTGGTCCATTTAAGTGGAGAAGATATAGCCAAAGGATGGACGCAATGGTAACGTGTTCACGTAAATAATATGGAATGGATATATTTGAAATGATCTTCTCTTGTAGGCATGAGCTGAGCGAAGACGGTTTGCCGTCTCAAAGGAACATCGAGGAGACATTTACGTCGTGATTTGTTTGGCTGAATTTCGTAAACCTTTTATTTCCACACTACATTTTTGTCAGCATGCCTTTTCCCATACTGACCGTCGTCGGCGCATCCAAATATTGTAACATATTGTCATCATAATGAAAGGTCTCGTCGCTGTTTGTGATATTGCTCGTTTGTAACTTGGCAGGGCATTAAAAAAAAAAAGAAAAAAAAAAGAATGTGACAAATTCTTACCAAAGGAGCAGAATGAGTCCCGCAGGTGGTGTTTATATTTTGTCCTCCCTCGTGGATGCTTTTGACTTTTGTTTGTTTATTTAGTCTGATTTCAAACATGGAATGCACATCAAACGGAATGCTTTGTGTATTTCTAGGTGGACTTTGTGCAATATAGTTTTCTTTCCTTTTGGACATGCATGGTCCTTTTGTGGGCATTTTATAGGGCTAGGCAAAAGATGGAGGAAAAAAATAGAGCTACTTGAATGGAGGGGATTCAGATGTGAGGCAAGAAACTAGACGAGAGACAGACAACTCGTGCTTTTTTAATATGCTGGGCTGACAGCAAACTGTCTAAAACAAAGGTTTCTATCTCTTTTTTGCTATGCGGTTATAACTGTTTGTGTTTGTTGAAGCTTTTTAATCTATCACGTGCCTTAAAAAAAGGGAAAAACCTCACCACCGTGTAACTTCCGCCTTCTTAAAAGTTATTCATTTTGAATGATGTGTGGCTTTTTGATGAATAAATTGTTTCCTTTCTGAAAATGGTGTGATTATTTCATTGAGAAAAATAAATACACTTTTCTAATTAGATACGTATATATGTGTATATATAGATAGTTAGTTTAGTTTCTATCTATATAATACAATAACAATTTGTGACACAAGTCAAAGGTCGTAAAGCCAACTTTTCCCCGCATTGAATGGCCAAGGTAGAGCATATATGAGACGATGTCGCCACCCAGCGGTTAAAACGGATAACTGCATGTCAGTGGCGTCACAAAGACGCTTTACGTAATGACGTAACGAGGCGTATGAATTTGCGCGGGTTGCCGAACCCGCGAGCCGGACGATGAGCTAGCTAGCTTCCCGAATAGTCGCTGCCAAAGGTAATAAAAGACGATTCTAGCTCCACTTTCGTGTTTCAGTGTATTACGACTACAATACAACATCATTGTTGGTGACAGTTGACCTTTCGAAATAACCCTAGGGTTCAAACGGCCGTCAAGTGGCTTTTTGGTGACACTTGTGTCCACTTTCCCGCAGGGCTTTTCGGTTCGACAAAACTTTCTTCTTTCTCGCTCCATTCAAAGCGACAACATGTCGAAGCGTGCGGCTTTCATTAAAGCCGCTTGTAAGGAACATGTGGACGACTTCCTTCAGCTCGTCCAACTTCACGTAAGTCATCGGAAAGCGTACACTTGAATGTCTAACATAGTGCGCCGCAAATGGTAAAACGTTGTTACGTCATAGTCATGTTGTGCTTGCATTTGTTACTTCAAACCACCAAACGAATGAATGTGCCACACCGTATTTGAAAAAAAACCCCAAAGCAAAAGTGTGTAGAAATGCATCACATTCAACATTCAACCTGCGGTTTTGCTGAGCAGAAGGACAGAACGGATCCTTTTGACCTTGAAGAGGTGATGGAGGAGATGGCAAGGGATCAGCGTGAGGCGGTGTGGGGAGAACTAGCCTCTCTCCTTCGGGACGTCCTTCTGGAATTGCCCCCGGAACGCTGGGACGAGGTCACGGATGCCGAGTCTGCGGTGGATCCCGTGTGTTGATTTGACGTGATTGTTTGGAGGGGTTCGTGGGGAACGTTCTGCTCATTTGCCTCTTTTCTCCAGAAACGCGTGGTGGCTGCCGTGACTCTGGTGGCCACCGTATCTCTGAAGGTCCTGCAAAATGGCGACACCTACAACGGGCTTCTTAACATTACCCGCCAGCTTCACGGTTTGTCTGCCACCGCTTTGCGCATTTCTCTTTGGACTATTGTTTTGAGCTGAGCATTTCCATTTTTCACATCCAGAGGTTCTGGTGTCGTCGCATCCCAGGACGGAGGATAACGTGCTGCCCCACATCCAAACGCTGTGCGAGGCCTGGTGGAAGAAAGACCTGCTGAACAAAGACAAGTTTGGCCGCACCGCTTTGGTCATCGCTTTGAACAAGATCTTATATTCCAAGAAAATGGTGCAAAATTGAGGGGGGGGGGGATGAAAGGCACACATGCAATCGCAATATTGCTGCATCGCTCCTTTTCAACCTATCTCGTCAGAACACTGAGCTCCAAAGAGCGTGGAGCCTACACAAGGTGGTCTCCAATGTGAACTACGCCTCTGAGGACGGCCAGCAGCTGAGCGCGCAGCTGCTGCAGTGTTTCCGCGCCACCAGCTTCATCCGTAACGACGACGTGAGTGCAGAAGGCTTGGCTCGCCCCACTTGCCAGCAAGCAAGCAAGCAAGCAAGCTGAGAGTATCAACCGCCGTGTGTGTGTGTGTGTGTGGCAACACAGGGCAAGCGGTTCATGGTGTTTCTCTTCAGCTGGCACGTGGATTTCGTCCCACTCATCCACGAAGCCATCAAAAATCAGCTGCAGTTCTATAACACGTGAGAGGCCGCCCTCTACCTTTTTAGACCGCTCTCCTTTCAGTGTTTTTCTTTTTGTCCGCCAGGTGGCACCATTTCTTTTTTAATTGGCAGTGATTTTTAACCTCAATGTGTTTATTTAAAAAAATGTTTGAGAACAGAGATTGACTTGTCAAAAGTAGGGGGCGTAAGGCGTATTGATGGATTGTATGGGGGAAAAGGAAATTGAGAGAGGATTTATGAAGGTCTTCTTAAGGAGTTGTAAGGTTCTTACTCGCACCGTCATGGTCTCGTTCCAGGGTGGCCACGGAGGACGTCGCCGAGATCTACTTCCGCGCATGGAAAAAGGCCAGCGGCAAGTTCCTGGAGAAGATAGAAAGCGAGTGCATACAGGACTTGATGAAGTGCGCCATACTGTTGCAGAGGTCGTCACCTCTTTGCCGCAAAGTCCGACAGGTAAAAAATGGGCAGAATCCCTTTCAATGTTAAGGGCATTAAACGTTCTCTCTTTCTCTCCTTCCCACAGATCATCTTCTATTTCCACAAGAAGAATGTCTGCCCCTCAGTGGGCAAAATGCTCAGCGCCCTCTACAAGCCCATTCTTTGGAAGTATCTCAATGTGCGTACTGGCCACCCACCTCGTTGCCCTTTCGCGAGGTCGGTTCGCAACATATTGCTCCTTACAGGTTCCTAATTTTGAGGTCCGCACCAACGCCACAGTGCTGTTCGCAGACGCCTTCCCCATCGTTGACCCCGATACGGAAATCGAAGAGGCCCTTCAAAAGCAGCTGGACAAACTCAAGGCAGGCTTGTTTTTATTTCATTGAATTTATCGTGGCCAATCTCGCGTGCTCACTGTTAGGCTGCTTGTCTCCGTTTGAAGGTCCTGCTGTTCGACAAGCATGACGTGGTGCGCTGCAATGCCATCCAGGGCGTCTGCAAGGTCCTCGCCAGGTGCTGGGAGTTGCTCCCGTCGGTCGTTATCGTGGACTTCCTGAAGAAGTTGGAAGAGTTGGCGGGCGACAGCAGCTCCGATAACGTCCGCTGCGCCGTCTTTGCGGTGTGACTTCCTCTTGACAAAAAGAGATTTGTTGTTTTGGAAAAAGTCTTGAATGAGCCTTTGGTTCTCAGTATCTGTGCGTTGTCTTGGACAACGTGCTCAGCCACCCCGCGCTCGAGAAGCTGATGCCCAAGTGGAAGAACAGCCTCCACGATGCCTCGGTGAAGGTCCGCGTGGCTTTTGTCGACATGCTCCTCAAGGTCAAGGCGGTCCGCGCGGCCAAGGTATTCTGAGGCGCCGTCCGCGATGCTTTCATGAGCAACCCCGGCCGTCTTCATGAATTCAATGACTGCAGTTCTGGGACGTGTGCAGCCTGGACCACCTGGTGGCCCGCCTGGCCCGCGACACGCCACACGTGTCCAAGCGCCTCGCCGAACTGCTCGTGGACTCCTTTTTCCCCGCCAAAGGCAGCGACAGGGACCGGTGCAACCGCTGCGTCACCCTCATCCAGATGAGCCCGGCGGCGGCTCGAAAGTTCTACCTGTACGCCAGCGTGCACACGGCCCCCAATAACATAGGTAAAACATTCCCGCGCCGTGAGGTGGTTAGCGCTTCGAGATGAAACGCAGCTGTATGTTTGCCATCAGTGAAGTTCATGCTGGCCATCCGCCAAGTTTTGAACTTGAGCATCCGGCGCGATGACGCCGTCGACGCCGATCTCCATGACAGCGACGAGGAAAACAGAGCGGTGAGACGAATACGGCGACAGTTGTTCCGTTGGCCCGCGTGACACCACCGACCGACCGACCGGCTTGTCGTCAAGTCTTTGACGCCGAGACGCCCGTGTGCCGTTCTCCTCGGTCTCAGGGCGAGAAGCCTTTCGCGCTGGACAAGGACGTGGTGGCCACTCTGCTTGAAGTGGTGGTCATCTTGTGGAAGAACATCAGCAGGTCCCTCGAGCAAAACGAGGAAACCCGGACGCACGTGCACGCCCAGTTTGGTCAAGTCATGAGCAAATACTTGAGCCAATTCACGGTACTCGCTCATACGTGACCTTTGACTCGTTTCCCTTGTCTTTTAATTTGCTGCCGTTCCATCTCTTATGCGTGATGTTTCATCTCTCCTCTTTTCTTCAGGATGAGCGCTGCCAAGTTGCCCTCATGCAGATGGCCTCCTTCATGCCTTTCTCCACGGTGGCCACATTTAGGTGAGTGGCGGCACCAACGAGTGCATCCATCTGCCTCTTCTTACTCTGAAGTCTTGTCCCAGCTTCAGCGTGCTGGCCCGTCTGAGGAAGATGGAACCCGAAGCCCCGCCCTCCGTCTACGGCCAGCTGTTGGACTGCATGTGCAGTTGGGGCAAGACCGCCAGCGTCCTGGAGCTCCTCATAGAGTGGCTTAGCCAAGCCCTGCCCGAGAGTCGAGGGCTTTGTTCCTCGGTGGGTCGGTGGGCCGCTCGTTCTGTCTGTCTGTCGTCGTGGCAACGCTCAAGCCACTTCTCCCCCTCCCTCAGCCGCCCCACCGGCTCAACGCCAAGCGGAAGGTAACCATCCAGGTGACGGAGGAGGCTAAGCCGGACCTGGCGCTGGCCTACTTGGACCACCTGCTCCTTCACCCGTCTACACGAAACAAAGTCCTGGCTCTCAGTCAGGGTCCACTTAAGCATCTCTACACTCTTCTAGGCAACTGCAAGGTGTGTGTCTTTTTGTTCATTTCCCCCTCCATGTTTTGCATTTTCAGTCACGCTGGCTATTTTCCGTCTTTTCCACAGTCAGTGCTGTCCACTCACCTCAACGCTTCCTCTGAGGGCGCAGCTGGCGCAGAGCTGGCCCTTAAGGCCTTCACCTATCACGGCCGCCTCAGCGTGCACCTGCAACACCACGTGAGTTTTTAGCCAGGAAAAGGAAAAGCCAGCTTTTGCAAATAAACGGCCCCCTAACCCTCTAGCTGTCGGAGGGCCGCGAGTACCTGCAATCTCTGGAGTACACGGCAGCGTGGCTTGGCGAGAGGGTGCTGCCCGTCCTGGCCAAAGCTCATCAGGGGCACGGCCACGGCCAAGGGGAGGCGAACAGTTCCAGAGCGTTGGCAGCGGAGATAATCCAGGCGAGTGTTGCGTGCTCTCAGGTGCGGGCTCGTGATATTTCCTCCATTGCAAGCGTTGGAAGACTCTTTCCACTCAGGCCTTCCTGACCATGTGCGGCGACGTGGTGCTCTGTTTGGACGACGACGCCTTCAACGCTCACGTCCTGCACCTCTGCTCGCTCCTCGTACGCCCAACTGATGGTGGGTGGAGCTTGCTTTCAAAGTACGCTGCATAAAAGTGCGTGTCCCTGACTTTGTGCGTCTTTTTGTCTCGCGCTGTGCGGACGCATCTCCCTCTGGCTTCTAGCCGCGAGCTACTTGTGCATTCCCGCCATGCTGCAGGTTCTGAAGGAGCTAATGGCGAGTTACTCCGCGGTTGAGCGCAAAGCACCTGGAGACCAGCGGGATGCTGCCACCAAGTGTCTGTCGGTGGTAGCAAACATATTCCAGAAGATTATAGAGCTCTTGGCCGGGCGACTTAAGAAAGAGCCCGAAGAGGGTAAACGTGTACGTAGACACTTGCACTCGTTTTTCTTTCTTTCTTTCATTTGTTTGCAATGTGCCGCAATTTTCCACACTGCCACTTTGTCGTTATTGTGTCTTAGCTGTGCCAGTCGGCTGTCAGCGGGCTCCAGGACTTCCTTCGAGTGGCCCAAGCCTCGAAAATCAGCGCAGTCTTTGACACCCTTTTCGCCATTGTGGTGGTGGAAACGAGCTATGCTCTTCAGAAGGTAAGTGAAGCGGCCAGTGGTCTGGTCTGGTCTGGTTGAAGCCCCTGGATCAATGTATTGTAGGATCAGTTAAGTAGATACCATTAAGGAAGGTCATAAAGATTCAGGCACATTCATGGAAAATGCTACATGGTGTGACACCCCAAAGATGACGCAGCCCGAAGAGGTGACAACTCCAGAGAAAGTGGATGACCTGCCTATTCTCTCCAGCACCATTCTGTCAGTCCTTCTCCATTTGTCGCCTGTCACCGGGTAGGAAAAAGCTTTGGGGGCAAAAAATGGAATGATCAAGTTTGTGTCTGTATCCAACTCAGCTTGCGTGTTGCCTTCAGGGCCTTTTGGGCTGAAATGTTCTCCTCACTCTACTCCGACACCTACTTGAGTCTGACTGAGCTGGCCGCTGTCGTGCACCTCCTGGCGGTCCTGCGACACGGTGGGTGGGCCCCGTTGATACCGACCGCCTCGTCGAATCCTATTTCACATTTCATCTTTTTGCAGCGATGCGGCCCAATGAGTGCTTGAAGAAAATCGCCATGGTTGTGCAGCAACGGATACACGCGCAAGCAAATGCAAAGCACGATGTCCAAGGGTGGGCTCACATCAAATGAGAGCAATTTACAAAAGAATATTTGCTCTGTAAAGCAAACATCATCTTGTCTTTGCAGGGCCATTTATCAATCTTCTGTGACGTCGCTGAATGACATCTTGACACAATGGGAAGTTTGAGAAAAAACAAACAAATGGTACTGAAGAGTTGTTTGGTTTTCGTCTTAAAAGCATTTATGAAAGAAAAAAAAAAAAAAGAGTTCTTCTGTATTTGTCATAGTAAAAGCGTTTATAAAGAAAATGGCACTTTTTCTGTATTTGTCATATTAAAAGCATTTATGAAAAAAGTGGCACTTGAGAGTTGTTCTTTTTCTGTATTTGTCATGTGAAAGCATTTCCGAAAAAAATGCCACTTAAGAGTTGCTCTTTTTCTGTATTTGTCATATTTCTGTATTTGTTTTACAGGCAAGAACGGTGTTGGGTTGGTGCTTAAGACTACACGACATACTATTTCATTGTTTTCAGGTATGACGTTCATGTCTCACTATTGTACTGTCCGGGATGAAATGGCTGACATCCTGTTCACTTTTGTGCATGCGTTCTTTGACACTTTTGTTGTGCGTCCAGTCACGTTAGATGGCCGCCAAATTTGGTGTTGATTTGTGTTGTTGTTGTTTTTTTCCCGCCAATTATTATTATTATGATTACTTTTTAATACTAGGTAAATAGAACAGCTATAGTAAAACGAATTCCCCCTTTTATTGCTACTCGGGTGCCCCTCCCTCCCTCCCAAGCTCGATCCCCCATCGCATCGATGCAGCCCTGCCCGTTCTTCTCGCGCACGTTTCCCCACCACGTCTCCGTGACGTCACATTTAGGAGGGGCTCGTCCGTCTGACTCAGTCGCTGTTCTCGGTGCTGAAAACCAACGGCCGTGCTCTGCTCTGCTCTGCTCTGCTCTGCTCTGCTCTGCTCTGCTCTGCTCTGCTCTGCTCTGCTCTGCTCTGCTCTGCTCTGCTCTGCTCTGCTCTGCTCTGCTCTGCTCTGCTCTGCTCTGCTCTGCTCTGCTCTGCTCTGCTCTGCTCTGCTCTGCTCTGCTCTGCTCTGCTCTGCTCTGCTCTGCTCTGCTCTGCTCTGCTCTGCTCTGCTGGGCTCCCCTTCTATCTCGCAGCCATTTTAGGTTCCTCCTTCGCCAGCCTCCCCCGCCCGAATCAAGCGAGCAGCATGCTCTTCTAGCTCCGGCGATTCCTCCCGGGCCGCTCCCACCTGGTGTCGGCCGCAGTCATGTGCTCGTAAGGCGCGCATGGATTGAGCCAAGCGGCGGGATGGAGTCTCTGTGGTGTCCCGCGCTCGTCTTGGCCTTGGCCGGCTGCCTGTGCTGCTTCGCACCTGCCCGAGCCGACGGAAGCTTTGGTGAGCACGCCTCTCTCTCTCGTTTTTAAATGTTCTATTTGAATTGTCACGATACGGGTCCAAATCTTGAATGTATACAAAAGTTGAGACCCCTCGTATTAAGTTCCACACACACGCATTGGGCTGCATGTTTACCTCATCTTCCCCAAAAACAACAACAAAACTTTTCCTAATAATAGTTTGGAGTTGCAAGGTGAAATCCATACATCCCGTAGGAAGGTTACATCATTGGCAACAAGGCCCAAGTGGCATCTTGATTGACTCCTACTGGTCACAATATTAGGTACGCCTGCAATTTAGAAGAAGATGGGACATTTGGAGGTATTCCTAGATAGTTGATTGAAATCTTTTTTACAAATTGTATTCCAAACAATGACATGCATCTTTGGTGCTCTGACTTTGTAATGATGATCATCTTCAGTGATTGGCTGGGATGGCCATTCAGGGAGCATCGATACTGTACATAAAACAGCAAACGCTATATGTATTCAGCTCAGGACATTTAGAAATGCTTATTAACATCCACTGCTTCCCATTCTTGTGTTACGGAGCCACAGTGTGAACTTGAGGGATGATTCATACAGGCTGTTTAAGATTGAACATGCCGCGTATATTTGGAAGCATCAACGTGCGTGTACGTCAGCAGCGCAGCTCAGCGCAGCGCAGCGCAGCGTGGGAGACAAACGTCACCGTCAATTGTATCGGCAGCCGTAAAATGCTTTATCATTATAGCGTATGAATGGATTTGGAATATGGAACGGTGGCAGGCAGCCTTTATAAATTCACTTGGAGGCATTTGTGCAGGCAGGCAGGCAGAGCGGGGAAATGTAACTTGTCATATGGCTGCTGCTCAACATCCCATATTGCTGATGTCTATGGCTTTTGACAGGTGACGCCTGCGTGGTCGTGCCGTGACATTTCAGTGGAGCGTGACAATGCATCTCGCCGGGAGGGAGAATCACGATATACGTTTTGGATTGCCACGTGGCAGTTGATTTGTTGCTCTGCCATACGTTGGATGCCAAATCGCATTCCAGGAAGTCTGTAGCCACCTAGAAATGGGAGAATATTGACTGACTGTTGACGCTCAAACCAGAGCTTTTAGACAAGTCCAACTTAA
The DNA here is from genome assembly GCF_033458585.1 of Syngnathus typhle. Lineage (NCBI taxonomy): Eukaryota > Metazoa > Chordata > Actinopteri > Syngnathiformes > Syngnathidae > Syngnathus > Syngnathus typhle. The sequence continues at coordinate 9,234,784 of NC_083756.1, forward strand.
AGAATGGCTCTAAACCATGACTGAATGATTGACATGCGTAGCTGTTGATTCATTTGATCATCCATTAAGCTCTTTCGGCTTTATATTGTGTAATTAGCTACAGTATATGGTTAGTGTGGTTAGATAGGTGGGATGGCAGCACACATTTCAGTGTGATCCTTCCTGTGCTGACTGGCTGACTGGCTGGCTGACTGGCTGGCTGGCTGACTGGCTGGCTGGCTGGCTGGCTGGCTGACTGGCTGGCTGGCTGGCTGACTGGCTGGCTGGCTGGCTGACTGGCTGGCTGACTGGCTGACTGGCTGACTGGCTGACTGGCTGACTGGTTGGTGTGATTACAGAAGGAGTGTGAAGAAGACTTCAATGATAGCGGCTAGCGTAGCCTCCTTCGGAGAGAGACGCTGTTGGCAAAATAACGCCCGGCCGCCTGTGACCAAGGACACTTCTGGCCTCCCGGGGGCTGTGAAAGTGGCTTCATGTGATATGAGGATGAGTCATGGAGTCCTAATGAAGAGAACGGGAAAAGGTCAAAACATAGACCGTAAAGTATGTCCAAACGGAAGAAGAAAGGCTGAGCGCTGGTCGGTGAACGGCCGAGAGACACTCCGGCATCATTGGATTCAGGCCAGACGCCAGGTCAAACTCGCCCATTTGCGCCTGTTGCCGTGGCGACGCAGCCATCTTTAATTCATGGCCTGGCTGTTGCCGGGCGGACAGGCATGTCGCCAGGAATTGGCAGAGAACGACCTGCATGGGAATTCTCTGTTAGGCCCGCTCGCACCTGCTCCCTCGGTTCGTTCTGTTGCTTTCGCCGGAATCTCAAATGATTCATGGCTTTTATAGATAGATTTTCAACAAAAATGGCTTTTTTTGTGTGTGTAAGAATGTATTCTAAATGAAAAGCATGGAATTTAGAGCCAATTCAAAGTTTGACCAATTAGCTGGTGGACATTGGTTTTGCCATTGAGACTGGATGATTGTTGTTCCACCTACATTCTTAATCGCTCATCAGCCACATCAACGTAGATTACGTTTGAATTAAAAGGCGTCCTTTTTAATCATCTCCGCCACGGCAGTGGAAGGAAGAGGATGCGGCTTTTATCGAGCAGGCGCACGCTCGGCTGCATGCTTGATTTAATGGAAGGGCCTAATTAATATTGAGAGCTGACACGCTTCCTGATTAAATTAAGGCAAAAAAGTGATGAGGAGGTAAAGTAAGCCTGCCCGCTCTACACTATGCAAATTGCATGCTCCAAGGAACACTTTTCTCATTCAAACCTTTTTTTTTTTTTTTTATTCTCTTCTGGTTAGAAAGTCCCCTCAATCAGCCACCAGCTTTTCATTCTTGCCCGCCCTGCATCTTCCTTTTCTTGTTTTAAACACGCATTGAATTATAATTGTATTTTCCGCATGCGTGTTTTCTTTTAGGTTGCCTGTTTGAAGATGACCTTTGCCAAGCTTACGAGTTCTGTGTCAACGGTAAGACTACTTTTGAATTTGATTGTCGTTAGTTTCAAGCTATTTAACACAGACTTTCCTCCAAATCATCTCTTTGACTGACATTCCCATTTGTACACATACATTTTCAAAAGCTGAGGATGCGTTCATTTCCATATCGACCGAGTTTGCGCTTTTCGGATTGGTCGCCACAGACAGTATGGAAATATCGCCATCTGGTCTGGTTGCCTAGCAACCTGCCATCGCTAGCGCTGAGTAGCAGGAAGCGCGGTGCGGGGGTCGGCCACTTCACTTCCTCCCTGTCGTGCTAATCAAGCCCGGTTTCTCATGGAGTGCTGCTGCGCATCATAAGGAAAGTAACGGATGGGTTTCGATTATTATGTAAGGAAGGAAAGCAAACTGGCCGTGACATACCGGCTTTGCGCAGTGTTTGATGTGCAGCATCGCGAGTCGGTTTCCATGGCAACAGGCCTCTATGACTGCAATTCCCTTCTGGGATTGTCGAGGGAAGGCACGGACTCATTTTTTAGTCTTTCTTCATCTTACTTGTGTCTTCCTGCAAACCTAATTCTATTCTACATCGTGAAATCCAAAGAGTCATTACAAAGCACCTACAATGAATTCATCTCTCCTTCTGTTCGCCCGCCGCGTCTCGGCTCATGTTGAAGTTATGAAGGGAGATTTTTTTTTCTTGCTCTCAAGAGGCATAAATCCAGACCCCGCAACCCACACACTGCTGGCTGCCATCTAAAGTGCGAAGGAGATAGCTCCGTGCGTCATTATGCCAAGACGGAGGGAGGGAGGAGGAGACAAGTGATGACACATTTAGACGGGGTGCGATTGGCAGCGCTAATCGATGATGTCCAGACAAGGCACGATGTCCAGTGCCGATAAACGGAGCCGTCAGGGTGCGTGCGATTGATGAAGTGCTGCGCTTATCTCATCGGGCTCTTGTCTCCAGCTTGTCATTACACTTCTTGTCAATACAGAAGCAAGGAAGTTCAAGTTCAGCCAAATCCGTTCATGCTTACACATTGCACACTAAAATGCCAAGATGACAAGCCAAGTAGAAAAAGGCACATGCACGTTTCCCTTCCGAGTGCTTCCGATGCAGCCGAACGGAAGCAAAGCTGTGATCAATAGGAATCCAAACGTAACGTACAACAGCCCCGACGGGTGGGTGGGGAAGCTGACCACAAAATCAATCAATCAAACACCCACCGCTGGTTCATTCTTTCCAATATAAAAGCAGTGAGCGAGTCACGGCAAATGAAATGTCTTTCTGTACTCTCCGACGTGGCTCCCCATTTCCAACAAACAAAGTTGCGCTGCTTGTGCGTTGATGACACCTTTGGATCGCGCCATTTCGAGCCAGTCAGATAGATGGAATGATCTGCGTCTTTATTACATTTCAGTCTCCTCCAGAGGTCCCGGGCGCTCGTCCAGTACAACTGGTTGGCTCCGGTTGCCTAGCGACCTGAATCGAGCTCGGCTGATGTGCTCCATTTGCAGTCTAACCCCCCCCCCCCTACTTCCCGCTCTCTTGATAGTCTTTGCTATCACCAAAGGAGATGCCAAACGGGAGTGTCTTGCTTCCAAATGCTGTTTCTTCACGCTCGCTCTTCTTCTCCTGATGTGCAGATGGAGTATTCGGGAGGTGTCAGGAGCTGGCTGGCGCAGACCTGAATACGGATGACGTGTCTTCCTCCGGCTTACTGCGTCTCAGGACTCTCTTGCAGAAACTGGCTCATGGAGGTACATGCTCACTTTGATCAACTGCTAACACTCACCGCCAAAAAATCGGTATGCTCAGACATAGCAAGATGGCCACCTGAGTGGAGAAAGTGATTGATGAGGATTTTCAATCCTTCCCTGTAGACGAATGTCACTTTAAATGACGACTGGCGGTCGATATGCCTCCCCAGGGGGGAAAAACATGAAGGTAGACTGATGATCATTTGACATCGCGTCCATGGAGACGAGTCACTTTGTCCAAATTGAGCAAATTGTAGTTGCCGCGGTGACCCACCGGGGGGCAGTAGATGCCTTCCGCACAAACATGAGGCGGATTAAGTCCCCCACCCACCCACCGACCCACCCACCCAGTGCAAACAGAATTGGCTTTTGCAGGCCACTCTGAGCTTAATATCTTGTAACAAGCGTGAACCATTAACAGTCAGCCATGGCGAATAAAAAGTGGAAAAGGGAGGGGTGGCGTGAAATGAATAAACGCAGAGGACCCGCCGTTTAAACTCCGACCTTGAGGCAGTGATGTCATCGTTTTGAATTATATCTGCCCCACAATGCACTGAAGCCATTCATTTATGTGTGCATGTATTTATGTATGCACGTAATCAGCGGCACATCGTCTCGGGGTGAAATGGCCGAGAATGGAGTTGGTCGGGGGGCGAAGATGGCGAGGAACGTCGATGGAATTGATTGCAAATCCCCTTATCTCGAAAATGGCATGTCACTCACATCAATGGGAATCGAGCTTTGTTCAAACGCCCGGAAAAAGAGGCATCAGAATAGCGCAATGGTATTTGTGTACACTATACCCACACTTTGCTGAAATGAGTCCGTTTTTCCATGACCTCTGAAAACGTCCAAGGCATTTTCTAGTTTTGATTTCATTCACGGTTCCAGTGAACAAATCAAGTTTCCTGAAAAAGCCCTGATGAAATGATATGCGCGACCGTGAACGTCCAATACACGCGGCGCCACGCAGGGAGCACCCGCTTTAATGTTAGCACTCAGTCGGCGTGAGTGCCAGGCGTAGGCGTCGGGGTCATTTGAAAGTAACCTGCTTTTAGCGTGAACAAATTCATTTCATTCCTTGTTGTTTTGTTCATTGTGTTTGTATGCCACTTGGCAAGGTTCCCGCCACCACTACAATACCAAATGACTCAAGCGGGGAGCTCCTGATGCATATTAGCTTGAGGCTAAGACTAGAATGAGGCTTTTAAGGTTGTCCAAAATGCCACAAATTGAGCTTTTGTTCAAAAAATAGCTATTCTTTATTAGCTGCTGTTTCTGTACATTTTGCAGCATGTCTTACTTAGAATTAGGTTGGGGGGGGGGGCAATAAAAGCATTCTAAGTTGCAAACAAAAGCTTCTTAACATTTTCATTTTTGTTAAATGCCATCTTTGTGAAAGGGAGGTTCCTCCACTTTCATTTTTGCCCCTGCACACTACCAAATTCTTCTTCTATTCGTGTCCTTAAGAAATCAAAGCAAACTAATTTGAAACGCCCCGTTCCATAAGACACCAGATGAGACCACGGGGAATGTTTGAGTGTCTGAAATTCTTCGGAGGCCCAGACGGGCAATTCTTTGGATGCTGCGGCGTTAATTAAGCCAGCCTTTTTTCCTTCTCAGAGGCGGGTGGGCGTTCGGGGGCGTGATAATGAGTCAGCGGATGCGAGCCGATTGGCACCTTTGCTCTCCCTCAGGTCTTGCGCGGCAGGACGACATCACCCAGCAGGCCGTCTCCGGAGAGCTCCCCAAGCTGAGGAGCGGCGATGCCCTCGGCCGTCAGGGAGCATCGGAAGTGCACCTCGGGTCCTACGGCGGGACGGCGGGGAGGAAAGAGAGGCCCGGAGAGGCCGAGTTGAGCCGGGACCTTCAGCGCTTCCTGAAAGGTTCTGGTTTCCCGCCACGGCTGCAGCCCGGAGTCCAACAAGAGGCGGCTAGTATTCGAGTCAGAAGCTGTTGCATGTGGTTTTGCACAGTGGTCATTCTGCCGAGCAACAAGTGAGCAATCAAAACAACCGATTTTTTTTTTTCTTTCTTCCTGTAGAACGAAGGCGTAAGCGATTATGACCAGCGCCCTCCGCCAAAGTCAGCTTGGAAGGAGACCAGCGTCTACAGTCTGCAGAAGGCAGCCAACCAAGCCCCAATCACCAAGATCTTCTCTCAGAGCGGCGAGGGCAGGCACCCCGAGCTTAGCGCCTCCTACAGGCCCCTCTCCAACCCCCTGGGGCAGCTCCTCACACAAGGCGGACCAACAGGGTCCAAAGGGAAGCTCCGGTACCTTGGCTACGTGCGTCCGCCGCCAGATGAGGTCCACCTGGCTTTTCGTCCCAAATCTCCGAAAGCCAAGCCGGATGGACTGTTGCTCAGGAGCGGGTCCGAGCGACCGACGGCCAAGAAGCCGCCTCATTTCACCGACGGTAACAACCTGCTTGACATCTAGCATTGAGATTCTCCGAGAGACTGTTGTGCCTGATGCTAAAGGCTAACCTTTAGCTCTATCAATGTATCATCTCTCGTCTTTTCTTCTCTCCCAGATCTTCTGATCCAAGATATGGTCAACCGTTTGGGAGGACACGGTTTAAACATGGAGCCTTGGATGGCCAAAGACCTGGAGCAGCTGGCCAGCATCATCAGCGGCGCTCTGCGGGGAGCCCAGGCGGTGCAAGCCCAGGAGGGAGACGGCGAGCTTAGGGCTGACGGCGAGCTTAGGGCTGACGTGGAGCCCGACCAAGTCTTGAGCGTAAAAGCGGAGAAAGTCAACCGGAAAGACGCTTGGAAAGTTGGACAAGGTAGCGGAAAGCAGGGTTTGTCACCATTTGAAGATCTACTCCATAGGTGACATCTCTATTGCGTGTTGTTTCCAGGCCAACGAGAAGATGGCACGGCCAACAAGAACCCCGTTGACCAGGTGAATTCCGATTTCTCGCTCCCCGCTATTCACAAATGAATTTGCAGGATGAGGAGACGTGTCCAACCCAAAACGTGAACACATGAAATTGATGCGGAGGCGCGTGCGGAAACAAATTGCGTGCAGAAACCAACTGCACGTTCGGACTCACGATTTGGCGGAGGAGGCTTATTCTCTATTTGAACAAGTCACAAGGTGCCGCCGCTATGCTTCTGGGATATGAATATTTTGCTTAAAGCCATGCAGGTCCTTTGCAGACTTAATTCCACATATTCACACAGTCACTGAACCTTGGAACATGACTCGCAGTAATGGCTTCATTGTAAATATTTTGAATCCAATTTTTTTTCCCAAAAAGCAGATCTCTTTTTCTGAAACATGCATTTCCATTGCTTTCAATTTTCAGATGAATGCTACTCACACCTTTTTTGAATTGGAAAATGTACAACCTTTTGGATGAAAAATATCCAATTTCAGTCTCGTGAGAATTTGTGGGCTATCAATGAATCGATACAAAGATACACTTTTAACTTGATCCTATTCAAATTTTCTCGTAAAAGGGTACGACTTTATTCTCTTCAATCATTTTTCCTTCTATGACAGCATACGGCCATTTTCTCCAAGCTCCTCAACTACCTCGACAAGATGGGTGACTCCTCTGAGGTCCAACCTGCTCCCGCTGAAAAAGCGGCGGGCCTGGAGAGCGTCCGGAGCCGGACCTCGCAGTCCCAAGGCGCGGAAAAAAGCAAAGCGTCAGCTCCCAGCGAAGCCTCGGCCTCACGTCTGAGCGGCGGCGGCGGCGCGGCGGCCCTGCCTGACGCTTTGCAACAGGCGCACTCCCAGATGGAGACGTGGATGCGCAAGCCTGCCGCCAATGACATCAAAGTGAAAACTCAGCTGGTCCACGTCGCAGTCAAGGAGTTTTCCAGCAGAGGGAAGGACAGACATTTTGGATACATCATAACCGCCGGCTCGGAGTGAGTGGCTTTCTGACTCAGAAGGAACGTTAGCTAGTGGTATTGATTGCTTTTCTTTTCTTCTTTGTGTGGCCACCAATATCAATGTGCAAGAAACAAACGTGCGTTGCTGCTGCTGCACAGTATTTCGTGATGAGACTGCATGTGGAAGTGGGCGGGCTCTGGCTGGCTGGCTGGCTGGCTGGCTGGCTGGCTGGCTGGCTGGCTGGCTGGCTGGCTGGCTGGCTGGCTGACTGGCTGGCTGGCTGGCTGGCGGGTCAGTCATTACAGTCCGCTGTGTCTTCACATCCCCTTTCAAATCCCTTTATGGTGTCACAGGCTTGTCCTTCACCTGTACAGTCGCCGCGCCGCCGTGCGTGCGTGGGTGGGTGCCGATGTTCCAGGCCAAAAGGCTTTTCTTTTTAGTCACTTAAAAGGTGAGCTTATCTGACAGGCAGCTGCTGCCGGCGGCGGCGGCGGGAAGAGGAGTTGCCGCGTTTGACGGCCGCCCGAATGCCTTTCCTTCCGCCACTCTTAAATAAGTGGTTCAAGGCGGTGCATTTCCACTGCGCTGCTGTAGGTAGCGAGCTCGCCCAAAAAGCTTGCTTTTCCTTTACCAGAAGTACACGCCAATGGAAAAGGGCCTTTTTTGCTTCTGAACATGTAACTAATGGTGATGCAACAAAATAGCCATTCAAGCAAAGAAATATTCCTGGAGTTTTCATGCAGTAAGTGGTCTCCATGCCATCCCCGACCGACTGTTTGTTGACCTTGCCGCCTCTAGGCGCATTCTCGTTGAAATCCACAGAAAGCCAGTCGCTTTCTTGTCTCGTTCTTTTCGCCCCCCTCCTGCAAATGACCTTTTGTTTGGTCTATTTCCTCAGCCATTTAGTCTGCAAGAGCGAGAAGACGTGGACTGAGCTGAGCTGAGATGAGGCATGGCTTTATCAGAGCGCCATTACACTTCACCTCCATTCCATTTGCACCTTATTATTATCGTCTGGCGGCGAGGGGCGGCGAGGGGCGGCGAGGGGCGCGTGTTTCTGCCCGCCGCGTTTGTGTACTCTGGGTGTGAGGAAAGAGAGAGAGAGAGAGAGAGAATGGTGCGCAAAGAGCAAGAAAGATGAGAGGAGGAGGGAAATGGCGGAGAGGCGCATCCGTATGATGCAGCCATTACACCTCATGCAGGTTCCATTTGCACCTGATTGTTTGTCTCGTTGCGGGGACAAAAGCGCATGATTTAGCAAGCCCCCCTTTCCCGCTCTCCCTAGCCAGCCCCGTGTCCTACAAATACTTCCTTACTGAACTGATGTCGATTGTCCAAATGTTGTGGTTGTGTTTTTGGACAGAGCCTATTTGACGCTCGCTTGGCTGCGTGTGTGTACTTTCAGCTCCCTCACCTCGGAGCAGGCGGTGGACCTGATGGAACGGCTCACCCGGGAGCTGCACCTCCACGCCGCAGACCTCACGCAGCTATCGTAAGTGCCCTCACCCAAGGCATTTGCGGGCGGCTCCGCAGTGACGCCCAATCAGCTGGGTCAAAATGTCCCGCCCCTATACGTACGGCCTTGTTCAAAGTCGAGACCGTGATGACAATGTCTGATTGTTCAACCTTCCAAAAGTCCGGCAGAACTACGCAGCGGCCCCAGTGAAGGCAGGCCTTTGTTGTTGACCTGACCTTTCCGAGCGTTAGACTTCTCCGGCGGCCCTGATTACCTCCGGAACGCTTGCGATGTATCTTCCGTATTCAAAGCACCTCCTCTGTCTCCGTACGCTTCGTCAAAGTAAAACAACAGTCGAGCGAGTGGAGGAAGCGGCCGTACGGCCCACGGGTGGCTTGGCTGGCGGCGGCGGGGTCGCTAATAGAGCAAGTTGTTCCGTGGGAGCGCGTCCTTGAACCCGAGGCTCTTTTGTTCCGCTACGGCGCGACCGGTATTAGGCCACGTAGGCGGCAGACCACTCAAGTTCCACGCAAATAAGACACCGAGCGGCGGCGGATGTACGCTAGTATATTCAAAACGGGAACATTGGCATGACAACGCCGCTATTGTTGAGAGGCTGACTTTGTCGGCCTTGGGCACGTCAGTCAGCGCTTGACTGTGGAGTACGGTGTGTCTTCACCAATCTACAGCGGGGGGGGGGAATCTAATCTATAGGACTTCACCCCTCAAAGATTTTGCTCGAATGAAACAGCCCGAGATGCCGTCAAGCGCCCGCTCTGTATACCGTGCACGCTCGCCAAATGTTGACCTCGAAAGGAAGTCGGCCAAGGAGAGTCTCAATCTTTTGGCTTCCAATTCATTTGTGACGAGCAGGAACACCGGGACATGTCATCAGGCCGGCACGGATTGAGTTAATCCTGTTATTACAGCTGCCATATCGCATCAGCGCTAATCAACCCTGATGCTAACGCGCTAGCTGGATACAGATGAGGAGCCGCCGATACGGCCGGACAGAAGTAAACACCCCGTGCACAAGAAAAAGTCCAAACGTCAACTAAATCCAAATACCGATTCAAATTCTCACCAATTTTAAAAGTATGAAATAAAATTGTTAGCAATATTTTTGGCAAACCAATTTACAATTTTGAATGTTCTATTCTTTTTCAAAACCATGTGGTGTAGTTTATTGATTCAAATATGGAACAAGAATTGGGTGCTTTTCGGAACAGATTGATGGCACAATGTATTGCCAATGGGAAAGAACTCCCATCTTTTACTTCCTAAAAAATTCATGAAATAGAACATAAAGAAGTCAACACATTGATTAGAATATGGAACCCCAATTGGGTGCTTTTTGGAACAGATTGATGGCACAATGTATTGCCAATATGTATGAACTCCCATCTTTTACTTCTGAAAAACATCACGAAATAGAACATAAAGAAGTCAACACATTGATTAGAATATGGAATCCCAATTGGGTGCGTTTTGGAACAGATTGATGGCACAATGTATTGCCAATATGTATGAACTCCCATATTTTACTTCCGAAAAACATCATAACATAGAACATAAAGAAGTAAACACTTTTTTTCCCCCCCTTCAATTCAATGGCCATTGTGCTGCTCCTAATGGTATGCCTGCCAAGGCCGCCAGAGCGTGGTATAAAGTAACATGCTTGACTGACGCTCATAAGTCGGGGTCGCTTGTATCTCAAGGCACCACTGTAGCTCATTACTTCCCACTGGTGGATTTGATGACTTCATATTTGTTTCGTCCACAGCTATCTATTAAGGACGGCGTATAAGCGGACTTGGTTCCATACAAAAGAGAAATGGAGAAAATGTCCCTCTTTGTTGCTCTCTAATGAAAGTGGAAATAGCCCAGGCAGAGGGAGGACAGGCCGCGAGCGACGAGCCCATTGTGCCGTGAGACCGCGGCAGGTGAGCGTTTCAAAACGTCCCCCTTGTCTGAATATGCTGGGAAGCTGGGTCAGAGCGCCCCGCACCACACCGCACCGCCCCGCACCGCACCGCACCGCCCCGCTTTTCCTTTCGTGCCAGCTCTTTTTCTTGAACAATCCCCCCCCACCCCGCGATAAGGAGTCGGCCGGCGGGAGAGATGCTGAAATGTGACAAACAGGCGAGGCGGACATTTTGATGAAGGGCCTGGAGTTTTAAGATAGTCAGGCCTGCGGTGATCTTTTTTCTTTTCTTTTCCAGACGATTGATTGGCTGAGCGAGTGGGAAATATGAGATGACGTAAGGGCTGTACCCAGCCGAGGCACTAGGGGGCGTGGGTCACACGCAGTTTGACTAGCCGTCTGCATTTACGAGAGTAAACAGAACCCAGGTGAAGCATTAGAGAAGGGCACCCCCCTTAGAACTGTGCTTGCGTGATGGAGGGATGGTGTTGACAAATCATTGCATGGCTGGCTCCATCTGTCTGCAAGGATGGGCTCATAGAGTTTTTGCGAGAGTGCAGGGGACTGATGGGTTTGTGTGGTGGTGGAACCCCCCCCCAGCCATTGGTTATCCGCCATGCGGTGCCTTGAGATAAGAGTGACCCAACGTACGAGCGAGTGTTATTTCTTTATTTTTTGCTTTGACTTGTAGGCCGAAATTGGCCATGCAACAATTTGGTATGAAGTAAAAAAAAAAAAAAAAAAAAAACTGTATATACACATTTTCCCTGTGCACCGCTGGGAGTTGTTCCACTCCGAGAGCCAAGCTCGGGGACCTTTAAACATTTCTTCTGCTCCAGGGAGAGCAAGTCAGCCGCAGACTCCCGACCGTACAGCGGCCAGTAAGTGCCGACCGAGAGTGTACGGTTACTTTGCTTTCACAAGAAAGCTGAAGTTCCAATGCGGTTCTCCCAACAGAAAGACATTTGATTGATATTCCACTTACGCCTCATTTTCTCTTACGCAGCGTTCTCGGCCCGGCGTTGACTTTCCGGGTGGGCCCAAACTCCGCCAATGTAACCACAGCGGACCTGGTGACAATTGCAGGTACGCTCCATTCATCTTCTCAGCGGGTTTGTGGGGTTGCACGCTCATCGTTTGCGGTGTTTGTTTGACAAATCCTGTCGGCGAGGGCCGGGATGTCATTTGGGGACAAATATTTCCCAGCCAGCCTTGTGAAAAAGCTAACAGTATTTTATATTTGTATATTTAAAGCATCATAACAACATCGCGACTAATATTTCCTATCAAGCCAGCGGAAAATCAGCCAGGGTCACGTTAGTTCGCCTTTTTGCTGGAATTCCAGCCCCCCTCTGGAGTTTGACGGACTTTGATGAGATGTCGTGTAGCGAGCGCTAATGAAAGGCGCGAGCGAGGCGGAAATGTCAGCCCAAATGTTAAGTCAACATAATCGTCCGCCTGATGAATTATGAATCTCAGCCTACCTGAATAGCAATGGCTATGCAATGGTTGGCGCTCAGTCCCGCTTCTAATTGGTCGTCGTTGGTTATGGGCAACAGCCTCCACGAGGATGAAATTTGAAACGGCAACCCCCGGCTGACCTTTCGGATGGAGCCGTCCGTCCCAGCCAGAGCTTGGCTTCCTGACTAGCTCAGCTAGCGCCTCGCCAGCCATCACCGTGTGAAAAATCCAAAGGGAATACACACTTCAAATCCCGTTCTGTTGCATCAGCGCCCTGAATATCTCCTCGACGATGATTCGAACGCAACAGGAGTGCAGTGTGTCGCTTTTTTTCGATGGTGGGCACCGGGTTGTGAAGCAACAGCGTGCTTCAAATGGAATCTGAAAATCAAAGTGACGCACGGCCACATGCAGCGGCCACCTGGGTAATCCTGGCTGACCTTTGCCTTATGTGTGACTGTGCATAAATGACGTGGCCTCCTAATGAAGTCATCGAAACGCCACGCCGCGTTCTGGACTCAACCTGCCGCCGGGAGCCAGCCCGCGCAGCGTGCAGCCGTGCGCTCACCGAGCGGCAAATGTAGTCTCCTCTTCGCCGAGGCGAGCACCCGTACCGCTCAAATCAGACCAAAAGAATGAATATTGAAATCAATCAATGAATAAATATCGAGGGGAAAAAAATACCATTTCAATCCTAAATAAATCAAATGTTTGTATTTCTTTTGTGATCGGATCAGTGCTAATGCTAACAGCTACTGGGAAAAAACTCCTACATGACCCTTAAAGCAACTTAGATTTGAACAGTGCTAAATTGAGGGAGGTGTATTCTTTATCTTCTACGAAGATGCGCTTCTATGTTTCTTCGCTTCACACTCGTCCAGTTGTCTGCGCTTATGCGTGAGTGTACGTACGTCCTGATAGAGAGAGAGAGAGAGAAACACACGGAACAACCGGCCGGGCAAACCTCCACGGGGCGCTACCTTGACTGTACCCGCCATTGTCCGACGGAGGTTAATATGGCGGCGGCGGCGGCGGCAACACTGCTGTCCATCTATCTGCCCATCACTTTCCATTTGCTGTGCTCAATGCCCCATTGAAAGGACGAGACAAAGCGAGTCGGTTGAAAGGCACGGACAGTATTGAAGAGATTTGATAAGTCATTGAAAAGCATCTTTTGGGCAGCAGGTTCTTAGCGGCAGCGCGGGTGAAAGGCCTGCTGGGAGGTCTGACTGTATTAGCCGAGGTAGAGGCTCTTGTGTTCTGCTCAACTGGAAAACCGCAGGACAAAGACGCGCGCTGCTTAATCCCTGCTCGGCTGCAAAACAAAAGGGAAAGGCGCCGCTTTATCCAAACCACGAGGCCTTCCTTGTGTGTGCCTCGGTGTGTGTGTGACTCGGTGTGTGTGTGTGTCTCAGTGTGTGTGTGTGCGCGCGTCCGTTTTGTTTGCGTGAGATTTTTTTCTTTTTCTGCTTTTCTGCTTTTCTGCTTTTCTGCAGCTGTGTTCATACTGTGCCATGAAAAATGCTTATTTTACCAGACGGCCGAGCGTTCAACTCTCGGATCCTTTGAGAAATTCCCTACTGGACTTTGCTTCCTGTACATGGTGTATCGAAATGTTTTTTTTTTTTTTTTTTTTTCTATATGGCTGACTTGGCTGGGAAATCAAGCCCAAGGTGAAGGGGGGGGATTACTGTCAAACAAATCAACAGGTTTTCTTGACACCAATGACTACTTGCGTGGCATGGGCTACGATTGAGGATGGCTTTGACACACGGCTTCATGGTATCACCATTTTCTTCTCTCATTGGTCAGTGGCCTCTCTCTCCATCACGTGTTTGTGCCTGTTTGAACAATAAGCTCACTCTCCCAGATCTCCTTTCTGTCATCACTGAAGTGTGAGGAAGCAACATTGTCTGCGTGCATGTCTCCTGGGGTGACAGCCGTGCGTCAGGGTCTCCTGCTTGCTGGCTGGCTGGCTGGCTGGCTGGCTCCAGATGGCCCAGCCACTGGCTCTCAGGGTCCCCTGCCTCTCTCTCTCGCTCCCTCCCTCCCTCCCTCCCGGCCTTCATTGACCGAGGGCCGGCGTTCTCACGGCCCGGGGGCCTGCAGGCTCATTGCTGCGCTCTGGCCTTTGGGGGCCTTTGTGGCCTCCCAGGTCACCCGGGCGTGACAGCCCAGACAAAAGGGAACGTCCTTGCCCAGCTCCCACTGACTTAACTCCAGTCATGGATCCTAAAGCTCAAAATGTAATCTAAATACGTAGGTACATTTGTCAATGAGCTGAAGCCTTTGGCTCTGGGATTTGTGGCTTTTTGCAAGTCATCATAAAATGTTTGGGCTGAAAATAGATTTGACTTGGACAGGGCTATGGCCCGAAGCGACTCGCAACACTTCAACGCAGGTCCTTGCCCCTGAGAACATGGCTTTTGCCCGAGCACAACAACAGCGGATCCCTGCCACACTGGACTGTAATGGATGGAAAGGCCGAAGCGGGCTTTAATTGCGCGGCGTTTTAAGTTGGCCTGGCAATTCTCCAGCTCTGATCTGCCACTGAATGCGCCCATGCACATTGGCAGCCTGTTTTTTCCATGTGGCGTTTGAGTGCTACTCCTCTTTCCAGCTGAGCATATGAGCGTAGATCTCCCACGCAGACAGGATTGACCTTCACGGCTGCAAACACTTGTCGAAATGCCAATGAGAATTACCTGCTCTCTACCAGCGCTTCATCTGCCGAGCTTTACAAGCCGCCCGTGTTGGGACCGCTTGTTGCGGCCCATCTGAGCCGCCGTTCCCTTTCGCTCGCTCTGAACCAACAAACCACCAGAGGCTTTGAAAAAAGAAGTGAGAATTACATTTTCTCGCCTCTGTTTTTTTTTTTTTTTTGCCCGTGTCCATCACGTGCTGTGGCCAAATAGAGGTGTGTGTGTTTTTTTTTTTTTTTTTTTAAATCAATATAAACAACAGTGTGTGCTCCCTGAACATCCGTATCAGTGAGCTTCATCCATCCCCGCTTTCCCTGGGCACTCACTCACTCACTCACTCACTCACTCACTCACTCACTCACTCACTCACTCACTCACTCACTCACTCACTCACTCACTCACTCACTCACTCACTCACTCACTCACTCCTCTCTCCTCATGCATCAGTGGCGAGCTCGCACCACTTGCTGCTTGAGTGCTCGAATGCGCTCAGTTGGATGATCAAAGTCTTCCTCGGTCTCTTCTCCTCCATCGCCGCCGGCTCTGCGAGTGCGTGTGTTTGATAGAGGAGGGCGTGCGTGCGTGCATGTCGTACACACCATCCTCTTTTGCATCGTCTGCCCGCCGGAGGACACGTTAGCGCGCGTTGACGGACAGACGTTGACGGACGGTGACGCTAATGCTGTAGGACGCGCGCCGCGTTTTCCGTCTTCCCGAACGTTTATGCACTGACGAGTTGACCAATACGTGGCATAAGAAGGAAAGAGCACATGTTGCTTGCTTGTTTGCTTTCTTGCTTGCTTACTTGTAGCCGCCCCCCCCCCCCCCAAAAATGCATTTTATTTGTATTATTTCCTTTTTCGCCAGCCATCAATGAATTGAGACTCGATGGAGTAAGCCAGTTGAAGGTGTGAAAAGGCTCCCAATTGTCCTTTTCTTCTCCGAAGCGACCGCTCGCCATGCAGGGAGTTGTTTCTGACAGTTATTAAAAAAGCAAGCCAGCCGAATCCTGCCTCTTTAAACTCTCCGCTCTTTCACTGAGCGCTTCTTCCACCAAAGTTGTCATGTGGAAACATTTCTATTGTAACAAAAACCCCAGAAGGTTCCAGATGATTAATGATTCGGGCAGTGTCTTTAGCTCCCCTTTTATCCCGTTTATCCTCGTCAGTCCTGGTCCTGGTCCTGGTCCTGGTCCTGGTCCTGGTCCTGGTCCTGGTCCTTTCCCTTCCCCTTCTCCTTAGCTGGAGACAGTAACAGGTGCCTGTCAACAGCCAGCCGCATCTCCAGTGCATTAAAGGCTCTTCACCCATCGGCGGGGATTAGTGTTGCCTGGCATTGTTTGTTTGCTAATTCCATCTCCGAGGTATTGGTCGGGAAACGGTCATGAATAATTGAAAGACATTTCTAGTGGATCAAATCGGCAAATGGCGGGAGATGAATGCGAAAAGCGCTGCAACGCAAGTTGAAGCCAACCCCGAAACCTGAATAGGGCTGGAGTAAAGAACAGCGGCTAGTTGGCTAGCTAGCTAGCTAGCTAGCTGGCTTCAGGCGAAAGCTACCTTTGCTTTGCTTTGCAAACGTCATGTCATTGGCTTATGCGTGTTACTGACATGTGTTAAGCATGTGGGGATTTGCTCATGTTTGTCATATTAGCTCAGGTTTTCGACCTGTTGCTGAATCAGCGGTACACAATTTGGCAAAAGAAAGCTCAGAAAGCTGTGTTGAATAGTTAAGAGCAATCTATAGTTGGACTACAAGTTGGCTGAGTGGAAGCCATTTGATCCACATGACTAATAATCAGTGGATGTTGTCTCTTTCGCCTCATTCTGATTCTGCGCCATTGAAAACATTTGTGGATGCAAACGTCTCAAAAGATTCCCACTCGGCGAGACTGTGTAAACAAAGCTAATTATCGAGCTCCTTTATTTGGTGCAAAGTGTTCGCGTTTGGCGGGACTCGGCGTTCCGCGACACCCGCTCTCGTAATTGAGCTCCTTTGGATGGGAGCCAGAGTCGCCGCCGGAAAAAAGAAATTCAAACGTGACTATGTCGTGATCTCATTTCCATGCAGCTGAGCCACGCTGGTTGGCCATAGCAGCCTAATGGCTTGCTTTACCATTTTGCTCACACTCCTCCTATTCCTTTTCACAATGGAACCATTTTTGGCCTTGTTTCCACAGCAGATCAATTGAAACTTGATTTCTGCCCAAGTCAACAATCTTATCTGCTTCATCTGTAAAGGGATGCTAGGCTAACATGCTAAGGCGACAGACGCCTTGTTTCCATCTTGGTCAAGATGCTATGGCGTCGTCGAGTCAGCTAGCAAGGCTAGCTAGCTGCGACTCTTGTTTTTGCGATCGATCTACTGCAATGCCCTTGCATTTGCCTTTTTTCCAAATCTGTTCATTTACAACGCGACGGACGGCATCAATTCCCAGCGTTACTTTAAGGCTTGATGTAGGAGGCCCCTACCATGTTTAGTAGTCTCCTTGAGTTTTTGTCACGGCTCCGTAGATTGGAGGAGCGGAAGAGAGACGGTGGGATTAAAGCACCATGTTGAGCAGAAAATCCAAGCTCCTCTTCAGCGGCCCCCACCGGCTCCCACCTTTTCCTCCTTCCTCTTTTTTTCTCGCTCCGCGCCGACCCTCTCAGCCTTCATCTCCTCTGTTCTTTCCGTCCTTCATCTTCCCGCATGGAACGCCGCCTCGCTGATGGCTCTTACCGTGTTGTGTGGAGAGCAGCGGGTTCTTGTACACCGTCTTTTTTCTTTAGTTTTTTCGCATTGTGAAGCAGCAGCTCGCACAAACAGCCCAGTAAATGAGCATTAGCCCATCTTCCTGCCGTGACTCATAATGTAATGATATCCGAAAATGCACAACCCCCCATTATGCTCAATTGAAAGAAGCTGTGAAGATGATCTTGTGGAGGAGTTCACAAAAAGGCTTCATGTAGCGCTGATTCAATCACGCCCCCCTGTCCATCTCGGCAAGAGCCAAAATGACGTCGAGTCGCTGTAAATCGTTAGCGACGCCCACACCGCTATACAAAGTATAACATTGTGTCTGGGGAAGAGAAAAGAAAAGAAAAGAAAACAGGACAACACCCACCAGTATACAAAGTATAACATCATGTCTGGAAAGAAGAAAGAAGAAAAAAAAAAGGGAAGGAGGGTCCAGCGATGAGGAGTCTCACTCGCTATGGAAACATCTTCACTCGTGACCGTATCAGCTAATTGCTCCTTCTAGAAAAGCACCCTTTTATGACCCTTTCTATTTTTGAGAAATGGCGTCATGGTCTGCAAAGCCACGCTAAAACTGTCTTGTAAAGTCGATGAGTTTCTTTTAGTAGCTCATCAATGAACCCAAGAAAAATGAAATTTTGAAATCATATCAAGTTTTGATAGAACACATTTAGCACGTACGGCATATCAACCTAGTGGCTACTTTTGTGTTACGTAAAAGCCAGCCACGTCATCTTTTTTATGATGATGATTATTATTATGGAAGAAAAGATGATGGCTGTATATTTGCTGGGTAGCGCAGGTGTGGGCATGTTTTGATCTCTGGATGTTCTTTGCCTACCAATGGTGCCTGTGTGCACTTAATTGCCCCCCCCGTATGCGCGGCCCTGCTCTGCCAGTGGTTTTAGTGCAGCACAAGTGGAGAGAAAAACAAAAGGGAGCCGAGCCGGCGAGCTTCAAAGCACGACGGTGACATTTCCTGCTTTTCCCATCTTCAAAGTCTTATTATTTTTTTTTTTCTTCTTTTTTTTTTTATGATTTGGCTATTGTGCTTTTTTTTTTGGAGGGTGTAGGATTTTTTTTTTTTTTTGAACCAAAGGATTACAGCTGTCTGCAATCACAGTGTACAATTTGGATTCCCTTTCAGACCATTTTCAATAGAGGATGTTCACTTGTTCAGTGTGCTGTCTGCTTTGAAGCCCATTATGGCTGAATTGTATTTATTTCAGGATTTGCTTTTGTACGTGTTCTCACATGGCCGCCGCATGTAGCGTGGGTGCTCTTGGTGCACACACACACACACACACACCAATCAAAAGACAAAAAGGAAAAGCCTATATAATGAGGGCAAAATGGATAGGTGGATATAACTCGGCGATTGCTACTGATCCAACAGAACCCGAGCGACGGTCTCCAGATGGCCGAGAGACGCATGGCATGCCCCCTCCTTCCTTCCCTCCCTCCCTCCCTCTCCTCATTTTCATTCACCTGCAAACACATCCACACATTTACTTGCACCCCCTCGCCCCCGGTGTCTATAATTCATGAGCAGGTGCGGCAGCATCTTTCTTTGGCATGCGCCTGAAAGAGAGGGGAAAAAAAGAAGCAGATGTTCAATTTCCGCTTCCTTTGTGCGTTTTGCGCCCTCTTCTCCACTCCAGTGTACTTTGGACGTCCATTTTTTGGGGGGTTCGACATCACTGCGGTCGTTTGGCGCATGAAGCCACGGCCACGACTGATGGCTGCCCGCGTCGAACTTGTCGGAAGTTGATGAAAGCCTCGCCGCTATGATGGAGCGGGGTGGGAATCCAAAGTCGTACTCGCATTTACGTGGAAACAAATGATTAAAAATACTTGGACTTGCAGCGATTGTCATAGCCAAAGCTAGCTAAGCTCGCAAGCATCTGTCTTGTAGATACATTAAAAACGTCTATAGTCTATTGTCCATAGTCTACTTCACGCGTTGAATCTTTGATTTAAGAGGAGACTTTATTCTTTTTCTTTTCTTCTCAATGATTTCCGCTGTCATTAGCGCTGTAACGACGTAGTTGTTGTTGTCACTAGTTTCCCTCGGCCCCCGATTTCCTTGTACGTTACGTTCATCAGCCATTCCAGCCGTTGCGTCATCTGAGCGAGAGAGAAAGCAAGACGGCACTAAATGATGGCTATGCCTCCTGGCTCCCCCTCTGCCCTCATCTTAAATCGATAGCGGCTGGCTGGCTGACTGTCACGGGTGAGCGGGCTGTATACATGAGGTCAGGCCCCCCCCCCCCTTGTCTCTGGCAGGGCTCTCCGCCGGCCGAGGCGATAACTCGTCTCTATCTCCGACTTCTCTTTAAAGGACACCCAAGCCCTTTGGATTCAACTCCAATCTCCGCCGCAGATTGACTCGGAATGGGATTCCAGCTTCACTTGTTAAGTCGGCCGCCCAAGTGCTCGTTTATCAAGACGTGCTTTAATTGAGAAGATGCTTTTTGGATCACCTTTGAATGGGAGGCGGTATGGCCCGAGCGCGGATGGAAAATTCCCACGTTCCACTATAAACGCCAATGCTACTTTTGTTAACCCTCCTATGGCGTTTTGCCTTGCGTGTGAGCGTTAAGCTAGCGGCCTTGAATATTTCAGCTACCTGTCTGTCTGTCTGTCTGTCAAAGACAGATGCACGCACGACTGTCGCCCGCCGGTGGCGTCCTCACACCAGATCCCCGTGTTAAGGCAACACGTGAACGAGGCGGGGATTACTGTTGCGAGAAAACAACAGTCTGTCCACTAAACCCGCCAGGCAGATGCGGGCGAGCGTGAAAGGTGTGAGAGGTGTTACATTAGCACCTGGATGTGCCAACAGCACACTCCTGACCTTTTAGCGGCAACCTGGAAAAACCTGCGCGCCTTCTCTTAAATCCTCCATCAATTCCCGCCGTCCGTCCGTCCCGCTTTTTGTTCCCTTTCTCCCGCCATTTCCTGTCCTTTGCGGCCATTTGTCTTTTGCAGCTACTTATGAAAGCACTCCCTTAGGCGCCGTCGCCTCACACTTAATGACTGTTGACGAGGAGAATAAACCCTTTTTCCTTCTCCCTCCAAAAAGAGATCTGCGTGAATTAGTTGTCGCACGTCCAAGTGAGATCCTTTGGTGAGCGAAGCGCAGCCTTTTGCCCCACTTTCCCAACCACACGCAAAATACTCATTGGCGCCATTTGTGTACTTACTCACAACTATTCCTTTGTAATACTATTGACTGTCATTAGACCTGCCTTTTGACTTGCATATAAATTCAGGTTGCGTTGGAAGCTGAGACGCCCTGTCCTGTGTGGGAAAACATCAATGTCTAATTATTGTCGCTGGCTGAATTCTATTCTTAGTGGGTCGGGCGCACCCCTTTAGCAATCTCTGGCTGGCTGGCTGGCTGGCTGGCTGCAAATGACCGCGCCTTGAATAGCGGGCAACTTTCTTGGAGTCACCTGCCACGGGCCCTAATTAGACTGATAAGCGGAATCAGATCCGGGCTGTAATCAGCCCCACGGAGGGAGGCCTGACAGAGGGCCAAATGAGGAGGAGGAGATGAGCCGTAGCCACCCGACAGGTGTCTCGCCGCTTCAATCGCACCAGACTTTTCCTGACATATGTAGCAGCCGTTTAGGATATGCGTCCCATCGCCATTTCAATGTCACGCTGGGACTCTGAATTGCACTTTTGTGGCAGAAGAAAAGAAAGAAAGAAAAAAATCGTTTTTTTTTTTAACTGTACCCGAAGATTGATTTTGGTGAGTGTCAAAAATAACAGAATACAATGGGGATTTTTTTTTTTTTTAATTCTTTCTTCTTTTGCCTTCTTATGTCTTCTCGTCCTGTTGTGATGATTATCGTTTTTCTTTTTTTTTTTATGGTGCTGCAGGCAAGACATGGGGGAAGAAAAATACTAATACACAGTAGTCATTTGCGAAGGTGTTCATGAAACACTTTTACAGCTTGAAAGAAAGGCGGAGTACGTCATAATATCAGCGTACGTAACGTCCCTGACGCGGAAATGTCAAGTTGGTCATGCTGACAGCTGAGCGAGGCGCTTGTGTTGCTTCGTCGTCGTCGTCGTCGTCTTGTTTTTCCGCCCACCAGCACTTCACAGCTGCACACGCAGATGACGTTGTTGCCAGGATGCTCGTGGGCTTGCTTCACTTTGCTTTTCGGGGCTTTTTGCTTGGCAACCGGCGGCAAAAATGGCCTCGTACAAGGTTGCTGTTCATTTCTGCCATGATTTCGAGTTGACATTTCGAATGACGTGTCGCTCCCCCTACTGGCGGAAGCGTCCCTACTTCCTTTTTTCTTTTTCTTTCTTTCCTTCTTTCTTTACCTTGTTGACTATCAGGCATAGAACACACCAAATCTTTGCATTTAGTTATCAAACCCGGTGTGATAATTGACATAAGCCCTGCAGACAACCCCCCCGACTTGAGTGATGGCGTCTGTGATTGCTAATGACAGTCGGAACAAATTTTCAGTAATGGGGTCACATGGGTTGTCCTTACCCTTAAAAAAAAAAATCACCCTTCACAGCGCTTGTGTGTACAGTCAAGCTGTTCCTGAACTAGCTGACGAGGAACGGATCAATTCCTTCCTCTGCGACACCTCCCTGCAGCCAAAATGGAAGCCTTGTCTGGCTGTCTGTTATTTTTTTTTTTTATATGATGTCCTGTCTCACTGGAGCTCACATCCTGCCCTCCTGTCCGTGTTAATGCAAGCCTGATTTGTCTCCAACCTTGAAAAAGAAGTGGATACAACCATCTTTAACTGGCTTAACGGAAAAAGCATCTTAGAGAGCCCATTTGTGTCATCTTTCCCAAACTAAAGCCCCCCCCCCCCGGTGCACCTGGTGTACTTGCAGTCCAAAAAAGGCAATAATTGAGGGGGGCATTTATTGAAGTCACTAAGTAATTAGCATGGTGTTGCTGAGCTCAACAGTTAGCGCACCTGCACACCCCCTTGAACTGTCAGTTTGAAAAAAAGTCCAAATGGGGGGCATATACGTATTTGCATTGAACTCATCGGTCAGTCACCCTCCTCCCTCCAACGGAGTTGAAGCACCCATGACCCTAATGCTGGGCGCTTCTCCTGGCCGGCTTGAGCAGGATGTCTGCCCCGACGCATCACAGGCTCAGGCCATTAGCTTGTCGAGAGCGAATGGCGGATGAAAAGCGCGTTTGTGCGTGCGTCAGTGCCAACATGTACACATTTTGCCCAGCCGTGCGTGCCTGGCTGGCTGGCTGCCTGGCTGCCTGCCTGCCTGCCTGGCTGCCTGCCTGCCTGCGTGCGACAGTCCGCACCGCACCGCCTACGTATGCGCTCAGTGACGTGGTTAGTAATGCGGAGACTTGCAGGAGGGAGATGGTCCGTGGAGAGAGCCCGTAGGATAATTGCCGCCACAGTGACAGGTAGGGCTGCCTCTGTCATCGTTGCCTCAGTGGGGAAGTAGTGGCCTCTGTGCGTGGCATCCCTTCCTCCAATAAGCGCTTCCCCCAGTAGGCTCTTTTCCGACTGTAAATTTTCATCCCCTGTCACTCACCTGCGCATCTTAAGATGTCACGTTTAACAAAGCTTTGTGATATTTTTTTAATCAAGCTTTTGCTACTTTTAATCTTGTCGCACGCACACAACAGTATTTGCTCAACTGCAGATGGAGACTTTTTTTAGTGGTCATAGTTTGACAGATTGCTACATTCTTCTTCATTGTGTGTGTGTGTGTGTGTGTGTGTGTGTGTTCTCTCACATTTCAAAAAATGGATTCAGGTGTTAAAAATCACTCCGACGTGCCGTTTTCCCTCGTAAGTCATTGTTGGCCCGCCGTCTTATCATTTGCGAGGGATTGTCATTGATTGACACGCCATGGGCTTTCTGTCACATCTGGCGGCGGCGGCGGCAAATCCGTGACCAATTGGTGTCGGCGCCTATCAAAGCCGAAAGAGGCGTTTTGCGCCGGGCCGGTGTCACAACAGCCACAATCTATTTATCAAGCAGCCAGCCAAGAAAGCCATATCATGCGTGCATATACAGTACGCTACTTATTTACACAAAGGGAGGGAGGGAGGGAAGGTGGCAATACTCACATGAGCTAAAAGACGTGCTCTTTCATGCAATAGACATGCGTGGCGCCATTTTATTCTTAATCTAACGCACCGCACGTTTTGCCTTTATTAGAAGCACAGCGACTATTTGAGATACATACATACATGCAGCAGCAGCAGCAGCAGCAGCAGCAGCAGCAGCAGCAGCAAGGACTTGTGAAGGTTTATTATTGAGCCATCTTCCCAAAAAGCCTAGCTCCTAATAAGAAAAAGAAGGGGTGGGGGGGACGCAATTATAAAAGTGTCATGCGGGTTCTGTTTGAAAGGGGAAGGAGCCTGTAATGTGTTTGATATCAGAGGCAGGGTCTTTGGCGGACCCTCGGCGCATGCTAATTATGCCGCCGCCGCCATTACCGAGCCCAAAGCGGGGCCACCGGCGGGCGCACTTTATTACCTTCCACATCATTTGTAATTGTCAGTCTGGAAAAAAAGAAGTGGGAAATGAAAGCATTTTTTTTCGGGCAAAGCTTACAAATGGTGTGAATTTTTGGCTGGTTGTCGGCCTTTTGAAAGCATGGATGGAGGGAGGGCTGAATAAACAGAAGCGGAGCGCCAGGCCGGGCCGGGCCGGGCCAGGCCAGGCCGCCCAACCCTGCTGCCAGTCCATCGGCACTGCCGATCGGCCGCCCACTTATGCGAGCCACCTTTCCACAAATCAACTAAATGAGCCATAGAGTGAAGAATATTCAGTAGGGGCTGCAGATACCAGATAGCTCCCATTCACCTTTAGCTTTTAAATGCCACAGCGCCATCTACAGGGATTTGTTTGTCATTACAGTGGTTTACAAAGCTTAGTTTCCCCTGTCAAGTTTGCTAAATGTCTGGCCGTCCGTCCGTCCGTCCGCCCGCCCCAATTTGATTGTCTGTCTTTCTGCTTCAATCACTGCTGCCATTTTGACAAGTAGAAATCAGATCTTAGGATGGCGGCGGAGTCACGTGTGACTTATCGTAGGCCGCTCGGTTCGCCTTTGTACTCTTATTATTGTTTTGGAGTGAGATATGGATGGCGAGCGATCTGCTGGGAGATCAGGTGCACCCTTCTCCTTTTTTCCCTCCCCCTTCTCTGTCTCCCGATTGGTGCAGACTGTGCTTATTTGGTGGGGTGATGTGCGCAATGGCGGCTTTAATATCCAAGCGATTGCTTACTGATAAGGCAAACGGCTGCGGCGCGAGCGAGCGAGGGCTGAGCGAGCGAGGCCTGAGCGAGGCCTGAGCCCCCCCCCCCCCCCCCCCCCCGCAATAAACACTTTCATTTTGTTTTCAACGGGATTGACGTATAGAGCGAGTCAGGAGCGGGACTTATCTGCGTATTAACAGATCAATCAGCAGGGCCAGGCTGAAATACGGCAACTCCCTCCCGTTTGACTCGTCGGGGGCCGGTCATCCGTCTCGCCGCATTTCTCTGGCTTCCAACAATAACAAGGGTGCATGTCATGTGGCGCAGAAATGAGCGTAGATACGTATTCCTGACGTTAAGCTCCGATGACTTTGCCATGATCATTGGGGGGGATCTCCACCATGACATTATCGGGCAGCATATGGCGGAGAAGCGGCGCATTCTAATCCAATTCTACTCAACGGCTGATAATGATGTTGAGCGCATACGCTCGCAAGTCATTTAAAGGTCACGTAAAGTCTGGCCGTGGCCGGCGCGCCCTACTTCTACTCCTGGTTGCGCGCGTCAAGGATTGCCAATGGCTTCCAAGTGATTGAAATGGCCTTTTTCTTCCTCTTCCCGAACGAGTCCTTGATGAACTTTTCAAGTGTTCTCCAGCTCTTCCCACGCCGACGTTTGAATCACGGTTGTTATGGTGATGACAAGTGCTTCATTATTATTATTTGAAGTGACGTCTCTGGCTTCAAAGCTGAGTTGCGACCATCATCCGACATAGCCTTGAGAGGGAGGCAGGGGAGCTTGTGCTTTTATTTGCTCTTATTTGGAGAGGCTGAAATCAGGCCTCACTGTCGGTATGTGGAGCTGGCTCGTCTGCGCCCCAAAATCTCCTTTTATCGAAAGCTGATCGAAATGGAGCGCATGCTGGTTTTCAGCATCACTGGGAAAGAGCAAAAAAAGGAGCATCGGGCTGAAATCAAAGATGAGACAAGATGGGCTCGGGCAATGCCCATTAAGAATGTCTGGAGGAGTTTCTCCCGACGTGTCTTTTCCGCAGGAATATTTGGTGGCTCATTTGAAGCTCGTGAAAGCGTGCCAGCCAGTGCCAAGTGGAATTGGTATTTTGAATCACTTCATATAGATAGAGATATATCATCTGCGTTTTAGATCAGGGGGGCGGGACCCTGAAAGTCTTACCAGCAAAAAGCACTGATTGTCAATGAGCTCTTTTTTCCTTGTCGCAAATACAGACAGGATCGCAATTTGGACCGTTTGACTGGTTTGACAATGGTTAAATGTCAAAAGAAAACAAATTCAAATGAGTTACAACTTTATTTCGGGTGACATAAATGGAAAGGACGCTAGCAAACGATTGCGAGCCTGTGCTATTGTTTTTTTTTTTCTTCACCCATTCTGAATACGCTAACGCTTGTTGCAAAGTGAGCTTACCTTAAGAACGATACATGGCCTTGGCATCATGTCTGAGTAGACGTGCACTTGAGTGCAGTAACGGAGTGAGTATTTGGCCTTTGCCACTGGCTATGGCAATTGCAGTCCTGGCGCTGTTGTTTTGCCTGGCAAGAGCGAGCCGGCGGCAGCTGTAAGCAAGAGCGCCGAGCAAGAGCGACGAGCAAGAGCGACGAGCAAGAGCGACGAGCTGTTGGCGCGCTCATCCGTCCAGCCGGCAGCTTAATGAGCTCTGTTTCCATTTAAAGCGGGGCCCCGTCCGTTGATTGGAGACTCCTTCACCTGGAGCGACCAATAGCGACCCGCTCGGGCCCACTACCACGTGTCAGTCAGCGAGCCGGCGGTCACGTGCTGACGCGGCTGGGGCTAATCTTTTCGCCGTTTGCCGCCGCCGCCGTCGGGGTCCTCATTAGCGGGCAAACCTTGCGTGACCTTTTGAGTGTGTTTGCTCCTCCCCGCCACCTACGCCCTCGCCCAGCTGGGCCCAATTACCTCCATCATTACCCCCCCCCCCCCTCCAAACAGCGCCCAGGTAGTATCTCACCGCCCTGGCCTGCCCTGGCCTGCCCTGGCTGCCAGACGCCTAAATACATAACCCGAATGGAAATCGAGCTTCATCTCAGACGCGTAGGTTGTAGACTCTCGCTAATGGCTCATTTTCTTGACTTGACTTAGGTGGTGGCATTCTGACTTTGAGCACTTTGAACATGTCTCCAAAAAGACTGACTGGCCATTATAATTGAACGACTCTACAACATTCATAAACGGAACGGTGCGATTCTCCCCGAAAGGGATGCTGTTGAATCCCACGGCGATTCAGATTTTTTTGGGGAGGGAAATGTCAGATAATCAACCGGCCGATATTGAATGGACGAAATGATTGGTTTGGTTTTGTTCCCTTAACACTTACGCCAACGACGGTCTGAATAACCGGCAGACCGAAGCATTTGAAATACGTACGCATACTATCACGTTTGAAAATCCTGGTCGATTGATATTCTAAAATGGGCTAGTATTTGATGAACTGCTCAGGCCCTCATCATGAGTCATCATGATCAGCACCCCTGCTGTATTGCATTGATTTGATTTGATTAGTTTGGACTTTTTCAAAGCCCTGGCCGGCCGACGCGCGACCTTTCCCAAGCCCCTTTTCTCATCCTCCACGCCTCAAATATATACGGCGTCACATTGACGAGATGATAGGATGATCAATGCGTCCTCCTGGAGCCGGCAAGACGAGATGGATGATTATCCTAAAAGTAGCAAGCCTAATTAGATGGGATGCCGCGTACATTGTGGAATCACCGGGATAGATTAAAATACTAATTAAAAGAGGCCCTCGCCCGATGTGGAGTGCGAGGTGAGCTTGGGTCATTTGCATAGCCTTCATCTGGGGGGGGAAATGGGATTTTAAAGGAGCCACTCGCTGTAAGCGCCATTAACATGCTCACAAAAAACGGATGCGGCATTTTGCGCGCATTGTTGCCTTCCTCCCTTTGATTTGTCTTTTTCAATGTTTGCTTCAAAGCTAGCAAGTAACGGATGTGGCGGATTTACATGAGAATATGGCTGACCAAGCCAGCCGCTGGAAATGGCTCGCTCCGGCGTGTTTGATGAGATGGCGAGATGCGCCGCGTGTTCGTTATTGGAAGGACAAAAGGAGGGCGGGGCAGGGCGGGGCG